>NC_064671.1:16987115-17300000 GCF_943734685.1 Anopheles coluzzii | reverse complement strand
TATACAGATATTTTAATACATAAAGCACTCTCGACAAAGTATTTTTGCTTTGTCTTTATCGAAGCGAAATCGAAAAAAGATTAATAAATACTCCATGTACATCTACCATGTATAAAAATATGTTACATTTAATAAATACGCCTAGCCAGCCGTAAAACTCCATCCTTGCTGATTAAATATCAAGACCACCCACTGCTGCACGAGTTTTCCCCACAGCTCATTCGCGCTACCCCCCCCCCCCCCTCACCCCTCTGGAATGTTTACCGGATGGACACCATTTCCGAACACCTACCCCCAGCAAAGCGCATTACTCAGTCCGCTCTCGTTCGCAGTGTCCAAAGGTCCGGTAAAGCGTAAAGAGTATCGATACAGTTACAGTACGAGCCCAGTCCGTACGTCCGCCGACATTCTTGCGCCGGCAACGAGCTTATAGCTGTCAGGAAATCAATTTCATCGACGTAATTCCCAGCATCCCCGTGATCCCAGCAGGAGGAGCTAGCGAAGCCATTGTTGTTGGCAGCGATATTTTTTCCCCCCGTTCTCCAATCACCCCGGCGGTGGCGTCAATAGACGATCTGATTAAAATTGAAATGGATTCCACGTCGAGACCGGTTTACGTTGTTTTTTTTTACTTTTCTGGTCCGAAAAGGGACAGAACCGATTGTCTCTGAGCGTTTCACCGTTGATGGATTTTATTTCCATCTCCATTAGCGGGTCCCTTCGGTCCTGTGAACCCGCCGAGACACCCGGCATTTGGTAGATGTAATTAAATTTTCCACTTTCCGAACCCGACGGCACACATCCGGTCGGTGAATGTTTCACGCACAAATGCGCCACAAACATTGAATCTTGATCCCATTTCGAGCACTTCAATTAGAAAGCAACCGAACGAAGGAACTGGTTCGAACGCAACATAACCACCGAAGAATACACACAAGCGAACGACGGACGACTGGATGGTTCCCATCGTTTCTCATCGCTCTGCTTTGGGTAACAGTTATGATTCATCTAAAAACCCATCAAAAATGGCCAGCCAAACCGCTCGACCGCTCGAGCGTTCGGTCGAACGATGTGGGCGCCTTGATGGTTATTTGTTCGCAGTTAATGTAGTAGAAACGGGCAAAGGAAGCTCACCGTTTGCGCAAGGGTTGTCCCTTTCTGCTGGCTTACGCTCTCGTTCGCCAACCTTCGCCTTGGTGACCCAAAAAATGTTTGCTGCACACAGTTTGCTGCGCTTACTCTAGCGTAAACTGGCCACGAGCGACGCAAAACTTTCGCCAAACGCGCTCAACCATCGTCGTCCATCGACCTGCGTGCGGAGCAGTGGACGAGTTTTAATATCTGTTTCATTCGAACCACATCGTCATGCGGGAAATAAATAGCGTAATTTTATGCTTCAAAACTGAGCAAGTCCTCGGGTAATCTACCGGAGGATGGATGTTTACGTATCCCGCATGGTTTTTGCTGCCAATGTGGAGAGGAAATGTTTCAGAGCAAGCATTAATTTATTGCTTTATGCGTTGTTCAAATTCATGAAATGTTGCTAATAATTTAAATTATTGCACGCGATAAAAGGCTCTGTGACAATACGGCCGTCGTTCTATGGTACGAATAAGGGACGAGACGGTTACCTTTTAAATGGTATGGATTTGGCTCGATTTGATACACGCTGGTGTGGTTTACAATTTATTTGACATTTTGAAGAGCAATACGTTTTATTTATTATATTTATTAATAACATAAATCGCGTGGTTGACGATTCGAAAATATTATTCCATGCCGATGACATAAACCTGCTAAAAGTAGTCAAAAGTATAGAAGATTGTGCTAGCGTTCAGTCAAAAGTTAATTGTATTTATGAATGATGGTATTCCTAACGATATCACACTGTCCATAGACAAATGTAAAGTTATAAGTTTTTCTCGTAAACTACGTCCTTTTACACTTGACTACAATACACATAATAAAAAAATTGAAAAATGCCACTGTTGTTCGAGTTCTCGGTATCCTCCTCGGCGAGAAACTAACATCTGATGACCACTATCTGAACATTGTAAATAAAACGCAAACAAAATGCTAACATACTTTTCTGATTAGACAAGCAAACGAAATTCAAGCAACCCTATGTGTTTAAAGAATATATTTATCGCTTCAGTGAGACCGATTCTCGAACTCAATTGCGTCACATGGAGTTCCAATTCTCGAGTCAGGATAGATAACATTCAATCACTGCAAAGGCGTTTCACTCGATTAGTCCTTCGACATCTTCGTTGGCTCGGTGAGATACCAAAATATTGTGCTAGTTGCTTTTCGTTAAGAATATCGTCATTAACCTTTTTGGCAAAAATGTTAACAGATGACATTGATGCTGGAAATCTGCTGGCAAATATTAACATTAATACGACTGAAAGGATTATTCGTTCTGGTTCCATTCATTAGACTTTCACGATCCAGATCACACTACGCCGACCATGAAGCGATTACTAATATCAGTAGAAAACTTAATTAACAATCTTCTTCTTCTTCTTCTTCTTCTTCTTCTTCTTCTTCTTCTTCTTCTTCTTCTTCTTCTTCTTTGGCACAACTACCGTTGTCGGTCAAGGCCTACCTGTACCACTAGTGGGCTCGGCTTTCAGATACTTATTTATTACCATAGTAGAATAGTCAGTCCTACGTATGGGGCACAGTAATTTGGGGCTTGAACCCATGACAGACATATTGTTAAGTCGCACAAGTTGACGACTCATATAAAGTTCACTTCACGTCAAGAGAAACAATCAAGAAAGTCTCCCAAAATTATGAAAACCCCTGGAAAACTCTGTAATACGTTGAGATCCGCATTATTTTATTGCTTATGATTACTTACTGGAAATTACACCAAGCCAAACCATAACGCTTTTAAAGAAAGCTGTTATTATCGACCTTTTCATCATATTCAGTTCCTCACATCATGCGTACACATCATCAGCAGAGCAGAGCCATACAGAGACTGCCATTTCTTGGGAAAGGCAAAAATACACACACAACTTCCCTTTCCAAAGCCCATTTAACCAGTACACTCTCACAGGTTCAAACCATCAACTTCATAATCGTTTGCTTTCTTTTCCGCTCTCGTTTGCACAAAACCCCCTTGGACCGCTAAACAACTTCCCTGGCCACGTGAATCAACTCCACGAACCGATCGAAACGAGCAGCAGCAGCACGGCCAGGGCAGTCTCGGCACGGGCGGGGTGATGTACGGTAATGGAACCATTGTTTCCGGTCCGCTGGAATCGCTAATAGATTTACTGATGCCCGGCAACGTGGAAGAATTCGATCAGGTAAGGGAACAGCAAGCAGCAACAGCATCCTCTCTTTGCATCCACGGTAGCCCCACGGTAGCGTGCATCCAGTGCAGCAGACAAACTTGCGTCATTGTTCGCGCGTGGAAATCTAATTGTGCGTCATTTGCATTTTCCTCTTTTACTAATTCTCTTTTCTTACTCCCTCTCTCTCCCTCCCTCTCTATCTCTCTATGTATTTCTCCCCACACGTCAAACACAGGAGTACGTCTTTTCGTTCCTGCTGTCGGCCAGATTTTTCATCCGCTCGTTCGAGCTGCTCGGAAAGCTGCTGGAATCGATACCGGAGCCGGAACCGCTCGAGCGCATAGTGCCGCTGCTCGGCGTCTGGACGCGCATGTTCCCGTACGACTTTCGCGACGAGCGCATGATGAATCACGTCAAACATATCGTAGCTAGGTACGTGCCCCGGTACGTCCCGGTCTAAAGAAAGGGGGCCAGCCCCTGGCGTAGGTTCAGCTGATTTGATGATTGATAATACCCATCGCTCACCGAATTAACTAGCCCGCTTTTTGCCTTTTCGGACCTTCCCTTGCCGGTCTGCGTCGCTTTTTTTTATATCTGTCGCTGTGTACTTTTTCCTAATTAACGATACTTTCCTACCTCACTCTCTGTCTCTGTTTCTACGCATACGCAATACTTGACCGTGCAGATGTGCGGACACCAAGCTTGCCAACGTGGTGCCCCAACTACTGTGTGCCTTGCTGGCTCGACTTACCGAGCTGGAAAACCACGAGGAAGAGCTCAGAAGCTATCAATCAACTGCAGACAATAAGGTAGGTAGGACGCCCGTATGCCGTGCATTTGGCGCATCGCGTGACGTTCTTTGACGCTTCTCGTTCCGCGGTCGTTCCGCAGACTGAATCGATCAGCTGGCCGACAGCCACGCAGCTCGCCCAGCTGCTGTGCCGCATCGAGCGCAAGCTCGCGAAACACGTCGGCCCGGAGGAATTTGTGCAGTGCAGCCCCAACCTGCTGAAGGACCCGAACCGGGAGGACTTTACACCGAAACCGATGTCGGCGGGTCCATCCGGCGGTGGTGGTGGTAGTGGTGGTGGAGGAAGTTCCGGTGCGGGCGGACACGCAACCTCGCTCGATGGCAAGAAGACCTGCAATCTGGAAAGCTACCTGGAATGGTCCGCCCGGTTGCGGTTGCTGGTGGCGAACGAGATACTGAAGGTATGGATTTGATTGATATTTTCATAGTCATGCTTATTGATTAGAATTTGTGTTTCCTAACATCTAACTCTCTCTCTCTCTCTCCAATACACGCACACTCTATTCATCTACTCATTAGTGTCGAAATATTCAAGATCGCAACAAACAGTTCGAGCTGTGGAGTGGCGCTGCCCAGTACTGTCTGCTCGTCGGGAACTACAATAGCGCAACTGCGATTCTGGAATCGTTTGATCTGCCACCGGTCGCTCGGCTGCAAGTTACGGTAGGCGAATTAATAATGTTTTCGACAGAACAGTGACCATTTCGAGCATATGTTATGAAAGATCATGTGTGCAGCTTTTGATGGTGGCTAATATTGATATTTCTAATTCGATGCTGTTATCTCAGTCAAGTCATCTTTTTTATATAATTTAATTTATTATATTTATTTATATATTTATTCATATATTCATAAATTTATTTTCTTTCCTCAATCTTCGAGTTCGTCCATTTTTGCTATTAAGTTAAACTATATTTCAGTTTAAAAAAAGTAATTATTTTCGGAATAAAGTAAAGATTTCTAATGCCTAAATTCAAAAAAGGTCTTTACTATGACATAAAGTTATTGTAGATGTTTATGAATTAGTTTTGTAACCTGAAATTTTCAGGATGTGTCAATACAGGTATTCGTCAACCGGGTTGTATTTTACGCACATAGTTGATAGTTGCTTTCGGAAAAAAACTAATACAAAACCGTCAAACTGATCAAACTTATTGGCTGAAATCATGCCACAAAAATATCGTAAATACCCAATGTTACAAAACTATTTTGGCTAATTTCTAACGTTCAAACATTACGACTTACAAATTAATATATTTTAGTTCATTCACTCGCTCCCCCTAAACACAATAATGCTCCATCTCCCTTCCCAGTTCAATCTAGAATTGCTTACAATCCATCCGCAAAGCGATAAGCATTATTGTCGCATTAAACTTCTTGTACCAACCCGAGCCCATAATCCCTGCCAAGCGCATTAATGAATCCCACACCCAACGGCAAGAAGGGGGGAAATGTAATCCAATCAAACCGGCAGAAACCACGCAATTGTTCCCAGTGCCAACCCAGTGCCACTCTAAAAGAGAAAATCACTCAAACAGATTATGCTTTCCGCAAACCGCGTACGATGTATGGTGCCATAAAAATTAATTAAACGCAAAACGCATCAGCCTAGAAATTGCGATCGTACTGCAATAGAGGGAGCAAGAAATGAAGGGAGGGTACTACGGCTCGGTTTGAAAAATCACTTCCCTTTACGAATGGTGCCCGGGGAGGTCACGCTGGTGCTATAATTTACAATCAATTGCAAAGAACACTCGACTGGCGCAACGGCGAAGTCTGGTGAAGGCTGTGAACTGGGATGAAGTTAGGGAACGCAATCCAGCGCAGCAATCCATTTGCTCTTCGGTGGGGTTGGTTATCTGTTTTTTTTTTTATTTTTTACTGCGACCACTTCTCAGAAAACGACCACCGTGCGGTAAGAATGAAAGTTAGAGAAGTGCACTTGAGCCGAAAGTATAGTGATCCGGTTCGCTGGCTTCCCGTTCACGTCCATTGCATTTGGAACGGTTGGGCATACATTGTGTTTGCACTTTTCTCTCTCCACTGCGCTGGATGGATAGTGGCGAGAGGATGCATGCATCCTCGTACACGCAATGTATGGGTGGTGCTGCTGCAACAGGATATTGGAAAGCTTTGTGCCTTTATATCCACCTACCACCACCTTCACGCCAGCAACAAAGCAAAAACAAACACTCGCACATAACTGCATTTGAAACAAAAGGTAAACTATAGACAGAAAAAATAAATCAACAAGATTACATCCCAGTGAACCGTTGCAATGGAATGGCGAGCTATACGATCGGTAACAAGCTTTCCAGAATCCGGCGAAACCAATCAGCAAATAAACAGAACAAAAAAAAATGCCCATCGCCCAATATTCCGTTGCAACGTGCAGCGTATGCTGATCTATTGGTTTGCTCGGCAGCTCGGCAACGCAAACGCTCTTTTCTTTCATGCAAACATCAAAGCATAAAAGCGATCTAGACAAAACATGGGGAAGAAGGGTGGTAGAAGCCAGGAAAATCCAATAATGCTAAAACAACTCTATTTTGTTAGTGTTGAAGTATTTTCACCGGAACGAGCACTTGCTCGTTTATTGGGCAATTGTCGATAGGCGTTTAAAGGTGTCTTTTTTGTGTGTTGCGGTGAAGGAATTTTGGAACAAACTACAGCATTATTTTGACTATACAACGTCGTCCATGTAAACAGATTTTTTTTATATATTAGACCAATCAAACATAAATTACTAAAATTTCAATTTCCAGTAGCTTGTAGGTTTTTTAGTTTAATTAAATGTTTTGTTCATTTCAATTGAACTGAAGCAATCAACACAACAATCAATTTTTAAGTGGATTCCGGTTGTTCAACACACGCAGTGTTTACAACCTCAAAGATTGCGATATTCTAGTTCCAAAATGTTCTCCCATTTAGGTATCATTCATCCATTGTATTTCAACACATTGAAAATCCATTTGTCAACATTGTTTACTAACCAATCTAAAATGCTATCAATCGTGATTATCTGGAATGATTATAGGTTTCATGGAACACTGTACCATTCTGCTACAATGTGTATTCAAATTCATCCCGTTCGATAGTACACACCTGTAATATGAGCAATACAAAATGCAATTCCCACTCTTTCATTTATAATGAATGAAATTTCAATACCCTTCTGACTAAAAATAATTATTTCACTGAAAGTCATTACTGAACCCTTTCATGATGTTCTCCTTTCTGCGAAAAACAAGCTTCTTATGACTACGTCATTATAAATTCAATATCGAACTCATAAATTGCTTTTAAAAATTTGAAATCGTAGAGGCAGCAATGCCTGTGATGTTTGTTAACATAACGTTCTGTTTGGTTTTTTTTAAATACAACATGATTGAATACACTGTTAATTAAACCTGCTTTGTACTATAATTGCTCCTGTTTTCATACGAAAAATGTAGCAAAACAATTTGCTACATTTAACGGTATGCCGGCCGTGCAGCTTTTTTCTGTAGCATTTTTTATTTTACAAATTGGAACATTTTTGTAATAACTTTTCCCCCCCATCCGAGTTGATTACTTCCAAACAAAAAAGAGCATCACACCCATTTTCGTGATCCATTTAAAATCACTATCAATAAAACCAAAAAACAAGGAACAAAAAGCGGTTCTTAAAATCCTATTCCCGGTAGAATATAAAATAAAAACACCCATCACACCCAGCGCCGTGTTAAACGTCAAGGGTGACACTTAAACTGTCCACCACGAGCCACCAGCGTGCGTTGGTCGTCGCGTTGAAAAGCTCTCACACTTCAAACCACTATCAACCGCCGGGCAGAATCACGACCGTTCACGAGCAGCACAGGAACTAAAAACAGTTCGAACGAAAAAAAAAGCAGCTCAAAAAGCACTCGATAACCCCACAAAAGCCCCATCCGTTGGCAGGATCGACTGACAAGTTTCAATTAACCGGGACAAATTAGTTTCATTTTCTTCCATCAACGCCACGCCCCAAGGTCAGCCCCAGCGCGGGTAACAACCGGGCAACTGACGTCAGCCTCCCTTCGTTCAGTCTTAATGCAGCGTTTTAACGTACTTTTTGCCTATCTCTCTCTCTCTCTCTCTTTCTCTCTCTCTCTCTCTCTTTCTCTCTCTCTTCGATTTTTCTTCTCTTTCCGTTATTTTCTTTTCATTGTTGGGCCGCTTGTTTTATGCCGCCGCTATTTATGCGCCGGACAGTGGAGCAAGCTGTCATCGACAACGAGCCAACAGCTAAACTGTATGCAGCGGCACGCCGAGGGTTGCGGTAGCCTCTGGAGCAAACAAACGGAACAGCACGGCAATGGTAGCAGTTGCGGCGATGGGCGCCGATCCATTCTGCAGCCATCGTTAGCAGCAGGATCCTCCAAACCATCCACAGCGGGCAGCTCGGCAGCGGCCGCAACCGGAAGCGGTGGCGTAACCAGATCAAGCTCGAACGAATGGGTCGTGATTCCGGTTTTTGTCGACATCATCAAGCTCGCACTGAAGGCACGGGAAGATTGCTGCGTAAGGTGAGTGCACAGTGCTACGTCCACACACAGGCATACCTGTAAACATTGAACCCCCGCTATCCACACATACGACTCGGAATGTCACAGGTCGTTGCAAATCGATGGCAAGGCAACACACAGAATAGCTCTTCGACAGTCTAAATTACTCACATTCATGTTCCATCATCAGGGGATTGCCAGAAGCTGTTTACCATTGTGTGCTATTTATCTTAAGCTTCCCTTCTCCCTCTTCTCTACCATTATTCTCTTACTTTTTTTTTGTTCAACAACAACATTACACACACACACACACAACTCTTCCCACAGGCTTCCGAATGGACACATAAACATGACAGCGTTCGATCGATTGGCGGCCATCGTCGGAGCATTTACCAAGCACATGATCCAGGTCAATCAAACGCTACCGGACGTCGGACAGTACGCGACACTCTGTCAGTTCATGCAGAGCTGTAAGCTCCTCAACGAAACAGGTGAGCAGCTGTGTTTGTTTGTTTGCCATTCTCTCTTTTATTTGTTTTTACCGCCCACCGCACCCAATGTGTGCCTTGTGCGATAGTAAAGCTATGATGCTCTGAATCGAACGAAATGACAAATTGTGTGGGAATTCTCGGGAAGTGTATGTACATGTGATCTTGCTGCTATTTTTGTAAATTAATACCATGGACAGTCCCTAATGTCAAAGAACATCAACCATTACTTTATCAGCGAGTGAGGTCCTGTTCCTCATTTTTTTGGTTTTCATCTCTTGCTCACACGCATCTCAATTTCCATGTAATTGAACGCCGATGACTTCCGGTTGCGCCCGGTGTGTCGTATGTGGTTGGGTGTGGGCGGATGGTAGAAAAACTCGTTTTATGTCATTATAATATTAAATGGCAGCTTCATCGAACAACGATTGTGTTAACGTTCAATCAAGCGTAATTGAATGATGTATTTTTTGCTTTCATATATGCTTAAATGAATTTCACGATGCTTTTTCCCATAAGTGAACAACCAGGCGTCTCCATCAATTTGCGCTTTCCTGCGTCATTTCATCAAATATGGTCAATGAATGAGCTCAAAGAGGCGTAAAGTTTTGGTTTTGAAAACAACGCATTGTTATGTATTTAAAATAAAATCAATAAACAATAGAAAGTATAGTATAAAAAATTTCAATTGAATATTACAATCAACCACCAGGCTTCTCCATCCAGTATTTTACTTATTTTCATCGTATCCGTCGTTTAAACACCACATAATTGGTTTAAAGTAAGTGCTTGAATATTGATTTTTTTTATTTAGAAATCAAAATCATAGAGTGTTTGGCATAATAATTAATAATTAATAATAATAACAATTAGATATTATTTTTGTGTAATGTGCAACGTTTAGAATTAGGGATAATACTGTATTTTTTTTTCTATCCATCGTTGAATAGCAAGCAAATAACATAAACATTAAATAATATTTTTATTAGAATATTCAATGCACCTGGCGCACAAAGTACCAGGCGTTTCCATTGGCGCGAAACGATGTAGTTGAATACTCTTTTTAAACACCATTGATTTTAATGCACATTTTTTTACCAATACCTTTTAAATGGCCACTTTGCTGAGCACAATTAGTACCACCCTAACCGCTAATCTAAATAACATCCCATTTGATAAACTCTCCCAACATAAAGTCCCCAAATCAACTCTTTCATCTACCGCACAAGCAGCTATTTAATCGACCGTTTGATCTTCAACCACTTTTCCAACGCACTTCTAAAGCACACTAAAACATCCTCGAACAAACGAGCGCTCGGTTGGCTGTCAGTACTTATTGTGTGTTGTACCTACTCTCTCTCTCTCTCTAAACCCCCCCCCCCCCCCCCCCCGCAATAAAAGCAGCATGTGCGCATAGCAGTGGGGTTGGAGGCACTATTTTATGACGCTCCAGAAGAAGGAGAAAAAAAGCACAGCAAAAGCCAGCAAATCGAAAAAAAATCCTCATATCTCGATTTTTGCTACCGGTAACCGCAAAATGGCTACAACAAAGCAAAAACATAAATCACTGGTCAAACCTCGGCCCGACATCGACACGACAAGCCACCCGTAAAAGCGACCGTTTAGTGTGCGCATACAAATTGAATGTGTCCTACCACGTGTCCACCTCTTGCTTGCTGGCGTTCTTAATCTGCTGGCGAAGCGCTTAAAAATCCACGCTCAATACTAGCATGTTCTGTGAGCGTGTGTATCAGAGGTATGGGCCACAGCAGGGGAAAAAAACATGCCTCAAAATATGAACCTCATTCAGACAACAACGCCCAAACTGAACAATCGCGAAAAGCGAAAAAAATAGCTCACATCGACAAATAATCACATCCGAGAGCGTTCGATTCCGTCTGTCTTTGGCATCCGGATTGCATCCAAGCACACACACACACATATTTTATCAATTCATATGCATTTATCGATGATGTTTGCGCCATCCACTAGACGGCAACGGCCAGTGAAGATCCAGTACTTCGAATAGCATGTGCCTGTTTGTATAGCCTTGCGACCGTGGGTTCGGACAAAAATTGCCATGTTCTGCAGACCGCAAAGTAAACCCCCTGGCCCGCGAGAGTAGTGTGCATGTTATTTATTTTTTATTTCCTTGTCCAAAACAGCTGCCATGGTTTTTCTTTTACTTTCCCCGGAATAGTTTCCGACTCAGTTTCTTTCTCTCTATCTCCCGCACGTTTATTTGTGCTGTAAACAGGTCCAAAAAAAAACTAGCGGTGGTAGGAAAATTCGTTTAGATTCAACATCATGCCGGCCAAAAACTGTAGAACAGTGTGCTTTTTTTCAAGACAGGGAAAATCGGATAAAAAAGGCCGATCAAAATGTGAAAGCAGAAGCAAACACACGAGCTGGGTGCGATAAAAGATACTGCCATTTGTTTGACAGAGGAAAAAAAAACAACAACAGCAAACTACTTCCCACCGACTGGGCCACATCCGGCACATATTTACCTAAGCTCATGAATAAGTCCAACCGTTACCCACGGGGACAGTTGAACGTTTCCAAGAGTATCGCAGTGCCGAGCGCGGGACAGCGAGTTTACGGGTTGGATTTTCACGTTCAACGCGCGCGCAAAAATCATGAAAATGGGCAAGAAAATATCACAAGCCTGTTCTCCCATTCCCCCCACTCGGCAGCGCCTCTCTATTGCATTGGGATTTGTCACGAACGCGGACGCTTCCTGCGCGGAGGTGTTCAATGTTCGGGAATTTAACACCATGCTCCCCATTCACACCTCAATTCGGCTGCCCGGAGGGGGGAGAGAGGGGAGCGAGGACAAAGCGGCACCGCGAGCGGAATTGCTGATCCTTCGAGGATGAAACAGCCACCTGCATCGTGTGCATATGCATTTTTCAGCAGCAACGGCAACCAGCGCCCGAGCAGCTTAACAGCTATCCCACCCCAGGGAATGCCAACAGAGAGCAGCAATGGTGTCACTACACGGACAGTGACCATGGCTCGCCAAAACCCAGTGATACCATCTCGCTTAGAAACCGATACACCGTCCACTGGGCGAAACCGGCGCACTATGAGTCGTATGAGTCCCCAACGTTTCGAATTTCGAAGATGTGCAACCACGTATCGACAGAAAACAAAACCCATGCCCGACCGTGCTCACCGGACCTGGTACTTCGGCATCGTAACTTGTGCGAAACACTTTTGCGGAAAAGCACGTCGACCTGTGCTGGTGCTGGTAGGGGGGAGAAATGAAATTTGATCCCCGTTTGCAACCGAATTGGATTTTAATTCCCCTTTCTATGGTTAAATATTTGCACAACCCACTGGCTAACGGGCAGCAGCGTAGCACACACGTCCGTTCCGGTGCGATTGTTCTTGTAATGGAATCATTCGAACCGCAAGGGGATGCGTTTCCAATCGAACGTGTAACAAGTTTCACTAACAGTGGTATAGGAAACTTCCGGAGCCTTTAGACTAATTTGTTTATACTCTTTCCTACTTCGAATGTTACATATTGATTACATTAAATTGAATTTAATTCATTTGGCTGGGCCACTCAAGGTGACACATAATCTCGTATGCGGATACAAGCATATGCGATGTGAGACATTTGCCATGTTTAATATAATATAAAAATGTTTTTACTTTCGATATTCAATAATCTGACTTACATTTATAATTTAAATATAGGTTTTATGGCTTTTAACAATTAGTATTAAATCACAATTCTATAATTTCTTTATAATTTTTAGATTTTTTTTCAATAAAAGAGCAAATATCAATTGAAATATCAATTGAAAATATAAAGGTTATACCTTAAAAGATAGATTTAATACTCGTAGTAGCATTTGAAATAACTCACAAACGCCCAAAGGGTACTGATTCATATAATTAACCCTTTGACAGCCTCACTTTTTTTTAAATACACAAACCCATGATGAAATAATGGCAAAAAGATAACAAAAGAAAAAAAAAATTGACCCATTATGCAAACCGTTGCTTTACACAAAAGTTAAAGAGCAAAATGTGTCCTTATCATCGTTTTATCTCACTCCCCATCATAACGGACGTTTGAATTACGATATAATTGTTTGATGACACACGATTTTCAAACCCGTCTTCCTTCAAATCTTGCACATTTCCTCCGGTTTATCGGGTTATCCTAAAGTGACTTGGATGCAATAAACACTCTTCAATATTCAGTTTTTAGCATTTACAATACGCTTAACAGTTTGGTTTTATAAAAAAAAGCTTTCCAAAAACTGAGTATTTTGCTTATGAAATTTCAAATGCTGTGGACTAATGAGTTAAAAAGAAAAATGTATATTGGCTCTTCTTATAACTAATTGAATTCATTCCAAAAATCCAATTCTTACAAAACGCTCGTTTTGAGGCAAGATATTTTCGATCAAAAACTGCAGGATCGATCAAAAACAGCAATAGTATTTTTCAAAAGTGTTAAATAACTTGTTATACTTCGAATCATTCATATTAGTTCTGTATTGCTTATAAAAGCTATAGCTTTTCATCATTGTTTTTTAGGTGATATTTTTTCCAAGATTCCATTCTTATTTGCAATATCAACGCGATCATGCCTATACAGGCTTTCGAGACTTATTAGTACCATGAAGCCGGATAGTCACTGTGTTGCTACAGGGAAATTGGACCGTTGAGGCCTTGAACCTATTATATTTTCATTATCAAGATACATTTCCAATGAAGAAACAATTGACTATTATTAATACTTTTAGCACTGGCACTCTGTACTGGCTTTCTGCGGAGAACACAGTATAAGATTTTTTTTTCTTTATTTGTATAGAGACTGGTTGGCATCATTCGCCTCTTAGTGCAAAATAAGAGAGTGGTGAGAGCGTTTCGTTGGCTAACGATCGTTCACTCTCTTTCTGATCCTCAGAGACGATGTCGCTTCTACAATACTCTCTCTGTCCTCCCACTACAATACGTTCTGCTGAGAATTACTGTTGGATCAAGGAGTGAGAAAATGGTCGTTGATCAAAATCGATCCACTCAGAGCCCAGAATGCTAAAGACTTAAAAATATTCTACAAACTACCGGGCGTCTCCATTACCATCGGATTAAAAAATAAAAAAAATCCTAAGCATGATGAATACTTTTACCGCTAGTTTAATATCAAAGTATTTATCTGAACTCCAAGCCCCTCGACAAGAGCATGATGAAAGTTGAAAGATTTGCTTGAAGCAGTTACCTCGTAAATCTCCGTTATCCTCTGCCTCTAAAAACATGCTTTAAAACATAAAGCAACATAAAAGCTCCATCTTTAACCATATTGCAAATGATTGACATTCTCGCTTAACCTGTCCAATCTCCCACAATGACACCACATCAAGCATCAAGCACAAATGACAAAAAATAAAACTAAACCAGCATGGATTATGGCAACATAAAGCAAAACTATCACATACCAAAGTGCTTGAGCAGCTGCTCACCCAGTGTCACTGACTTTCAACCGAAAGCTTCGATATGAATGTTCTCCTTCTCACCGTTCCCACCATCGCTCGCAGTGGAATTCCAATAAAAATTTCCAACTAAAAGCAGCACAACAATACCGGAGTGAGGTTCGCTCGTTCCTTCGTTCGCTCGGTACAGTCGCACCGAAGTGAGCAATGAGCGTCTTAGCTGAATGGGCACACATTCCTTTCACTCCCGTCGGTTCTCGCAAGCAGCCGGCATTTCCGGCGTTTAAGCAAAGCTTCCAGGATGAGCAGCATTCCGCGCCAAATAGTTAATAGCATCTATCAGTGGCAGCGCCACAGCTGGAAGTATTTCTTTGAACTGCATTGATCCGGAGGTGGCAGTGGCTTTGGACAATCCTTTCCCCTGCGCCCTCGGCAAATTCTGCACAGCTTAACTCGCTGTACCGTAATGTTGCTGTCTGTGCTGGCCATGCTAATAACCTTAACAGATGCGAGGAAGGTAAAAATATCAATATTAAATAAATTATAATTCATACGCTTCAATTGTCCTCCAATTTCGACTCGCTTGCATGCACGTGCCGACGTACTGGCTGGAGTTTGCAAGTTTGCAAAACGAAACACGGTCAAAGAAGAAATAAAATAATGCTACTATTTTACTGCCTTTTTTTTGTGCACCGCTCGAACACACCTCGCGTATTTAAAAAATGCAAATACAATCCCTTTTGCAACTACAACCAACACACACACACACACACACGATGGACGCGACCGGGTAGAAGAAGTTTGCATAATAAAACGCGAACAAATTTCACCCAGACAATGTGCATCATCCATGATGAACCTTGTTGTGTTTCTTCTTGTTCGGTCTCGTCCGTTCATCACATTGCTAGCCAAATCGAGTTAAATGAATAGAATGGGAAGTGGGAAAACGAGGGAGAAAATAACAGCATTCCTCACACCCGACCCAAAACCAAAATAAAAAGGGAGCGTTGTATCAAAATTAGAATAATCAACGGAGAACAGTTGCAATCGTACGAGAAACATGCGATCCGAGGGGAAACATAAACACAAAACAAAGCAAAAACCACGACAGAGGTGAAACAGACTGAGAGAGAGAGAGAAAAAAGGGGTACCTCAATATGGAAAGTGCAATAAAAGTGAAATAAAATTAACTAGCATCTTTCGGCCACGGGTACCGCATTAAATTAACATCCAAGCGTAAGCATGCACTTTCAACACCAACCAGCATTTGGTGCTATTTTTTTTCGTCCTCTCGCACCAAAATGGATGATGCTCGTGGTCTGCAAATGGTTTCTACACTATGCATTTGTGAGTGAGTGGTACCCTTTCCTTCCTTTCTATGTGTGTTTCTGTTTTTCCACTATTTAATTTAGTTTTGGTTTTATGGACGTCTTGTTGTTTTTACATTTAATGCGTTAGACGGAGTGTAAAACTTTGAAGACACCTTTCAATTATGGGGGCGGGGGGGGGTGGGTAAAATTGAGGTAAGTGCGCTCTCGTTTCAAAGCAAAACTTTATATCTCTTTCATTATGCTTTGAACCGTTGCAGCTTAACCATAACGTTGGAAATGGAAATGATTGCTACGGCGATGGTTTTAGTGTAATACCCCTTCTTTCTCTCAAAGAAAATGAACATCACTGACCATTACACTTCTTCTGCTTTTCGACACTATTACTATAATTAACACAATTATAATTAACGACACATAAACTATAATTAATGTGCACTTTACCAGATTCATCTAAGAGAAGACCAATGATTCACGATTCCCAATGTGCTAATCCTATAAATTCATAAAAACAGTCCTAAGCCGGCCTTGGTTGCAACACCAAATAACAAAGAATAATATTTAAAGTACAATTGATATCCTATATTGGTTCGTTAAAGAGACCGATTTTAAACTCGAAAATAAAATAAAAAAAACCTTTTGCAGAAACATTCTGAAATTGTTAAACACTTTGATAAATTGGTCTAAAGTTGTTAACTCCCTTTTGATACTCTCCGATACTTAATGCTCCCCTGCATTTCATTATCGTTCATAGCTGACCTTGGGGTATCTTTTGATAGTAAGCTCTCTTTTAACTCGCACACTGAGTAGCTTGTTGGAAAGGCAATGAAGAACTTGGGTTTTCTCCGTAACATTACAGCTGACTGTTTTGATCCTTCATGCCTAAAGACGCACTACAGAAGTTGAGTGCGCTCTATGCTCGAATTTGCCAGGGTGCAATTTGCATCCCACTAGTAATATTATGATAAATAGAATTGAAAGTGTTCAGACAAAATTCAAATGTTCTTCAAAATTTTTTTTTCGTAGACCGGCTGCTTCCATGCCACCATACAAAGTGCGGTGTCAATTACTGGGCCTTGACCCATTAGAATGCCAACGAAATAAAGCTTAAGCTATTTTCGCTTCTTCTCGAAATTGATTGTCCCAACTTATTAGCTAAGATACCTGTCCATGCGCCTTTGCAATCACTCCGTGCCAGAGATCCATTATTGATTCCTGCTCGACGTACTCGTTATGGTCAAAACGATCCTTTTCTTGTCAGTATGCATAACTTTAATTCGTAATTTCTTCACTTCGATTTTGATATGTCTCTTTCATCCTTTCGTACTCGTTTTGTTGCGTTGGCTGTCACGCATCCCTCTTTACTGTAACAATTTTACAGTTTTTATTCTCACTCATTCTGTGATATGATCTGATGCATTAGTTTATTAGATTAAGCTTAGCTTTTTATATTGTTAAATCAAAAGGAAGACTTAAACAACGAAATAAATAAATAAATAAATAAATAAATAAATAAATAAATAAATAAATAAATAAATAAATATATAAATAAATAAATAAATAAATAAATAAATAAACAAATAAATACATAAATAAATCAATAAATAAATAAATAAATAAATAAATAAATAACTAACTAAGCTACCAAGCCAAATAGATTGACCTATTGCGCATGGTGTCATACTGCACTGATTATTACGAACGGCTTGAATGAAAACAAAAATATCTCTTGAAGAGGCTTAAAAACCAATCACAAGCTAAATATGGCGCGAAAAAGCAATGCTGAGCAATTCTGAAAGCATTACTGAATAAGTCAACACCATTTTAGTATCAATTGCATGTCATATTTCTGTCCAAATTCTGGTTTTAAGTTGATTTTTTAAACACTAATCTTCTGTTAAATGTAATTATCTCACAGCAAAAGCCTTCGAACCCAATTTCAAAGAAGCAGAGCCAACAATTTCTTCTGCAACATTGATACAATCGATATTGAAAGTAGCAAACAATAATGTAATGCAAAATGACGTCAACAAGAACTTAAAAAAAAAAACAAAAACCTTCCCATTTCGTTCAATTGCACACTGCGGCTGGTGATGCACCAACGCACAAATTCCAACCAGAAGCTTTTACACTGCCAGCGACGAAGAAGAACGGGCGCTTTCAGAAACAGCTAACGAAACTAATCAAAGTTGGTATAATCGCAACTTTGATCCGATGCCATCGGATCGGTTTCTCTTCAATCAAACCCACACACACACACACACACAAAAAACCTCCAAAGCAGAATGATGAAGGAGCCAAGGATCATCGCCGGCCACAAGCCTGACCAATGCTGCAGATTGCTTGAAGTTGTTATTATCTGATAAATGGACTTTTCTCCACTTCTTTTGTCGCTCCCCTCATTTCTCCTCCCTCAATGAGTGACATGACCACTGGCGGTCCGTTGTCGTTGCAGTGTCGCTTTTTGTCTTTTTATCCAGCTCCAAGTCGGATGCTGCCTCCTGTCCGTGCTTCCCATTCCAAGATATTGTCACTTTTATCTATGCTTTAATCTTCGGGAAAGTGGATGAAAGGCGCCGGGCGAGGGATGCTGCAGTTAGAAAACTATCAATCTTTTCCCATCCATCTTCCACCTGCTCCGAATGCAACTAGCCCGATGACAGGGCTTTTTTTTTGGGTTACACGCTTCGAGATGAACTATCATGCTTTTGTTTTTCATTGCATTATTTGGTCTCTCTCGCTCCCGGGCCATACTGCAATCGAACATACAACCGCAAGCTCTGTGCTTTTCCCAACCGCAAGCTTAATTTAATTTTACGTAAACCGAGATAAAAACACAACCACACAAGGGACAATAATGCTAGAAGGCGACCAGCGTCCTGTAGCTTTGACTATTCATTTTTAAGTTTGCACACACAAAAAAGTGAAGAAGAAATTGCAATCCTTTTCCTTTCGTGTGCCATTCTACGTCCACAGACGTTCTTACTGTTCGGTGCGTTTTTTTGTTTTTTTGGACAAGAAGAATGTTACCGTCCGGGCAATGTGCTGGAACAGTTAATAAAAATGCCATTCCAAGACACTCCCAGCCATAGCGTGAGCGTTGCCCTTCGCAACGATGTGGATAATAATGACGTGGTCCATCCGGGCCCGAGTCCTTTGCACACGGTGCCGCTCTTTCAGCGAATGATTTCCGGGAAGAATAATATGCTCCGGCTGGCCGAGCTGGCCGAGCTACCATTGAAGTGCATTGAAAGTCGCTGCAGTGATGCTCAAGCAGCGACGGCAGTGCAATGTTTGGCATTCGCAACCCCATTCAAGTGTGCCGAGGTCCGGCTTCTTTTCCAGAGGGGAGGAGGGGTTATCTCTCGCTCTCTTCGATTTGAATTACTTCCTCTTCAGCGTACTCCGCTTCCTCGGTAATGGCGAACGGTTGAATGGTCATCGCCTCGAGGGACGGTACAAAACTGGTACTTTTCTTCACTTATTAATAATATTTCCTGCCCTCTTCTGTGTCTGTTTTTTTTTGTGTGTGTGTGTCCTTTTGCAGAGCTTATGCTGGCATCGTTCGAATGTGAAGCACCGACGCCAGCCGAGAAGGAATTGTACGACGTTGCATAGCATTTGCTTGTGGTGGTGCTGCTCCCGCTGCTGCTCTTCTGCCAGCCCTCGATGGAAGCCCGCACGTTCCAGCTATTTCCCAAGGACAAGGAACTCCTACTGCTCCCGGTGCTTCTATTGCTGCCGCCGCCGCCGCCGTCTGCCCTGCATCACTGCAGCGAATATGATTGTTGCACCGGAAAAAGCCATTCTCTGCAAGTGGATTGCAATTCGATTGGCAATCGGGACGGATATCGGGTGCATCAACGCGGCTGCACAACTGCATCGAATGCTCACTTCCGCCGACTGCTGGTGTCCTAGCTGGACCGTCGTCATCATCATCGCCGGTGCGTTCCAAACGGGCCGGGGAGGAGGGCAATCCATACATCATTGAGGTTTATTAGGGTTTCGGAGTTTTTCTTTATTTTCCTTCGTCTTCTTTTTGCTCGCACCGGACACTGCGAGCTGTGCGAAACAAAGGGAAATAAAATTTTATTTCCAATTACCCATAAAACAAAATCTTTCTTCATCGAAGCAGAGGAACAAAAACCTGGATAGAAACAAGCGTACACACACACACACAGCATAGTAGAGTCTGTGTCTGTGCCTGGCAGTATGTCTGTAGGGTATAAAAATTGTAAAAAATAGCTAACGATAAGAAGGTGTGTGGAGCAGGTTGGGGGGGGGGGGGGGGGTGGAGAGTAGGAAAGAGCAAAACGGGAAGTGATAAACGGATGAGCGGTTGTTTCCAAGCCAGTGAAACGGATGATTGTCTTCGGCGTGAGTAAAAGTATGTTATCCGACAGCGATCCCAATCCAAAAGCTCGCAAACACCATGGCGAAAAAAAGCGTTTGCAACGCACATCCCAACACACCCAATCCCTAGCCGATCGTTGATTTTACTCCCGGTGTTCTTTTTTTATCTGTATCATTACATAGTTTATTGTAGCTGCAGCTGGACATAGCGCCGGCACTGTTTTATCATTTTCTCCCGTTCGTTCGATTTATAGCGCGAAAAGGAAAAAAACAAAAGCGAAAACAAAGCTCACACTGTGGTGTACTTCCAAAGTGCAACAAGCACACGTTCGCGCGCACATACAGGCGTAAGGGTGGAAACAGTTTCACGGATAGATTCACTAACGATGTCACACGAATGCAAACAACAACAACCAAAAAAGATAGCAATGATTAAAGAAAATTTATCGTTTTATCGAAAACACTCACACACGCAAAGTGTATAAATCGTTTAATTGGTTTCCTCCCCCCCCTTGGGAGCGCAACCAACGGGTCGCAATATCCGCAATAGCCTTGTGGCCTATCCGTTGGTGTGCCAGTTAATGGTGCTGGTGGCAGGTTGGTGAGCGTTACGTTTTGCAGAAATTGTGGGTAAGTAGGATGAAAATTAAATTCATGCTTTAAAGGATTTGCTTACAGGACATTGCCGTACATCCGATCACATCCGAATGGATTCATTAAAAACAGTAATTACGACAGTTGTTTACAGTTAATTAAAACAAAAACGAAAAATGAGCATTATTCAGCACTCCAAAACGTCAATCAACAATTGACCTGTTTTGTCTGAGAAAAAGAAGCGTTTCATGCATTTCTCTATAACTTTTCATGTTTTATAGTTTTACACAGCTACATCTACATGCAGAATGAAGGAGTTGGCTCCAACTTGTCCAACTGCTACTTTAAATTTTATTTATCTGTTTAATACACCTGTTGAAGCTTTTTAAACAAAACTACACACTGAGACCTAACCCAACTAACAAAGACGAACACACACAAACAATAGCTTATCACGCGTAACAAACGGACGATAAAGGAGATCGTGACATTTCTGGTTCGAATGTATCACAAACAACGTTGAGTTGCTTGAAACTTCAAGCCGAGATGGCCAGAATGTGGACGATCATCTTTATTAGCGATCAGTGCTTGAATACGAAGCATTTTAGCCAGTACGTAAAGGTTAGTTAGAACAAACAGAGTAGGCTATAAAATGTAAGTTCAGAGTAAATCGGTTGAAGAAAAAAATCAAAGGTATTTACCTGAGCTGTAGGGGAAGTTTACCTACCTGCGGACGCCACTGACGGACACTGCGGGTAAGATGGACACTTCTCATAAATGCATGAAAAAAGTAAATTTCAAAAACAACAACAATGCAGTATCCTAACTTAAAGTTAAACAACACATTTGAGAACAGTTTTAGCATAATATATGCAAAATTGGTTAAATCCACGGATAAAACAAATTTTCAATCGTGCGCACCCTTGTGGATCTAATTTGACTACTGCGGATCTTAAGCTCTACAAGTTGTATTGTTTACATTTCCGGAAGTTTTATTTCATGAATGAGTTGTCGTCATCATTAATGAAAAAACTGGTGAAAGAACGAGAATGAAAGCAAGAAAAAATATTGTTTTCTGGTGGTTTAAACATCCTGACACAAAGCGAGAAAGACGGATACTTTGTTGTGCTTCCCCACAACCGAATTTATTGATTTATTTTACTTCTTCTATCAATTGGTGATGAATAGATTTCTTCAAATATCTTAAATAAGGGCTATAAGCCATTCAGCAACTAGAGAAAGTATTGAAATAAGCGACAAATGAAACACCGGTCAAAATAGCAGCCATTCGTCATGCTATTACTAGCTCGACGCTGATGAGGCGCTTCACGAAATCCAATATCTTGTCGTTCACGAAATCCAATATCGTTCAGGAATAGATAAGAAATTCTGTGGTATTACAAGTATCAAATGTTGAATTTTGACATGTAATTTCCTAAAAGGAAGTTCTAGACTGTTGTTCTGTATGCTGTAGCAACATCAGCTGTTAGTGCGTGATATTTCAATAATGCTTTAGATGCTACATTCTACGATATATTGCAAGCGCAGCTTACAATTCCTAAATTCATGGCTGAATGAACCGTCGTTGCAATTGGCCTAGAATTTGTTTATGTACGTACCAGGATGTGGAAAGCAATAGGATATGTTAACATACTATAAACCTCCTCAATTTTCAACGTTTTTTATAAGTATTTATCTTACCCTTCATGGTGTCCATCATTCCCATATTAGGTGTCCGTCTTACCCGAACATTTCTAAACTGCACGAAAAAATGTTTTTCGTTCATGGAAAAAACGCAAAAATCGATGGCAACTTAAAAGTTTCAACACATTTTCTGATGAAATATGAGTGTAAGATAATGTATGCAAATTTGTATGGTCGTTGCGCTTATATATCCCTAGATTTTTACCATTTCCCTTAGCGTGTCCGTCTTTACCTAGCTTCACCTATATTGCTCTTCAATGCTTGCTAATCAAAATGATAGTCTAAAAAACATTCTTCCGAAAACCCTTCAACTGTGAGAAAGTCTCGGCTTTTACGGTTGAACTAGAACAAGAGAGGAAAATCACGATCCAATGCGTCACATTCCATCATAATCAAATTGAAAAATACTTATCCTTCCTATGGTGCAACGACTATTTTGCCATTTCAGAATAATAAGCTCTGGGTAAGGGATGCAATCCAGCAGTATTGTAGTATTTATATTGGATCTCTAGGACGTACATCTGCTCCATTACAATCGTGATTTTCAATTCAATATATCTTTTATAGTAATCGGCTGCAATGGCTGAAGCAAGTTTTGTCTGCCATGAGGAGTGTACGAGCCAACAATCCTAATCCTAAAGCTCATGTGTTTCATCTTCAAATACCAAATGACTCTCCTGGTACAACAGGATGCTACATTCAATCTAGCAAATAAAGCAAATGTGTGAAGTGGAAACCATCGTGCTACTTTAACAAAACTTATCCGTGGAATCTGATTGATGTTAATATTTCATACATTTATGCTGATTTAACGTTACTATTTCACTTCTTGTCTTTCAACATCTAAACTCACCAAGCGGATCACCGATACGAGCTGCCTTTCTGCTATCCTTGATTGACAGCTGTTTTTCCATTCAAATGTACAAGCAAAGTACACACAAAGCACTTAAACCGTTCGCTTAACAGTTCCCTCCAACCTTCACCCAATTCTGGGCAATAAAAAGATCACTGTCCTTCCAATGAAAAAGCACATATGTGTGTTCACAATCAATAGAACATGCTTGCAATCTGTTTATATTTACCCTTTTTTTGAAAGCAGTTTGCAGCAACTACCGGCTGCACTTTAAACCAGTTCGACCAGTTAAACCAGTTCGATACGGCACGCCGCACTCTGTTGTGCCGATGAAAGCCCACTTTGAACCAAAAGGCCCGTGGATTATCGTTACCACCGATAAAGCCATACATACACACGCCAAGCCAAGTTGAAAGTGAAATAAACGAGCAATCCACAGGGAGAAAAAAAAACGTCACAAAACATTGAAACAAACCGTACTCACATCATCGTGCCGATTATTGCATTGAGCCTGCCACGAAACGACATTTAATGCTTCGCTCATAAATCCTGACCACTGTTTTGAGCGACACAGAGAGAGAAAGAGAGAGAGAGAGAAAGGCACACGCTATTGATGGTAACAAAATTGTTGCAGTGAAAACAAAACAGTAAAAAAAGCACGCACACACACACGTTTCAAACAAAAGCCCATCAAGTCACGAATATTTTCGATAAATAAATCGCATCAGCATCAGCGTATTACAAGCGATAAATAAATCGCATAAATTTAGCTTACAGCTACCAGCGCGGACCCCAAATTGCTTGCGACCACAATGAGCGAAATAGCTCGTAAATAAAACCAACAAAAAACCACAAACAAATGGCATTCACTGGAGAGGAGAAGGACTGTAGAGTGGGTGGAGGAAGGGTACCCCGGAAGCGCCATTGCACCACCCAGGACCAGAGCCGGGGAATTATTTATGCACAATGCTAATGCTCCCTTTTTCACAGCTGTTTGTGCGCAATGTTCCTCCATAATATGATCGTTTTTTTATATTGCATTCTGTCCGGGACGTTCGACAGTGGCTGAGTGAGCCGCGGGAAGAAGAAATCATTCAACTGTTTTTTTTTTTCTCGTCCGCCCACAGTTCATCTCATTGCAGGGTAACCTCCAGTGGCATGCGTAAGTCATCATTTCCCTCACCGAAGGCCAATGTTACTTGCAGTGAAATTAAAATTCCTACCAGCACACCCACATGCAGAGGACGGGGGGTGGGCGGGCTATAGGGGTTTTGCAGTAGGGTTGGTTATTGAAAAAGTTGCCCGCGACCCACACGTACCACCGTAAAACTTTCCACGTGAAATCCCTCAAGGGAGTGCGATGGAAGTGAAAAAAACTCTGTCTCTCTCTCTGTGTCCTCCTCATCTTTGCTGATGCTTTAAGGGGTTAAAATATTTATGATGATTGCCAAACAAGCACATCATTGCGATGCGTTTCAACCCTCCCAGCGAGCGTTTTCGATCGATCACTGAACGTTATTCCGAACCTCCGATACTTGTTGTAAGCCTCGTGCCGAACCGCTCGAACCGAGTATGTTTTATGATGCTTGCATTGCACAATAAAACATGGCATTAAATGTCGAGCGGCGGGACGGGCCGGGGACTGAGCCGCCGTGGGTGTGTAAGAACAGCATTGCCAGCAATTTCTTTGCGCTGGATTTCGCTTTCGTTTGGCCGTTTCTTCTAACCGCGGCTCTAACCGTGGCTGGGCACACGGTGCAGTTCATGGCGTTCCATTAGGGCGGATCAAGCTGGGGCAGGAGGGAGCGAACAATAAGGAAATAAAAACAAAACAGGCTTGTTTTTGGCAACAGGATCGGGGGGCATACTGGGCATGCGAAGGATGTAATGCTTATTTTTTGGAAAATAATGTATGGTATCAAAATTCCTTTTTCCCCTATTTTTATGGTGTGCAAAGTTAACATTTCGTCATTTCGTATTTTGTCAATTAATGCAAAAAATTTTAGAAAAAAAATTCTATGAAATGTGGTGCTCGAAATTCTTTTAAAGAAGCTATATCGAAACATGATAAAATAACGAAACAGTTTGTGCTACGCTACTTCTTCATTTCTTAGAATATTAAGGCCGAGGTACATTGTCCGTACTCGCTAGTGTAATTTGTCAATTGTCACTAGCGCTTCTGGCGGCGGCTAACCGAAGCATTTTGCCAAACAATTTTAAGCCGCTTCAGAAAATATGTTATTTTTCCATGTTTTTTTACTTAAACTGGACTGAAAAAGCTTTGTAATTGAGAAATATATATGTTGCGCAAGTATGTCAGCCATTTTCGCATTAAAAAATGATTTAAAAACTACTAAAATTAAAGATCCGGCACGACCATTCCCTCGATGATCAAAATAAGCTTTCACCAGCTGCCGCCAGATGCGCTAGTGAGAATAAAAATTACACTAGTGAGTATGGACAATCAAACCCGTCCTTAAAATATTGAAAAAAAAAAACTAAATATTAAGGCCGGGGGACACTGTCCGTACTCGCTACTGTAATTTCGATTTTCACTAGCGTATCTGGCGGCGGCTGACGGAAGCATTTTGCTAAACAATTTGGAGCCGCTGCAGAAAATATTTTATTTTTCCATGTTTTGTAATTAATTCGGATGAGAAAAGTTTTGTAAAAGGTAGATGCATATGTCCTGCACGCATTGCATCCATTTCCATGACAAAAAAAACGATGGAAAAACTACTTGACTTCGGGATTCGGCGTAACCATTCCCTCGATGACCAAAAAAAGCTTCCACCAGCCGCCGCCAGATGCGCTAGTGAAAATCGAAATTACACTAGCGAGTACGCACAGTGTCCCCGGCCTTAACAGTTTCTCCAATGAAATTATTTAACAAAATTACTCGTTTGCAAACACTTTTTAGATATTTGCATAACACGGTGGAAAACTCATTCGCATCGTGCGATAAATTACATCATATTGAATTTCAACTAACATTCAATAAAGCTCATCTTCAATATTCATGGATAAGACTTGGCTATACAACACATCTCAAGTGTTTGATTTCATTTTAAAGATAAAGTAAGGTCGGTATAATAGACACTACAGGTCCACTTGACCCCGTCTTTCCATTCATAAGTTAACCGACCGCGATGCTTCCACTGCAAAGTAATCCGAAAGTAGTAGGCTTTCTCTCTCGCTCTCGTTTGAGATGCTTAATGAAGATGAGCCGGAACCGAGCCGGTGGAGTCTACCGCTACCCTGCCCCAAGCACGAAAACGGGACGGCAACGGAAGGCACAAACAAAACAATCCGTTCGTTCCGACCGTGTCGTTAAGTTCAGACGATAGTTACCATAATGTGCCATCGGAGGTATAAATCTGGTGCAAAGTGGAAAAACTCTCGGTCGGTCGGGAGGGAGCGCCTTCATCACCGATTAGCCCGGATGGTAAAAAGAGGGGCAACCCATTTGTGGCGCAGTGAAGCAGCGGAGTGCTAGGTTGGTCGGCTGGTTGGATGGTGGTAAAAATTTACGAAATGTTATCCTCTGTTACCAACGCTCGGGCCTGAACCCGACCGGTCGCCTGTCCGGCCGAAAGTTAGACTTGTGTGACTTGTTTACACCCGCAGCACCCGCTGGTACGTGTATGATGTGAGAGCATAAGTTCAGCATAAAGAACATAACGGCTCCCCCTCGACTTCTTGCGCCGCTAGATTGACCCGGAGTCCCATTAAGAGCACTCGTTTGTTGGAAGGTTTTTTGTTGTGTGTGGTTGTCGAAGGAGATGGAGTTTGCTTTCACAGACGCAACTGTTTTCATTCCTGCCTTCTAGCCGACAGGCTTGGGGGAAAACCCCAGAACCCAGCAGAGCAAAGAAACGACTAGCCGTAGATGCCTTCCCGTTCTCGTACCTTCAACCGTACCGAAGGAAGATGTTTATGTTCTGTGCTGTTCCGAGCGAAAATGAAGATGAAAACTACCGGCTTTTCCCACGACGATCCCCACGGGAGAACGCTCCGATGGTAACCGGTCTGTGGGCTGGTTGTGTGTCGTTTGGAATTTAGGAAGTTATCATTCTCCACCAACCGTCCGGCGGCCGTAATAGAACCCACAAAAACTTCATCCCAGCGCCACATTTAGTCCCACTGTCCCAGGCTGAAAGTTTTTGCAGCCCCTCATCGGTTCCTGGTATTCCAACTAAACAAACATACCATCTGGTACCATTTACTGTGACCGATCAACGCATAGTTGCAGCAGAACGGCAACCTACCAACGGAAATGGAATACACAGTATCTGCTAGCGTTCTAGACAGCCCAGCCTGGAATACAACCTGGAAAGAGAAATGGGAAGCCAAAGCTCTCTCCTCGAGATTCGAGCCAAGCCACAGCACCACGGCATAGATTTATGAAATAGAATTGTGCAATAAAAATTAATCACAACAAATTTCTACCACCAGAAGACGGCGCTGCACCGGCAGCACATAGTCTGGATGTACGCTGCTGTACGACCGAGGAAGCGTTGCAGCTGGCACGGTACCAATGATTTAGGGGCCGAATTGGCTAAAACATACCGAAAACATGCCTCGAATAAATAAGCGCTACAAATCACATGCACTCCAACATAAGAGTAAGTGGAATGCATTTGCGATTTGTCGGTGGGTTTTTTATCCGTTTCGTTTCTTCCTCTGTTCAATCTATTTAGATGTAACGAATCTGAATTAGTTAGATGTAACCATTGGTGTGTAAATAACATGCAATCAACTGCTTGCTGCAATGTTGAAGTTTATTTCGGGGCTGATTGGGTTTGTGTGAGACTTCATCTGAGCTGATGTATCCGATATATGCATTAGAGTTCTCTAGCCAAAATTTGAAATTAATGTAAATATTACAAAAAATGAGTTACGCTAAATTGTGTTTGTAAGCACAAAAATAAAATAATCCATTACTTTAAACCCATTAAAATAATTCTAATTTTTCTGTATCAATTTTTAAGTGCATTCTTCCCACTTTAGGAATAAGCTTCAACAGCGTACTCATTTTTCCACGGCATGGGTAGTGAAAGCAAATCTGATGACTTTATAATGAGGTATGATTTTGTTTTTTCGTCCATTTTCGTTCATACATCAGGAAAATATTGTATTACTTTTTCTGCTGATATCACATTCTAGCTTTGTACCAAATTTGCACCATTAATTTATACAGTTTGTAAGCTGTTTGAACATCATGTGTAGCGATCTCAGCCGCCACGATTCGTATTCGTAATCATAATACGTATAATTGCGACTAAAGGCGGCAAGAAGAAGCAGGAGCGAGATCGATTGTAGAGGACGGCGGAGATCGATTGATGAGAGATCGAAGAATCGAGGCAGAAGCGATGGCGGAAAGAAGCGAAACTTCAGTGACGGCTTGCGTGTAGTTCGGAGTGGCGGTTAATTTGTAGCGGGAATTTGAATATAATAATTAAAATTTGTTATAATCCTAAAGAAATAATGTACATCCGTTTCACATGTTTAGCCTGTTATACTAAATAATGGATGACATTTCGATCACATCCTGTTGAATTTGGTACACTTGAGCCTCACAACTAATTGCTTTACGAGACTAATAACTTTGTGAAATCATTCCGAACGTAAACCTACATGAACTTCGTCGTCAATATGAATTATTTAAATTTGTTCCACTCTTGCTAGTCGAGTTCGAGAAGAGGACCATTCGAATACGTGGTAGTGGAGCATGACACAACTGACTCAATCGCCCTTAGCGAGTGGGTTTACGATATTTCAAATAAGAAGAACCATCTATCTTTTAGCTTGAGAATAATAACTGATTTAAAGCATATATAGGATAATATGATCATACTGCTAGGATTTTGTCTACAACTAACATCTCTTTGTTCTGGCACCGCAGCGCCAGTTGGCAAAAGACGTCCTAAGACTCTTTTTATGAATTTTGCAAAATATGGAGCTCTCTAATTTAATTTAATTAAATAAATCTATTTCCTGTAATGCAAAATCAGATGCGATTAATCAATTTTGTTTGGGAGAAGTATCACTTTACGTTTACACATACCTAACCTGTTAAGCTCCGTTAAATGGGTAACGATGTTGAACATTTTGAAAGATAGTTTTCCCTGTTTGCCCTTAAGAATGCTAATGATATTGTAGGATAACAAATTGATCATAAGCATTAAATTGTAATCAGACATGTTTTTACAATGCCTCAACGTCACATCGACAGCAAACTCCACAATCGCGTCCCAAATCTTACCTAAATCTATTTGATTTTGGTAATATGCATTCTCATCAATTGCTGATCGATCGACCCTCGCTCAACAATACCCATACCCCATTCGTCCAAACAAAACCAGGATATCCGATTTAAATTCCACATCCTTTCAGCATCCACTTAACCATCAAAAGCGACTCAACAATGTGTATTATAAGGAAAAGAAAAAGGAGAAACCAGTTACACCGAATGTTACACACAAATAACACACAAAAAAACACACAGCAATCGAACAACAATAAGAGTTCCTAATCTTATCATGACAGCAAAAATTAATATTAACTTCAACCGTTGTCAAATAAAGCCCGAAATGTCTTGGAAATATGAAAACGGTACGCCTGGTCGTGTTGAGTCGAGTGCGAGCAGCGGCAGGATAAAGCAATAACCCTCATCCATGACCATGACCAAGGACACTTACAATCTTGTTCGAAAAACGGATCCCCTTTCCCCCCAAAGTGAGTGAGAAAGAGAACAAGAGAAAGAGAAAGAGAGAGATGCATAGAGAGAAAGAGAGAGAGATAAGGGGGGCAAATCAATTCGGTTTTGGGCGCAGCAGGAAATGTTCGATATCTTTTCGGAAGGCGAGCTGAAATAAATTCAATTTACGATAACTTTCAACAAGCTCAAGCATCACACCATTCGATTTGTAGCGCTTATATTTTTTTTTTCTCTATCTCTCTCTCTCTCTCTTTGAGCAATAAAAAATAGAACGTCACTCAACAGTACCAACAACAACAACAAAAATGGGCACGAAAAAACCGACCCGGTAGCAACCGATAGAAGAAACCCTTGGCAATGCTACTACAACAATCCCACAATCGTCCTTCCCAGACATTCGGTACGATCGCATTCGTCCGTTTTCTGCTGCTGTGCCATTTTTACTGAGTAATGCATTTTTTCCAATAAATAGATAGAAAAAAAAAACGAAGAGGAAATAACTGAGGAAAAACAGCATTTTCATCCGCGTGCGCGCTCGCGCCCACCACAGGAGCAATCAACTTTTGCAATTCGGAACAAAAAACTTTTCCCGTGCTCAATGTTTGGTGCTCATTTCAAAGTTCCAGCTTCGTAGACGAATCCAAAGCAAGAAGACGAAGAAAAAGTCCCAGCAACATTCCAAAATCAAGCCCCCTGTACAACCGCTCGCCCACCCTAAAGCTAGACTATTTGGCCAAGCCTTCGATACCGTCGCTTCCGGATGAACAAACTGGACACCCGTTTGATAAATTCTTCACCGTTCGGGGTGTTTTGTTGCCTGTTTTTTTTTTTTTTTTGCTCCTACGGCTGTTCCAACTTACAATTACGAATGGTAAAACTTTGTTTTCCGATTCTTGCAAGTTGTTTAGTTTAGCGCGCATTGAATCGTTTTTGGAAGGACTGTTCCTGTGTTAGATTAGGTTTTAAAGAGAAATTCTTGGAAGGTTATTCCTAGAAAGATACGGGGTTCACAGTTGTCCTTAGCGGAGAAAAGGAAGATCGTTCTTTAAAGGAAGGCTAGGTTTTGACTGATGTTTTCCTTGTTTGATTGGAGTTCAATTGCCAGGTAATTTTTCATTTGAGATACACAGAACTAACTCGCCTCCGAGGCAATACGGACACAAACAGTGTCAGTGTTTTGAAAAATAAGATCGATTTTTGTTTGTAGCTTCGCTGCAATGTTTTGATGAAGCGTTTTTCTCATTATGCAGAGGCAAGAAAGTGATCAAAATTTCTAGAACATTGAGTTTTAATTGCTGATTATTTGGATTCGATTACCAGCTTGTTCAATTGGGTTTGAATTGAATTTTGTTTGCATGAAATTTTATAATGAAGTGTTTCTTTCTACATGACTTCGCCCAACACTACCTTCTCACTAAAAGGCTACTACTGAAAGAGACTGTAAATGATGCAATTTGATCACAGTTTGATGCATGTTTGCAACTCTTTTAATGACATATAGACTCAACTCACCGGATGAAGTCTTGAAAATCATGAAGATGATAATGATGATGGACCTTTCGCCTTCATAAGTTCGAAAAGGACGAAATATAAAAATATGTTGTATTTATTACTTTAAAAAAGAATACGTATTTCTTGTTAAGATGCATAAGACCTTGACCTTGGCGTTCTAGGCCTTGGCGTTTGTTCTTTGAGTAGGATAGCGATGAACATCGGTACCCCAACCTATCTGCTCTACAAGATATGTTGGTAACATACCATGAAAGGTTTCGTAAATAAAAATCATAGTCTGATACACAACACTTTGCTTGACTGACATCGATTGTAATATGTCAAGCAGAATAGGAGATGAAGTGTATCTACCAAGACCCAAAACTAATGTCATAACTCTTGATTATTGGCTTCATTGCTTTTGAATGTTTGCTAATGCCATCTGATGTCCTTATTCTTTGGAATAGTGCAGCAATACTCTTTTTGTCACCTTGAGTAAATTATTAGTAGCATTAAAACATGAGTTATTTTAAAGCCGGTTTGGTTAATTAAGTTAAGAGACGCTAAAACCCGTATCTTGTCTTAGTCTTACACGAAATAGTGTACTTTATTTTCCCCCGTAGCCTCGATCGTCCGTACAGTGTTGTGAACGTTAGTCACACTAAACTCATCCAGTGTCGCCCTCTGTGAGGAATTACAGGAAATAACACCGTGTGAACGAACCAGTCGTTAATAATTATTAACAATTGTAAGGGAAGAAGCTACCAAACTATAAATAAAATATGATGTTCTATACTGAGTGACCCCCTAAGAGTTATTTACTAACTCCTTTTAAAAAAGCTTTTATGAAAATTACCCTAAATTAAAATATGATCAAAAATGTTAAAACTCAAACACAACATTTGATAACGAAGCAACAGGTCCTAATGGCGCGTTTTAACGAATCATCTAAACACCCTCCCAACTATGTCCTTGGTGAAATTAAAGGTATAAAAATGTGCATTAAATCATTCCAAATCATGATACTGTTTGTATAACATACAAATGTAAAGACAAATAGTTAAAAATAGATTTTAAAACATATTCCTAATCCCAAAAAACAGTCTTTCTAACAACCATAGGACCGCCACGATCAACACTTCTTCTTTTTTAAACTCCAATACCAGTGTTAGTAGCATTTGATTGTGGGAGTTTTTCCCGATCGCATGACAGGATGTTTTTTTTCTTTCCGCCAACATACGATCATAAAAAAATTAAAATGGGATCAGTCTTACTACAGGTGTTCTGATAAATGCTTAGAAATTAGGAAGTGCAGTTTTACATATTTCACTGATGCTCCTCTCTAATGTGCAAAAAATCGTCAAAAGAAATATGACAACGCACTATATTCTTATTACGAGATTAACCATAAAATATAAAATTAAACCGGTCTTCTCGCACTGATTAAAATACTTCTTTTTTCTAAATAGCTCTCTAAAGCTAAAATTTATACATTCCACACGTTTAACAGCACATAAATAACTCCCCAACAAGCGCACCGAATAAAACACTCACACCAACTAACCGTACAGCACACGCAAGGATTTACATTAACTTAAACTGGGCTACAAGAAGCAAACCCCCCCCCTCCGGCCTCTGACATGCGAGAAGGAAAACTTCATCAACCATACGGGAAAGCCAACAAAAAATAGAAAAGCATAGAAAAAGTCGATACGATAAGCGAGAGGAAAGCGAGCAAAAATGCCAAAATACAACAGTCAACACGACGGGTGAGAAAGTTTTAATTTAATCTTCCCATGTCCGTGTGTAGTGTTGTACCCCCCCCCCCATGCCCCGGCGTTTTTCGAAAGCTTCCGAGTGTACCGAGCCCCTTTGTATGCTTTTTGTCCCTTCATCACCCCCCCCCCCCCCTCCCCTCTCTGCACTCTTACACTTCCACTGTACATGCGGAGCATTATTGCACTACTGCTTATGGTTAGTTTTCCTCGAATGCGGACCACCAAGTGCACATCGAACTAGGAAACTAGGAGAGAGGGAGAGAGAGAGAGAGAGAGAGAGAGAGAGAGAGAGAGAAAAAAAAAGCAGGATCGAAATGCAACAACAGCTAAAAATAAAAGGAGGAGCAAAAAAAGACCTTTTAAACTTTTCTCCACACCACAGAACAAACGGCAAACATTGTAGAAGTGTGCAAAAGGGAAAAAGCCTCCCCTCAACTCCCCCCTCCGGGAACCGACTTAAAAGCAAATACGTCCCAAAGTCGTCTTACGATGTTTAACACTTTGCAGTACAACAATTTTTGTCCCTGCAAATGCACCAGCGATGCGTGCCGGTTTTGCTTGCAGGCAGCTAATGGCTACCGGAAGATGGTAAAAGCCCTACCGCCAAGCATACAAAGTACGAGCGGAAGTAAGGGATGTGCTCCTGTGTGTATGTGTGTGTGTGTGTGTGTGCAAAAACCAACGATCAAAGCCATTATTGTTTTCATTATTCTACCAACGATCAGCATCTCGGTACCATCATCATCTACCGACACACCGCACTCGGTGCACAGGAACTTTGCACCAGCGACTTAAGTTTTAACACGTCCCCAGGACATACCACTGACCGTCAACACGGTAGGTACTCACGTAATCCGTTGCCACAAACACACACACACACAAACACACACACACACACACACACACATACACGCCAAGAGGGTTGCTGTCCTCTCCCTTTCCTTTGTGGTATAGCTTCGGACAAACGGCAAAACCTAAAAACAAACAAACAAAGATGTAAAACCTCGGCTGCTCTAACTTTGCACTTCGCGTCTTAATTAAACTTTCGCAAAGAAGATTACGTTTTATGCTGGTTAAATCTTTAACAGCAGCTAAAACGAGCAAGAGCAGCGGGAGGACTGTTGGTTCTTTGCATACTTACTAAAACTACGCGCTTTGATGTCTCTTGGCCCTGCTCTCGATGGAAGGGAGAACAAAAACTATTTGCTTTTACTTTCAGCATGTAAAATCGGGCCAGGGGGCCTTGGGCTTGATTAGCTGTGTGCCGGACACTACTGTGAACTAGTTATTAAGGTCTGGGAACTAAGAACTCCAGGACTAAGCAATGCCTTTGGGCCGCGTTCTGTCCCTGACCGTGGAACCTTCCGAGATACCTGATACGAATAGGAATGTTTAACTCCGTTCCATTTCAATCCATGTATCATTTCTAGTTCCGATTAGTAGTTTCAACTCCGTCCAACTACTACGAAAATCGTCAGATGAGACCATTTGTGTCTGATCCCTGATGTTCTAGGTTCCTTCGTTCTGGTGATCGTAAAAATGAAGTTTTCGTCGGAATCGTTCCCGGCTAGCTCCGTAGTATTCTGGAATCGATTCCAGATGGTAGGTCCGAAATCCGTTTCTGGAATCGATTCCAGAATTGGCTCCGGAATAGGAATCGGTACCGGCATTGGTTCCAGAATTGGCTCCGCTATCGGTTCCGGAATCAAAATGGGCTCTGAAATCGAAATTGACTCCGAAATCAGAATCGGCATCGAAATCGGATCTCCATAAGAATAGGCGTTTGGGTCCAATGATGCTACGTATTGATGAAGCCGCAAAGAACCAAAATTTACTTGTAAACGATTCATTCTGATAGAGATTTCCGGACTGACTTCGCTTCTGAAACTTCTTATTTCAAGAACTTATTCTCTTTCCGGAGTTAATTTCATTTCTGGAGTCAATACTGATTCCGTTACCGAAACACATTGCGATTTCCAAATCAATTCCGTCGGCCTCGGGCGTCGGGGAGTCAACTCCGGCAATCGGCTCAGTAGTCCATTCCGGCAATCGGAATCGATTTCAGCATCGGGACCGGCGTCGGAATTGATTCCGAACACGGAAATCGGGTAGATCAGATTCCGAGCTCCCACCACTGTTTCGTATCTCATATTCTGTCTCTTGCTATGGCGATCCTGCACCATTCAAAGAGGATCATAATTGAGAAAAGCTAGTCAAAGTAAGAATATATTAACTATAATACTGATAATGAAACGAACTGATAAAACATATTGAAATTATAATGTATTATGTATGGTTAAATGGCCACAAACAATCTCATCATATTTCTGTTCTCAATACTTTCTGCCATTCGACCTCGAATAAGTAACAGCAGGAATTTATCATTACGACGAAATGCTGCCGAGTTTTTAATCAACTTAACAAATATGCTGCATTGCCACTGGCACGCTACTATACTTTAATTGATACAAGCCATCCATCCATCCTTCCATGCATACACACAAATACAAAGCTACATCACCCCAACCCGCCTCTACCACCAGGCCGATTTGTGCGTCTGCTTAAACTTTGCCATGTTGATCAGGATGGAGTTCTTTATCGATTCCTTGTCACGGTTCTGGCCATAGTAATCCACGAACTCACCGTTCGGATCGATCAAGTACATGATGATCGTGTGATCGACGATGTAATCGTTGTCCTCATCCTTCGGTCCGGCACTAAAGTACACACGGAATGCACGACATACCTGCGCCACCTGCTCCACCGTGCCGGTGAGGCCGAGCAGCTTGGGCGAAAACTCCTTCACGTACTTGCCCACTATCTCTTTGCTGTCGCGCTGCGGATCGACGGTAATGAAGATCGGTTGCACCGGGTCGGCGTCCTTCTCCTTCTCCAGATTGTCCACCACCGCCGCCATCTTCTCCAGCTCGTCCGGGCAGATGTCGGGACAGTGCGTGAAGCCGAAGTAGATGAGCAACCACTTGCCGAGGAAGTCGGCCGATTTGCGCGGATTGCCGTCCGAGTCAACCAGATCCCACTTGCCACCGATGGCCGCCTTGCCGAGCTGTCGTTTCCGCTCCCGCAGCAGCGCCTGCTCCTTCTCGTCCTTCACGTACCACATGAACCCGAGCACACCGATACCGGCGGTGGCAATAAATGCAAAGCTTTTCCACGTAATGGGACCCTTGCCCTTCATCGGATCGGACTGGCGGTTTGTATGCTGTAGTCGGGTCAGTATGGAACCAGTATGTTTGCTCCACCGGCCAGCCGGATTGCAAACACTATTTGCTCGGGCGCTGAACAGTCCGGCACTCCCACACAGCTCACCGAAACTTCGGCTGGAGATTTTTAGCAACAGTTTCGACATGTCGGGGTATTCTGAGGGCGGGCAAATCGTAAGACTGAATTAATCACGGTATAGAGGAGAAGTTTAGTAAGAGTTTTACCTTTTTTCACACGACACTATATATTTACACACATTTAAACAATTTGTGTAATTATTTTGCACTGCTCTTTTCTGCCGGCAATGTTGTTACGTGCGTTTTTGACATTTTTTATCTCACGACAAAAGAGTGCCTAGTGAGAGGGTTGCAAAAATAATCGAAGATGTTTGGTAAACCTAAACGGCTTTGACATTTGAGATACATTTTCCAATTCCGTACAAATTGCTTCCATCTCTGAAAATAATTTTCTTGTAAAAAATACAAACCCTGTTTCATTTTTTCTCATGTTTGAAACCGCAAAATGTCTCTAAACTTTCTCTTTCTCTTTAATCTTACAAAAAAACGTTGTTCTGTTGCCGATACATCACACTACTGTCAAAAGCACAACTCAAATATTGATCCTACCTTGTAAGACACATATCTTGCTCTGACAGCACCGATGTCAATAATTACAACATTCTGCCGCAAATCAACTGCACCTCGCAGGAAAACATACATACAATCCGTGATCAACTTATCGGTTCATCATGATTTGCGGTGTGCGAAGCAGTTTACGATCAGCTCGTGGTAAGTGCAACTAAATCAGCCATGAAATGATGCAAACGAAAAATGTATAATGTGTGTTTCCACAGCCATTTTAGGTTATGTAAACACAGGAGCTCTGGTTGCTCCCACAGCGACCCGATCGGCTGCACCCTACAAGCACTACACGACGAGCGCCGATAATAACGATTCCCCCGTGGTGCTGAAGGATAACCCTTTCGCCAAAGAGCGAGTACAGTGCGTGCTGTGCAAACACGGCATCGATCCGGATTACAAGAACGTGCAGCTACTGTCCCAGTTTCAGAGCCCATACACCGGCCGGGTGTACGGTCGCAACATTACGGGCCTGTGCAAAAACCGTCACGAGCAGGTGGAACGGGAAATCATCAAAGCGCAGAATGCTGGATTTATGCCCACCTACCATAAGGCGGTCGAGTTCCTGAACGACCCGAAACTGTTCGACCCCGAGAAGGCGATTCGCCCGCACAAATATTAAGTCTCGCACTGTAGTAGGGAATGCAATAAATCATTTATTTTTACCGTTTAATGTGTCGTTATGTTATAAACAGCAAATCTGTTTCTCTGTTTGCAAGACTTCGATTTCGTTATCGACAAACGATTTGGATCCTCCACACTCCAATCACATTCTGTTGCTAGAGGTTATTTACTCCATTTCTTCACCTCACAATACAATACAATACAAATGAAAATAAGTCGTTGAGCCGGTGTTTCACTTTGTACAAAAAAAAATCCCATTCCAAAATGTATTTTTTCATCAAAAATAGGTAAAATCAACCACTCAACTAAAAAGCATTTTGTTGTACAATCTCCACTGCGTGCCAACCACTAGGCACTGTCAACGACCCGACTCGTTTGACGTTTGACAACCGCCAGGCTCAAACAGTTTACTTCAGCGCTTGCTTTCCCTCGTTTTTCTGCGAGGAAAACAAACTCACGGTTTCCGCCGGGAAATCTAAATTTCCCGTCCTTGTGTGTGCGCCGTGTTCCGACCTCCGCCTGCCCGCCGCTCGCCAAGATGTCCGGGTTTTCATTCGGCACCCCAACAACATCGGCTCCCGCCTTTTCCTTCGGTACGCCAGCGGCAGCAACGACAAGCATCGCGGCAGCCGCCCCACTAGCAACGGCAGCAGCGGCAGCGGCACCAGCGACGGGATTTTCCTTCGGAGCCCCGGCCACCGCAACAACGACGACAGCACCCACGGCCACCGGGTTTAGCTTCGGCAAACCGGCCGCAACCACAGCAACGGCAGCCGCCCCACTATCGTTCGGCCTCGGAGCTACCTCCACCGCAGCAACCCCGTTCGGTGCCGGGCTGAGCGTATCGGCCGGAACCACAGCCACCGCCACCACGACGTCAACGTTTGCCGTACCTACGCTAAACTTCGGAACTGCTGCAACCGCAACGGCCGGTGGTGCTACCGGGACGCTTGGGCTTGGAAATGCCGGCGGCGGTCTTTTCGGTGCGGCCAAAGCGACAACCACCGTAGCCACACTGGCGGCAGCTCCTGCCACCACCACCACCGCCGCCCCCGCCACGGTTGGGCTGGGCGGCGTTGACATAAACGCCAACCAGCCCAAATCGGTCGAGGGCAAGAGCGACAACACGAAGGCGAAGGAATCGCAAGTGCCGCAGGAAATCATAAGCACCGTGGAGCACCTGAAGGAGTACATCAAGAAGCAGAAAACGATCGGCTCGGACATTGCCCGCTCGTCCGCCCGCAAGATGTCGAACGTGTCGAGCGAAATCAAGAGCCTGAACAGCACGCTCGCCGAGCTGTCGAACAGCGTGAGCAACAACCAGAACGCGATCAAGATGCTGCGCCACGAAACGTCCGGCATTACGCGCCAGGCCGATATGGCGCAGCGCACGCAGGAAACGCCGGCCGGGCTGCAGTTCGAGAACACGCTGCCGCTGCAGTACTTCATCGAGCTGATCCAGAAGTACGAATCGGACCTGATCAACCTGAAGCAGCAGGTCGAGCTGACGGAGAAGCACATGAACTCGCTCACCACGCCGCAGTACTTTACGCCCCAGGATCTGAAGCTCTGCCTGCAGCAGATCTACGAAAGCTTCGTGGCCCTGGCCGGCCGCCTGCACGAGCTGCACCAGAAGGTGGAAACGCAGAAGGAACAGTATCTCAACCTGCGACGCTACCTGCTGCGCGACAATACGGACGTGTTCGAGGGTGGCGAGGGCGCGAAGGAGGGCAGCAGTGCGGTGGACAAATTTGCCCTCAACATCTCATCCGGTCCGACCCCGTTCTCGACGGTGATGGGCGGTAACGTGAGTTTCGGTGTTTCGTTGAGACAAACCGGTGCCGGGACGTCGCTGTGGTCGGGCGCAGGGACGGGTTTGGCGGGTGCCGACCAGGGCAAGGGTGCTCCGTTCGGGCAGACGAACTTTTTCGGCATGAACGCGGGCGGCAGTGGTGTGGCGGGAGGCAGCGATGCGTTCGGAAATCGGTTAGGGTTTGGTTTTGGGTCGACGGCAACGACCGGAGCGGATGCGTTCAATCTGCAGAAGCCACCGATAGGGAGCAAAAGGAATAAGTTGTAATAATAAAGAATGTAATTTGGAGAAACCTTTGAGAACGTGTATGACGAACAGATAAAAGTACGAGTTAGGGTCGTTTTTTAATTGGTTTACTTCCGAAATTAGTGAAAAAAGTGTTCAGTTAGTTCCTAATTCTAGCCCACGTTTTGTATTATTTAGACTTCTTTTTACAAAAGTAGTTACTCTATCAATCTATTGTAACATATGCTGTACACTACTTCTCAATAAAACGCCAACCATCCCTTTCTTCAGTTGCCCTTTATTTCATCCAAAAACATTCGGCACTTTTTCTTCAGCACCTTGGCCGCCTCCACAAAGATAACCTCCGGCTTGAGTGCACCGAGCGATTCGACCGTAAAGATAAAATGATTGCGCACCCGCGCGATCGTGACCGCGTCCGCTAGCTGCGGATATCGGTACACATTCCGGCTGCAGCTGTCGTACCGCGCGTCCTTCACGTACGCCTCGTCATCCTTCGCAATCTCGATCACGCCGGGTGAGAAGCACTTCTGCAGCAACCGGGCATCGTTCCCAGCGACCGGCCGGTTCAGCTTAATGTCCGGCAGCAACCGGTACGATACGGTCGCGACCGGCGAAAACTTGGCATGATCCTTCCCGACACCCTTCACCGCAAACAGCTTTATGTCGAACTCGTGCCCGGGGCGCATCTTGCTGATCAGAATATCATCGTCGATCGGACCGACGGCCGCCTCCGTGTAGATCGTGGCCTGGTTCCCGATCGGTACCCACTTGATCTGGCCCGAGTAGATGCTGTGATTCTTGTACATGTTCTCGTTGTTGGTCACCTCGGTCGAGTCTTTGTTTTTGCGCGTACACTTCACCTTCAGCTCGAACTCGAGCGTGTCCAGCGCGGACGGTGGGTCCGTCTCGTTCGCCTTGTACTCGAACATGCGCGGATCGGCCCGCAGCGGAATGAGCCCGAGCCGGTGCGCCAGCACCTCGTCCTGTATGATGGAGGTGTTGTTGTAGATGTGCACCTTCTCGATCGCCATGCTCGGCACCTCGCTCAGCATCAGGCGCCGGAACACGTTCGCGATCGCGCAGCTCACCCCGATCATGTCGAACTCGAGCTCGTTCTCGTCGTACCGCACCACGACGATCTGCAGCTTGCGCTTGAACGACTCAAAGTCCCAGAGTTCGTCCGCCAGCCCGTAATCGTTCGCATCCTGCTTCAGCTTGTACTCCTCCAGGTAGAGCAGCGGCTTTGTGGTCATCTTTAATTTACTTTTATTTCCCCTTGAACTTCTAGAGCGAGCCGCACGTGCTCTTTGTTGATAATCGTGCGTGTCTGTTGTGTGCCGGGCGGATGGAATTGTTGTGACAGCTCCGCTGCACAGCACTGCAGTGACATACAGTGTGGCCAGATTATGTTGGCGGTTTTCGTTAGGAGCACCAACATTTTATCGCTAGTTTTCAGTAGGAGGTTACGATTTTTTCGGTAGTTGTCGGCAACCTGATCAAAGCGGTCGCACCAATGTAGGCCTTTCTGAAATGTCGATCTGAAAAATGTACTATGGATTATAAGCCAACGAAGAATTGAGATGCACATTTTGTTCTGAGCGGTGGCGAGTTCCTCGAGAGTATTCTCGGGGCTCCACGCTGCCGCTTAGGGTCTTGGCACTAATCGATCGGATGTGATTTTATCGAACGTGCTGTCAATATATTAACAAATCGATTGAAATTGTGCTATTTAGCTAATTTGATAGAATTTGCGATTATTTGGATGATTTTTTTTATAGTTTATTGATAAAAAAAATAAAAATAAAAATACTCGCGTAACTAGGGAATAGACTGTACAGAGAAATCGATATTTCTGGTCACTCTTGTGAAATTTTGCTCTACATGCACTTTGACAGCCGAGCGAGTTGTCAAACGCATTGTTCGCGCACGCTTTCAACAGAAAACATGGCCTCGATACTGCGGTCGAGCAAATTTGTGCGATATTTCGCCGGTTTTGCACGAAATCTAGTGTTCAGCACTGCCCGCGAAACGGAAAGCAGCTTCGTCCAGCAATCGCAATGTTTGTGTGGTAATTTCACCAGGTAAGGGGTGCGGAATTTTCCACCACAAACCATCATAGCCTCGGTGGGAGCCCGGTGCCCCACACACCAGCAAAACCCGCCCGGCACAATTACGCAACATGTCCGAGGCACCGAGTACCACAGGGGCGGCTCCTTGTAATTTACGAAATGAATTAATTTAAATGTTTATTTTCCTTTTTTTAGCGGTTTTGCAACTGCTGCCACCAAGAGCAAGAATGGACTGGACCGGTCGCTGAAGCGGCTGGACGAAGACGTGCGCCGTTCGGGCCGCATCTCCCGGCGGGACCTGGAGGAGGTGCTGGAGGAGATCCGCATCAATCGTTCGGCCACAAGCGCACAATCCCTGCTGGTGATTCGGTGCTGCGGTAAGACGCGATTACATCACCCTTAAAATCAACAAAACATAAAACGGCAATTTCACAATCATGTATCATCCCACCCCCGTCCCACATTAGGCAATCTGGTGCCGGAAGAGTTGCCCGAAGTGCGTACCGCGCTGGTGCAGGAAATATGGAAAACGCTCAAGAACCTGAACGTGGCCATGGATGTGTCGCACTACAATGCGCTGCTGCGCGTGTACCTCGACAACGAGCATCCGTTCTCGCCGACCGAGTTCCTGGCCGACCTGCAGTCGAAGGGCATCGAGCCGAACCGGGTCACGTACCAGCGGCTGATCTCGCGCTACTGCCAGCAGGGTGACATTGAGGGTGCAACCCGGATCTTGGAGTTTATGCGCGAAAAGCAGCTGCCGGTGAATGAGTACGTCTTTAACGCGCTCATCATGGGTCACTCGCAGGCAGAGTAAGTAGAGGCTGTTTTGTGGAACACATTTAACGGAAATTTAAAACGAAACATTACCTTTTCTTTTTTTGATCTTGTAGTGATCTGGAATCGGCAACCGGAATCTTGGCGGTGATGGCACAGGCAGGCCTGCAACCTTCCGCCGACACGTACACAACGCTACTGTGCGGTTACGCCCGCAAGGGCGATATTGATTACATCTGCAAAACGATCGACAGCTGCGAGCAGAAGGAAATCTTCCTGCTCGACAAGGACATCCTGGAAATCATCTACTCGCTCGCCACCAACGGCCATCCGGAGAAGGTGGACCGGCTGGTGGAGAAAATTCGTCGCCAGGCCGGCTACAACCAGGACGCGGTGAACGTAATCCTGCGCCTAATCAACCGTGGCTACGAGGAGGTAGGCCTGAAGGTGCTCCGTACGATGCCCCGTGCATCGAAGAACGACGGTGAGCTGGCCAACACTGGCAGCTTCCTTGTGCGGCAGCTGGTGCGCGCCAAGCGGCCGGCAGAGAAGGTGGTCGAGATTTGCAAGGAGCTGCAGGACGGCGGCATGAACGATCGGGCCTACCTGATCGCCCTCGAGGCGGCACTGAAGGGCGGCGAGGTTGAGCTAAGCTTTGCCCTGCTGGAGGAGCTGGTGAAGCAGAATCAACCGATCCGGCAGCACTTTTTCTGGCCGCTGATGTGCGCAAACGACCCCAAGTGGACGAAGGAGGAGCGCACCGAGCGTGTGCTGAACGTGCTGCGCTCAATGGCGGAAAAGTTCAAGATCTACCCGAGCGGCGAGACGGTGCGCGAGTATGCCGTGCCGAATCTGCCGGTCAGCAACAGCGAGATCGTGATACAGCTGCTGCGCAGCGCTGGCATATCGCTGGCCGTCGCTAGCTCGAGCTGTGCGTACGTCGCGCTCGAGCGGAACAATCTCAAAGAGGCGGCCAACATTGCCGCCCGCTACCGGGCGTTCTATTCGCCCGGCATCTACCGCAAACCGCTGGCGCAAGCGCTGCTGCAGTCGCGCGACGTCGACTCGTACGTGCGGTTCGCGCGTGCCATGCACGATGGGCTGGTGCGTAACCGGTCCGGGGAGGAGGAAAGCGAGCCGGTTGCGGAGGGGGAAAGCAACGGAAACAGCACGGAAGCGGTGCAGGCCGAAACGATGGGCAACTTGATCTACGACGCGGTGGGTGCGTTCAAAACCGATCGGGTCGAGATGGTGCGCAAGATACTGACCGGGTTCGTCAATCAGGGGCTTTCGATTAGCAACGGACTGGCGGAAAAGATCCAGGAGCGAATGGGCAGCGAAATGACGGCCGACATCTCGAGCATGCTGTCGAAGCTGGCGGCGGGCGATTTGGAACCGATTGAGCTGGAACGGAAGCCGGCTCAGGGTCAGCAGCGGCAAAAGACACCGATCGCCAGTCTGTCCGTGCCGCAGCTCGAGCGGCTGGTGGCGGATCTGGAGGCGCGCAAGGAAAACGCCAATGCGGTCAAATCGCAACTGATCCGGTCGGTGATTCGGTCGAACGATATCGACAAGACGAGGGAGGTGCTGCAGAAGCTGGAGGGCGAAAACTACATCGTCAGTCCGGGCGTTTACGGCATGATGATCGACATGCTGGCCACGAACGGCAAGCTCGAGGAAGCGTTCGAGCAGCTGAAAGCAGTCAAAGCCAAGCAGCCCGACTTCCAGCTGGATCGCGTCAAGGTGGTACGGTTGGCGCACAGTCTGCTGGAGGCGGAGCGGTTCGATGAGGCGCTTGCGTTCCTGCAGACAAACGCACCGACCGCCGCGACCGCGGTGGAGGCGGGCAAGGAGCAGGAGGAGCCGCAGCGTGAGGTCGACTTTGTGTACAACAGTGCGTGCTGGCGGCTGCTCAACACGCTCGCGGATCGCGGCAGCGTGCAGCAGGTGAACCAAATGTTTGACCATCTGATGGACAAGGGCTACATTACGCCGCAGAACATTTTCCTCGGCTCGCTCATCAAGGTGCATCTGGTGCGAGACGATCTGCCGGCGGCGATGAACACGTTTGCCGACATCTGCCAGAAGCACCGCACGACGCCGTGGAAGACGGAGCTGACCTGCCGGTTGATACAGGCGGAAGATGCCACCAACCTGCAGCGGCTGACCGATCTCAGCACGGAGGTGCACGGCGAGGTGAACAGTCTGTACGATCTCGTGTTTGCGTTCGTCGACTGTGGGCGCATCCGGCAGGCGCGCAAAATACTGGAAACGCCCGGCCTGCGCACGCGCTACCAGCGCATCCAGACGGCGTGCGAGCGCTACCAGCAGGAGGGCAAAACGGCCAGCCTGGAGGGGCTGATGGAGGCGACCAAGGATTTGAGCCACATCGACCGGAGCGAGATCTACCACAAGCTGCTGCAGAGCTACATCGCCGAGAAGGATGCGGAAAAGTCGCTCGGGCTGTGGACGCGCATGCAGGAGGAAAGCGTCTCCCCGTCCGACGCGTTCCTGACGGAGTTGGGCGAGTTTTTGAAGAGCAATGGGTACGAGGTTCCGTTCGCAATGCCTGCGCAGGCAGTGAAACCGGCGAAGGAAAGCCAACCCAAGCAGGCGAAGGGCGCTAAACAGGGAGTGGCTGCTGCCACAGCAGCACCGAAACCATCGGCCAAACAGGAACCGAAACGTCCCCAGTCCAGCGGCCCCATGCGTGAGCTGAAGCTGGCAATTAAAGCGAACAACCCGGACCGTATCCTGGCCGCTTACGAAGCACTGGACGGAACGAGCGCCCAGAAACCCAACCTCACCGAACAGTCGGCCGTTATTGAGGCGCTCGTCAACCGGGACCGTCTTAGCGAAGCGTCCAAGCTGGTGCTGGACCTGTTGGAGCAGAAGCTGTTCCCGATTCCGCGCACCTTCAAGTACTTCCTCAACAAGCTCGCCATCAGCGGCGATGTGGCGACCTTCGACCGCATCGGTGCGCTCATCTCGGACGACCTGAAGCGGCAGATCTCGTTCGACAATCGGCTCTGCCACGCGAACGTGTCGAACGGCAACGCCGACCAGTACCTGCGCCAGCTGGAGGAAGCGGTCGGCAGGGTGAAGGACAAGGAGGAAGCGATCGCGGCGGCCAAGCACTTCCCGATCGGTGGCGCTTCGGGCATCCTCGCCAATCACCCGGAGCTGCACGAGCGCTACGAGCAGCTGGCGGAATCGTACGCCAAATGGGGCCTGCTGGCACCGGTGAACGCTCTCTGGATCCATTACTTCATCGACGGTGCGACGGAGAAGGAGAACGGCATCTGGACGCGCCACCTGAGCGACAGCTCGCGCATCATGTTCCAGAAGATCATCCAGCAGGCGCGGGAAGCGAAGGACGAGGTGCTGTGCCGCCGGCTGATCGAGAGGCTGCGCGACTCGAAGGTGTCGGAAAAGGGTAAGGGGCTGATCTACAGCTGCATGCTGGACATTCTGGTGGCGAAGGAGCGGCCGGAAGAGGCGCTCGCGACGCTGGACGAAGGGCTGAAGGTGACGTGCCTGGAGAACCTGAACCGGACGGCACTGAAGCGGCTGCAGGAAAGCTTGGCCGCGAAGGGCAAACCCTTCCCGCACACCATTCCGGCGAAGAGTGGCAAGGCGGCGGCCCGGGACCCGTCCTCCACCAGCAGCAGCGACAGTGACAGCGAGAGCAGCAGTGACGAGGAAGCGACCAAAGCGGCGGCCAAGTCTGCCAGCAAACCAACCACCAGTAGCAGCAGCAGCAGCAGCAGCAGTAAGAATCTGTCTTAAGGCATTTGCAAGCGTTCTGTGACGCGTTGCGTTTTCTAGCTGTAAGTGTAGATCCCCGAGAAGCTTTAGAGAAATATCAGGACGACGTCACGAAATCATCTTCAAAGGCCACGCGCACCCTCGCGGCCTTTGTATTTAAATCAACCAGCATTAGTCACAAACCATAGATTATGTACGTGTTTAGGTATAGTTGGTTTTTGTTTTGCTTTGCTCGCTTATTGGGAATTGAGCGTGAGCACAATAAAATTCCAAGCCACAACTTAACGCTTTTTTTGTTCATTTCTTTTGGGTTATTTGCTGGGCCGAATGTACGAGGGGATTATCGCCCAAGATATCAAAATGATAACGGAAGAGATTAGACTAAAGCCTTTCTAATCCCCGACAGTTTGTTTGAGGATGGAAAATGCAGTTTGAAAAATAGAGAAAGCGCGCATTGCAACACGTGCTCCTAGGTGCTCCCGCTGCAGCAGCTGTTTTCCACGTGCAATAGTAACGCTTAATAACGCTAACGCAATCGTAACGCTTACTATTGACAGCTCAACAAAGCTATTAAGAGGGTTGTACACGGGCCATCAAACGCTGTGGAAATCAAGACGTCCCAAAACTGAGCAGCTATTCTTGATAATTCCGTTCCGTTTGATTAAAAAATCGCTAAGGTTATGTAAAAACTGTTAAATCTACTAGTTTTAATTCAATTTTTACAGCAATATTGTTTAATTGCCCACTTCGCCTCATCACACTGCTTTGTAACACCTTGTAATAGCCCGCATATAACCACCCTCGGGTGTCATTAGTGTCATCCCCGCTGTCGGGAGAGCGCAGTTAACGTAAACACGTCGCAGCAAAAAGGGACGACATCGCAACCAGTCCACACAGAATTTCTCGTTCATTCGTCGCCATCGCACGCCGTCGTAATCGCTCTTTGTTCTCGTCCGTCCCGTCGGCTCTATTGTGTGTGTGTTCATTGTGTGGTGCAATAAATAAAAAAGAAATTGTCCTAACTACAACATCGCTGCAGCAAAATGATGCGCATTGGGCAGCTGGTTGTGCGTAACTCGCAGAAGGTTAAGGGCATCGAAATTCGAAGGTAAGCGGGGGAGGACCGAAAAACAAACTATTTTTAGTGAACTCGGGCAAGGCGCTGGTGTATGCCTCCGAAAGGAGATTGCGTAGTGTTGAGTAACACACAAGCCCTTTTCCGTTCGCATTCGCGTAGCAATGACCTTGAAGACCTCGGACGGGAACGTGTGTGTAGTTACTTCCTGTTTCTGTTCTGTTAAAAACGGGAAAACACAGAGCAAAAGGAATGAGTGTGATTATGGCTGAATATATAGGTCAGAAGCTTTCGGTAATCGCAGCGCTCCTGAAAATTCCCCACCCGTTAATGACGGAAAGAGAGGGAAAGTAAGAGAGCGCCATTGCGAGAGTGAGAAAACGTACGGCGAAAAGAGCGAGCGTGTGAGCAGAAGAGCGAGCTCGCATGAGCTACGCTGATGGACTTTGTACTTTCGTCTCGCCGTCATTTACGTAAACAACCGACCAGCAGCACGGGCACGATGATGCTGATGATGATGGTGACGATGATGTTGACATGCCAATTGCGTTCACGTGTAGCGGCTTTCCTTTGCCTGGTGGCGTAAAATAAATGGCAAGCAATGGTTGGCAGTTGGTTTTGTTTTTCCCAAATGCATTTTCACACCCTGCACGAGCAGCCATGGGGAAGTAATTCGTACGAGCAAGAGGCGTTTATTTCATTCATTCGCTTAAATCTATTGCCTATTGAATGCTGCTTTCCTACTGATAAGATATCGCCTAACGGCGCGGAATAATCAAGAACTTTGGAAAGAAATCACTGTGTAGCTTCATGAACATGAAGCGAGATAGGGTTGAACTGCAACAACTAGATGGGGCGTTATAAAGGTGTTTAATTCCGTTAAATAGAGATAAATGGACAACATTAGTTAATAATAATGACCTGAGTCATACATCAAGTGAAGACGGAAGCCGTTTGGGTCATGTTCCAGAACCAAAAGTGCTTCAATGGACCGTACGTGATTCTCTGTACCTGTCATACAATTAGTGGAGGGAGCTCGGAATCGGGCCTACCCGATTCCGTATTGGGAATCAATTCCGGAGCTTATTCCGGTGCTCGAATCGATTCCGGAGTTAGCTGCGGAACTGATTCCAGAGTTGACTCCTGAGCCTATTCCGGAGTAGACTTCGAAGCCGATTCTGAAGCCGATTCTTGAGCCGATTCTAGAGTTGATTCCGGAGTCAGCTCTCGAATCGGAACCGATGTTGGAATCGCAATTTGCATCAGCAACAGAATCAGGATTGACTCCAGAAATTAAACTAGCTTCCAGAATGAGAATCTGTTCTTGAATTGTAATAAGAGGTTTCAGAAGCGAAATCAGTATGGGAATCTCCTTGAGAATGGATCGTTCACAAGTAAACATCATTGGACTCAAACGCCTATTCTTATGGAGATGCCAAAACCTACTCCGATTTCCAAGCCGATTCTAATTTCGGAGTAAATTCCAATGCCGGAGCCGATTCCGATTCCGGTACAATTTCCAGAGCTGATTCCGGAATTGATACCAGAATCGATTCTGAAAACTGATTTCGGACCTTCTAATCGGAATTGATTCCAGAAAACTTCAGAACTAGCCGAAATCGATTCCGACGAAAACTTCATTTTTCCCATCACTACACACAATCAAAACCCGCAATTACCCAACATGAATTAACGACACCAATTTTCCCTTTGCTCCCCTCTTCCAGATGCCTTTCGGCTGCCCCACAGGCCAAACAGGCCGAAGCTCAGCAGGCCACCCCATCGGAGGCGGAAAAGCGCCCCAACATGTCCTTCCTGACCAACATCTTCCGCGGCCAGGTACAGCCGGCCCAGGTGTTCCCCTACCCGGAAGCGCTGGACGCCGAGCAGAAGGAATACATCGCGTCCTTTGTCGATCCGGTGACCAAGTTCTTCGAGGAGGTAAACGATCCGGTCAAGAACGACGTGAACGCCTCAATCGATGAGAAGACGTGTGAGGCGCTGTGGGATCTCGGTGCTTTCTCGCTAATGGTGCCGCCCGATTACGGTGGTCTCGGACTGAACAACACGCAGTACTCCCGCATGTGCGACATTATCGGTGGACAGGATCTGGGGCTGGGAATCTTTATCGGCGCTCACCAGAGTATTGGCTTCAAGGTACGTTTCGTGTGTGTTACTCGCACACGTGTTTGATGATCTCGCGATAAGAGCGCAGATGAGATTGTTTAGATGCACCGGTTTCCGCGCTCGCGTAACCCTTGTTCCAGGGGGGGGGGGGACGAATGCATTACAGGATGCTAAGATGTTATTGAAATACCCTTCAATCACAACCACCCGCTATAATCGTCGATTTGTTTGTTTTTCTTCCCCCTGCAGGGCATCTTGCTGTACGGTGATCAGCGCCAGAAGGAAAAGTATCTGCCGATGGTGTCCACCGGTAAGGTTTACGCCGCCTTTGCGCTAACCGAACCAAGCTCCGGCTCGGACGCCGGTTCGATCCGTTGCCGGGCGGTAAAGTCGGCCGACGGCAAGCACTACGTCCTGAACGGATCGAAAATTTGGATCTCGAACGGTGGCATCGCCGACATTATGACGGTTTTCGCTCAGACCGAAGTGGAGGACCCGAAGACGGGCCAGAAGAAGGACAAGGTGACGGCGTTCATCGTGGAGCGTGGCTTCGGCGGTGTTAGCAGCGGTCCGCCCGAAAACAAAATGGGCATCAAGTGCTCGAACACGGCCGAGGTGTACTTCGAGGATGTGAAGATCCCGGCCGAAAATGTGCTGGGTGGCGAAGGGAACGGATTTAAGGTGGCGATGAACATTCTGAACAACGGTCGGTTCGGTATGGCGGCCACCCTGTCCGGTACGATGCGTGCCTGCATCCAGAAGGCGGCCGAGCACGCCACAAACCGCGTGCAGTTCGGGCGCAAGATTGAAACGTTCGGCGGCGTGCAGGAGAAGCTGGCCCGCATGGCGATGCACCATTACGTGACGCAGTCGATGGCGTACATGATCTCGGGCAACATGGACACGGGCTCGCTGGACTACCATCTGGAGGCGGCCATCTCGAAGGTGTTCGCGTCCGAGTCGGCCTGGTACGTGTGCGACGAAGCGATCCAGATACTGGGCGGCATGGGCTTCATGAAGGACTGCGGGCTCGAGCGCGTGATGCGCGATCTGCGCATTTTCCGCATCTTCGAGGGTACGAACGACATCTTGCGGCTGTTTGTGGCGCTTACAGGCATCCAGTACGCCGGATCGCATCTGAAGGAGCTGCAGCGTGCGTTCAAGAATCCGGCCACCAACATGGGACTGATCTTTAAGGAAGGTTCGCGCCGTGCGATTCGCAGCATCGGGTACGGCGGTACGGATCTGAGCGCGTTCGTGGCCGATCCGCTGAAGGTGCCGGCCAAGCAGTGCTCGGAGTGTATCGATCTGTTCGGGCAGACGGTGGAATCGTTGCTGATCAAGTACGGCAAGAAGATTGTGGACGAGCAGTTCCTGCTGAACCGGTTGGCCGATGCGGCAATCGATACGTACGCGATGGCGGTGGTGCTTTCCCGTGCCACGCGATCGGTGCGCAAGGATCTGCCCTCGGCGGAGCATGAAGTTTTGATGACCAAGGCGTGGTGCCATGAGGTAGGATGATCGTGGGGTGGACTTTTGAGCGCCATTAGTAATAATTTCTAACACATTCTCATTCCTATTTGCAGGCCAGCGATCGTGTGCGGGTGAACATTCGCAAGATTAACACCGACTCGTTTGTGAAAAATTACGGCGTCATGTCGCAGATCTCGAAGAACATCTGTGCAAACAATGGTATCGCGCACAACAACCCGCTGGACATTGAGTAAGCGAGTCTCTAAGTGCACGTGTGTGTATGTACAGCGATCGAACTCCGAAAGCAAACCCGCCCGCCCGAAGATTCCTTCGACATTTCGCCCAAGGAAAGTTTCTGCAAGTGAATCGTGATAGTGAAGCGGTACCAACAAAACGAACCACACAACGGTCCAGCTAGCCTGGCCGTCCACGGCAGCCAGAGAGTACGCACTCGCGGGAGATCTGTCGGGAGGGGGAGAAGAAGCCACACTACGGCTACTACGGAACCAAATGAGTAGAAGTGTAGTGTGTGCGCGTGTGTAGATGTAATAGTTTAATTATTTCATTTCCCCCTCTCTTCAATTAAGTCGCTCTCAACTTGGTAGAACAATCTATTTTTACTATTCTATGGTTTTTTGTACAACATTTTATCACCCCGAAGATGTAAAGTTTGAGTTCTTTTCTAAGACATACCATCTCTCTGATAGCAAGCATATTTTACGGACACTTATTCCACTGCTAGCAAATGGTTTTTTTTTGTGTAAGCTACAACATCACCCCCAACTCCAACTACTAATGTTAATGTACACTTCTCCTTAGGTTTAATGATATACAATGTAAATACAACAAAGAGAGCCTCAGCTAAATCAGCCAACTCTGAAGGGAATTGCACGAGTGATCTGCACTAAAGATTTATAATGGTGGTTAAGCAATAGACAAATCATTTCATACGTACCTTTAAACGATTTTCCGTTTTCTAATTGCCCTTTTATGTGTGATCCGAAACATAATTCATTCTATGATAGGTTGTAAAACTGCAATGTGCCGGGATGCTGACGGAATCTCCTGATAGACCAGCGGGAAGTGATCGAAAGGTGGTAGTGCTGAATCTGAATGGAGCAGAGGCGGGAGAGGCTGGCGCAGGTGGCAGAACATGGCAACCGCCACAGCGGCAGCACAGCAGCAACAACAGCGACAGCATTGGAGCCGACGACGAGGTGCTCCCTCCATCTTTGGATGAGATAGTCAACGCCATCAAGCAGCTTAAGAGCTATAAGTCTGCTGGCAGTGATGGACTGGCGGCCGAGCTCTTCAAGATGGGACCGGAGAGTCTTACCGAAGAAATGCATCAGCTGATCTTGAAAATCTGGGAGGAAGTACCGGAGGAGTGGAAGCTGGGTGTTCCAGTCTACAAAAAGAGCGACAGGCTGGATTGCTCGAATTTCCGAGCCATTACAGTTCTGAATGCCGCCTACAAGATCCTGTACCAGATCCTCTTCTGCAGACTTGCGCCCCTTGCTACAAATTTTGTCGGCAGCTACCAAGCTGAGTTTGTTGGAGGCAAATCCACCACCGACCAAATTTTCACTCTGCGGCAGATCTTCCAGAAGTTCCGAGAGCGCCAGACCCCTACGCATCACCATCACCCTACGCGACACCACAGACCGGAATGAGCTATGCAACATTATGCAGCGGTACCACTTCCTTGGGAAGTTGATCCAGCGGTTAGAGGCTACCATGAATAGGGTGTAGTGTAGGGTGAGAGTATCGAACTTGACGTCGGAATCGTTCGAATCCCACAGGGGTCTGAGGCAAAGCGACGGACTCTCCTGCCTGCTCTTCAACATCGCCCGGGAAAGTGTCATTCGAAGTGCGGTGCTAGACAACGATATCCGTGGCACGATCCTGTATCGGACTCTCCAATTTCTTGGATTCGTGGATGACAACGACATCATCGGCAGGACAACAGCAAGGCGTACACCCGATTCAAACGCGAAACAGCAAGAATTGGAGTAGCCGCAATGAGACGAAGACGAAGTACCTGCTTGCCGGAGACTCAGACCATCTGGGAAGCAGTGTATTAGTTGATGACGACGATCTCGAGGTAGTAAAGGAGTTCTGCTATCTTGGGACGATCATTACTTCGGACAACGACATCAGCAGTGAAATCCAGATCCAGAAGACTTCAAGCCCGCACGAAATGTGAGATATGTCGCACATTGATTCGCCCAGTGGTCCTCTATGGACACGAGTCTTGGACCATGCCGAGCGGAGGATCCAAACGCTCTGGGCGTGTTTGAGCGACGCATCCTCCGGACCATCTTGGGTGGTGTGTTCGAGCATGGAGCATGGAGGAAACGGATGAACCACGCTTGCTGAGTTGTACGGTGAATCGAGCATCCTGACGGTGGCGAAGGTTGGCAGGATACGATGGTTGGTGCATGTCATGAGGATGCCGGACTCATGTCCCACCAAGAAGGTGTTCGACAGCGATCCCCAGTTCGGCCTAAGTTGCAAGGAAGCACAGCGAACTAGATGAGTGTATCAGGTGAAGCGAGACCTGTTGGAAATCGAGTGTCTACATGGATGGGAGGCTGCAGCCACGCACTGAGAGAGACGTTAAAATACTAAGCTTAATTTTCGGAAGAATATCTTCGAACGCGTGGCTTCAAATATTTGAATTCTCAAGCAATATAAGAAAGAACACGTTCAAAATCCAGTAAGAAGGGCAACAGATAGCCCGTAAAAAGTGCAAAGTTCGCCCACTTATCGATAAACGTGACCACAGTTTGTGCAAGGCCGGCCTGCACATTATCAGCCTAACCGGGTGCGTCCAACAAGAAATGACGTGCATTTTTCGCAATGCGATTTATCCTGCGCTTTACCTTTTCCAGCGACTTGATAAATCCTCGATTGGATAAGACGGGTTACGCACGAGCGCCAGTTCGACCTGTGCATCATCGTGCAGTATTTTATCGCAAGACAGTCACAGAGCAGTAGAACTCAGTGTTGTTCCGGCATAACGACATCAACGTTGCACTCTCGCGCTTTCCCAAAATGTTTCGTTTAAATACTATCCCACAAAGGTTTGTTCGATGGAACAAGGTGAATTATCGTGCTGTTAGAAGTGTAGCAGTGAGAGCTGCTTCATCGCTGTCGAACCCACAACGCCCTAACCGATCGTTTCTGATGAACATGTTTGGCGGGAAACTCGAAACAGCAGAGCTGTTCCCCTATCCGGAACCACTTAACGCGGAGCAGAAAGAGTTTGCGGCAGCTCTAGTCGATCCTGTGCACAAGTTTTTCACGGTAAGTGTGATCGCGATGAGACACTTTTCTCTTACTGCCTTATTCTAATGGCTTGTTGTTCCCCTTTTTGTGTTGCAGGAAGTGAACGATGCCGTCCGAAACGATGATACGAGCAACGTTGATCGTCGAACGATCGACGCGCTGTGGGATCTTGGACTTCTGGCCGTGTACGTACCGCCGGAGCTCGGTGGTTTGGGCCTGTGCAATGTGCAGTCCGTGCTGATGGCCGAAATAAGTGGTAGCTACGATCTGGCGCTCAGCTTACTCATCGGCGCCCACAAGAGCATCGGGACGAAGGGCATCCTGTTGTACGGCAGTGAGCGACAGAAGCAAAAGTATCTGCCCTTGCTAAGCAGCGGGCGTGTGTTTGGTGCATTCGCGCTCACCGAACCGGGGACCGGGTCGGATGCGGCATCGATAAAAATGAAAGCAGTGTTAAGCCCGTGCGGCACCTACTACACCCTGAACGGTTCGAAGCTGTGGATATCGGGTGGTGGGTTGGCCGACATCTTTACCACCTTCGCGCAGGTGGAGTCGGTCGATGCAGCGACCGGTGAGAAGCGTAACAAAATGACAGCGTTTATTGTGGAGCGAAGTTTCGGTGGCGTTAGCACCGGGCCGCCCGAGGACAAGATGGGCTTGAAGTGTTCCGTCACGAATGAACTGTTTCTGGACGATGTTAAAGTGCCGGTGGAGAATGTTTTGGGTGAAGTTGGGAGTGGGTTTAAGATTGCGGTGAACATTCTGAACTCTGGCCGGTACGGGCTGGGAGCGATGCTGTCCGGGACGATGAAGACGTGCGTTGAGAAGGCAGCGGCTCATGTCAGTGACAGGGTGCAGTTCGGACGGAAGTTGATTGAGTTTGAAAATGTGCAGGAAAAGCTGGCGATGATGACGACTCAGCAGTATGTGGCGCAGAGCCTAACGTACATGGTGTCTGGGAATATGGATAAGGGTTCGGTGGACTTTCACCTGGAGGCGGCCGTGAGCAAAGTGTTCTGTACGGAGGCGGCTTGGAACGTGTGTGACGAAGCGATACAGCTGCTCGGGGGGAATGGGTTCATGAAGTCCAGTGGATTGGAGCGGTTTTTGAGAGATATAAGGGTGTTTCGAATTTTCGAAGGGGCGAACGATGTATTGAGGATGTTCATTGCCTTGACGGGTATGCAAAAGGCGGGGAAAGATCTTCGTGGGCTGCAGGATGCGCTAAAGAATCCATTTTCGAACATGGGAGTGATCTTCACTGAAGGTACAAAGCGAGCAGGACGCAGTGTTGGAGTTGGTGGAACGGATTTGCGTCCTTTTGTAGCAAGCGAGCTTCAAAATGCAGCCAAACAGTGTGCTGAGGTACGTTGTAACTGCTAGAAATAAGAAATTCCTAATATTTGATTATTTTTGTCCTCTTCATCGCAGAGCATTGATGTCTTTAGTGCCACAGTTGAATCTCTCCTTCGAACACATGGCAACGGAATAGCGGAACGACAGTTCCAGCTCGCCCGTGTTGCGGATTGTGCTATCTTTATCTACTCGATGGCCACCGTACTGTCCAGGGCTAGCCGTGCGGTAAAGTTGAATCTTCCCTCCGCGGAGCAGGAACTGCTGATGGCACAGATCTGGTGCAAGGAGGCAAGTGATCGTGTCCAGCAAAACATTCACCGTATCCAATCGAAATCTTTCAAGGAGAACTATCAACGGATGGCAACGGTAGCCAGCTATATTTCCAACCAACGAGGACCGACGTACACGAACCCATTGGAAATAGACTAATAACATGTGAAAAATGTTGAGATTTGGAAGAAAAGCAATAAATATAAAATAGTAATAAAAATGTAAACAGATTTTGACCACTGCTTCTCTGAACCGTTGTGCTTTTTGGTCCAAAACGGCGCAATACGAGATAAGTTATGGGCTCCTACCCCCGTCCTCGGTCAATGGTCGAATGGAATTCCCCTAACCTAGGCAAAAATGTCTGCAAACTCCCGGTGGGGTAGCTTGAGTTCATAAGCCCCTTCTGCCCCATACTAGACACGGTATTACATCCACTTCCGTTGCAGACTCACACGCAGATACCTGCCGCCGGTGGAAAGATAGTGAAGTTTTCGCGTCGATATCACCGTTATCCGATAAACCCCCCTGCATACGCCCCGAACGACGCCACCGTGTGAACTCTGATTTAAAGTAAACTTTAGGAATTCGGTTGCGGGTCAGTTTTGAAACAGCCGCAAACTGGTTCACACGTGTCGTTTCGCCGTATATCCACCATGTTGCAAGTGGGCAAGAACATTGTGCTGACCGCCTCAGTTCGTCGCGCGGTGCAGTTGCAGTGCAGTGGAGCAGTGGTTAGAAATGTGTCCTCTAGCGGTGTAGTGAACGCGAGTGCCGCTACCCAGTCCAGCAGCGATCAACCGAAACCGAACCGATCGTTCGTGATGAATCTGTTCAGTGGGAAGTTGCAGACGGCGGAACTGTTCCCCTATCCGGAGCCGTTGAACGAGGAGCAGCGTGAATATGTGCAGGCTTTCATCGATCCGACGGTTAAGTTTTATACGGTACGTTGAGGGAGATTGGGAGCTATTGGAGTTGTTGGGACTCAATTTTGGATTTTTGGTTGTTGTTTGTTTTGCACTCCAGGAAGTTAACGATGCAGCTAGAAACGATGCGACGGCCTCGGTGGAGAAAGCGGTCGTGGATGCGCTGTGGGAGCAGGGCTTTCTTGGCCCGTTCATTCCAACCGAGTACGGTGGACTGGGACTCTCCAATGCCCAATCCGTCCGGTTGTCGGAGATCTCCGGCAGTTACGATCTCGGTATGTCGATCTACGCCGGAGCGCATCAGACGATCGGTACCAAGGGCATCCTGATGTACGGCAACAAGGAGCAGAAGGAGAAATATCTTCCCCAGCTAAGCACGGGCCGTGTGTTTGGTGCATTCGCACTCACCGAACCGGGAACTGGCTCGGATGCGGCCTCGGTCAAAACAAAAGCCGTCCTAAGCCCGTGCGGAAAGTATTACATACTGAACGGTTCGAAGCTGTGGTGTTCGGGCGGTGGCATTGCGAACATCTTTACCACGTTCGCGCAAACCGAGGTGGTTGACCCGAAGACGGGCGAGAAGAAAAGCAAAATGAGTGCGTTTATTGTGGAGCGTGGCTTTGAGGGTGTCAGTACGGGTCCGCCCGAGGACAAGATGGGCATCAAGTGTTCCGTCACGACGGAAGTGTTTTTCGACGATGCAAAAGTGCCGGTGGAGAATCTGTTGGGTGAGATTGGCAATGGGTTTAAGATTGCGGTGAACATTCTCAATTCGGGCCGGTTTGGGTTGGGCGCGATGTTGTCCGGGACGATGAAGACGTGCGTTGAGAAGGCGGCCGAGCATGTGAGCAATCGGGTACAGTTCAAGCGAAAGTTGGTTGAGTTTGAAAATGTGCAGGAGAAGCTGGCGATGATGGCGACGTATCACTATGTGGCGCAGAGCCTAACGTACATGGTGGCGGGCAATATGGATAAGGGTTCGGTGGACTTTCATCTGGAGGCGGCCGTGAGCAAAGTGTTCTGTACGGAGGCGGCGTGGTATGTGTGTGATGAGGCGATACAGCTGCTCGGAGGGAATGGGTTCATGAAGTCCAGTGGGTTGGAGCGGTTTCTGCGGGATATGAGAATATTCCGAATTTTCGAAGGCGCGAACGATGTGCTGCGGATGTTCATTGCTCTGACGGGCATACAGAAGGCAGGAAATGATCTCCGAGGGCTGCAGAAGGCATTGAAAAATCCACTCGGAAATATGGGAGTGATCCTGGCGGAAGGTACGAAACGAGCAGGACGCAGTGTTGGAGTTGGTGGAACGGATTTGCGTCCTTTTGTTGCAGGCGAACTTCAAAATGCGGCCAAGCAGTGCGCTGAGGTAAGGCGAAGGAGATATCCCGACATTTCTCATCCTCATTGAACATTCCCACTCTCCATTCCATTTCCAGTCAATGGACATGTTCAGCAAGACCATCGAATCTCTGCTCGTGAAGCACGGCAAAGGCATCGTCGAGCGACAGTTCCAGCTCGCCCGGGTAGCGGACAGTGCCATCGACATCTACACCATGGCGGCCGTACTTTCCCGGGCGACCCGTGCCTCCCAGCGGGGACTTGCCTCCGCCAGCCACGAACTCCTGATGGCCCAGATCTGGTGCCAGGAGGCCAGCAGCCGCGTGCAGCGCAACATTAACCGCATCCACTCGGGCAGCTTCAAGGAGCACTATCAGCGGCTGGCGCAGGTCGCACGGAACGTGTCGGAACGGCGCGGCCTACCGCACACTAATCCGCTGGAGATAGATTAAGTGTGTTTGTGCTTTACAATACCTTCCCCCAGTTTTGTAGATAAACGATAATTATCTTAGCACAGTAAATCATTGACGGATAATAATAGAAAAGAAGGAAGAATACACCACGTGCAATGTGTCTTATCTTAGTTCTTTTCCCCGCCGGCCCGGCGGGGCGTTTTATCACAAATCGAATGAAACCGGTCAGCGGGTGTTATCTATTTCCTTGAAGTCCAATCGGTTGCGGCTGCAGATTGTAATCCGGTTCCCGAGTATTAAGGGTTTTTTGGTTGTTTTATTTTAGTCTTTTTTGTGGAGTGCATGAAAATTCATACTAAAACTGGTGCGATGCAACTCGCGAACCGGTCAGTCTCGTGCTTACCGTCGTAATTGGTTGGTGAATCGGAATCGGTCAGTGTACGGCAGAATGTTGCGTTTGGGAAGTCGTTTGATTGTCGCAAGGAATGAGCAGTCGTCCAAGGCCATTCTCGAGCAATGCTGCAGGCAAGTACTTTATGGAAAGGAAAGAACGAACCTGTTGCATGGTGGAAGTGAAAATTACTCACCTGGAAGGCTAAAACAGAGGCTGGAAAGACTTCACGGTTAAGTGACGTCGTCTTCCAAGGGATTTTTGAAGGATAAATTCATGTAACGTAGATATGGTAGACATTGATTCACTGATCAACTACGTTTTTTGCCTTTGAAGGTTGTAGATGAGTCACAACAATTCTTATGAACATCTTGGAGGAGTTTTTCTGATTTTGAAGGGATTTGTGGTGTAAAGGTTCTGGATGTAGATCCTTCCGCCATGTTGTTGTCTGTGCTTTTCCATAGTGTGTTTTGCCTGAAAAAATATACGATACTCACTGTAAGTCCAGACTATCGAAACAGGTTCCAAAAAGAGTTTGAATTTCTTACCGTTTCTATAATTGATTTTCGCAATTAAGAAGGTGCCACTTTATTTCACAACATTACCCAATGACGTCACTAGAAGAATAAGGCGCTTGAATTCCAAACCTTCACCGTACTTCTGCAAATTGCTCAGTATCCACAAGGACAGCGCTTACTGTGATCAACCATTCCAGAGCAATATTTCGAGAAAACAACCCCTTCTGAAGTGTCAATGAACGAGCGCGCCCGTTCGATTGTTGATAAACAATGTGCGTGTGGGGAGCCGCGCAGCAGCCGCCTGCTCGCGTATTGCTTGTTCGTTGTTCGCAGTTCCGCATCAAAGCAACACGCGCGCGAGAGAGGGAGCGTACACGCAAGCGAGAGCACGCGAGAGATTTGCGCAAACTGTCATCAATGAGCAATTCCTCCACTCCCTTGGGTTTGGTTATTCGCGTATCGGCTGTTGACGTATACGCACACGTACTGTGAGCTGTGGCGGAAATTTAATACCAGAACACACTTAAAATCGACAAAATGCATCGCTTCCATCGGCTGGTCGGAGTGTCCAATCGAGGCGTAGTGGTGGCGTGCGATACTAATGGTGCCGCCTGCTGGCTGGCTGGCAAAAGCCAGCAAAGGTAAGTTGTGCAGTAGGCGGCGAAAGTCGGTCAGTGTTTCGGTATTTGCGCTACGCGGTTGGACTTTGCACCCTTCCGCTGGTAGATAGAAGCAGCCAGGGCTACACTTGCGCGTCTAAATCCGTGATGAAATCGTAAAAGCGCGGTGAGTTGGCAACATTCGCCACAATGCGGTGTCGACTGTGAACTTTGTAACGGGGAAGCCGGGTCGCTTAACCGGGTGGCTCAACTGATAGGCGAGCGTGTGTGCGTGTGTGTCTGTGCGTATGGAGATAATGCGCACTCAAACCTTGGGTCAATGACGCACAGGGCGGTGTGTCCGGGAGAATGGGAATTTGTGTGCAATTTATTCCACCCGTGCCAATTGAAGCAAATGACCTAATGCTACTTCTTCTTCTTCTTCCTTTTATTGCAGATGGCTTTCCGCAACGCCGCAAACGAAACCGAAGGAGCGCGCCGCGGCCGCCCCCACGGTCAACACCTCGTTCATGGCGAATCTGTTCCGTGGCGAAATCGAACCGCTGCAGGTGTTCCCCTTTCCCGATTCGCTAAATCCGGACCAGAAGGAGATGATCGGTTCGTTGATTGATCCGGTCACCAAGTTTTTCGTACGTTGGAACCTTTTTTTTCAACCTGTTGCTTACATGAACTTTCTTAAGATATATTAATAACCTACTTTTCTCAATTTTTAGGACGGCTACGATCCAGTCAAGGCGGAAAAGAATGGCGGCCCGGACGAGGCCACGTTCCAGAGCATGTGGGAGATGGGCCTGATGGGCATGCAGGCACCGGAGGAGTACGGTGGACTTGCCCTGCCCAACACCGGGTACGCCCGCATGGGCGAGCTGGTCGGTGCGGCCGATTTGGGGCTGGCGGTGGTGTTCGGCGCCCACCAGAGTATCGGCTGGAAGGGTGTGCTGCTGTACGGTACGGAGGAGCAGAAGCGCAAATACCTGCCCCAGGTCGTCACCGGTGGCACAATCGCTTGCTTCTGCCTGACCGAGCCAAGCTCGGGCTCGGACGCTGGTTCAATCCGCAGCCGGGCGGTGAAATCGGCCGACGGTTCACATTACGTGCTGAATGGGTCGAAAATCTGGATCAGTGGCGGTGGGCTGGCGGACATCTTTACCGTGTTTGCGCAGACGGAGGTGACGGATCCGAAGACGGGCCAGAAGAAGGACAAGGTGACGGCGTTCATCGTGGAGCGTGGATTCGGGGGTGTGACCAGTGGGCCGCCGGAGGATAAAATGGGCATCAAGTGCTCGAACACGGCCGAGGTGTACTTTGACGATGTGAAAATCCCGGCCGAAAATGTGCTCGGTGGCGAAGGGAATGGGTTTAAGGTGGCGATGAACATCCTAAACAACGGTCGGTTCGGTATGTCGGGCACGCTCGCAGGTACAATGGCCCACTGCATCCGGAAGGCGGCCGAGCACGCGACGACACGCGTGCAGTTCGGGCAGAAGATTGAAAACTTTGGCAACGTGCAGGAGAAGCTGGCCCGCATGGCGATGCACCAGTACGTGAGCCAGTCGATGGGGTACATGATCTCGGGCAACATGGATGCGGGCCACACGGACTACCATCTGGAGGCGGCCATCTCGAAGATCTTCTCGTCCGAGGCGGCCTGGTACGTGTGCGACGAGGCGATCCAGATACTGGGCGGCAACGGGTTCATGAAATCGAGCGGGCTGGAGAAGTTCCTGCGCGACATCCGCATCTACCGGATCTTCGAGGGTGCGAACGACATCTTGCGGCTGTTTGTGACGCTTACCGGCATCCAGTACGCCGGGTCGCATCTGAAGGAGCTGCAGCGGGCGTTCAAGAACCCGACGGCGAATTTGGGGCTGATCTTTAAGGAGGGTTCGCGCCGCGCGGTACGAAGCATCGGGTACGGCGGCACGGATTTGAGCACGTTCGTCGTTGACCCGCTGAAGGAATCGGCCGCCCTGTGCGCGGACAGCATTGATCGGTTCTCGAAAACGATCGAAGCGCTGCTGATCAAGCACGGGAAGGGCATTGTCGATCAGCAGTTCCTGCTGATCCGGTTGGCCGACTCGGCGATCGACATTTACGGCATGTCGTGCGTGCTTTCGCGCGCTAGCAAGGCGGTGCGCGAGAATAACCCTTCCGCCGAGCATGAGCTGCTGATGGCGAAGGCGTGGTGTGTGGAGGTAAGTTGAAATGGCGTGAAAAGGGAGGTTAGAATTCGGAACTAAATCCATCTTTTACGCTGCAGGCAAACGATCGAGTGCGCATCAACATCCGACGGGTGAACAATGGTGTGTTTGTGAAGAACTACGACACGATGAGTGCGATCGCGAAGAACATCTGCGCCCGGCAGGGAATTGTGCAGTCGAATCCGGTCGGAATTGCGTAAAAAAGGGGTGCCAGGGTGACCTGCTGCCATCATCACTACACACACCACACCATATGCAACCATATATTGTGATAAAAATCGTACCGAAATTAAAGCGCGTGTTAATTGTCGTTGTTACGTTTTCTACATATCAAAACAGGAAAGTTTAAAAGAGACGGAACTTTTTGCTTTTTTTTGACACGACGTTTGATTTAGATTACTTTATTTAAAATAAATAATAACACAACATTCGCAGACACATGCTATGTAAGGAACACATGAGACCAATTCCGAACCCTGCTACGGTTTAATCCTGATTTTTGTATTTTTAGGTTTTGTTGTATTTTGTATGTTTTTTTTTTGGCTACAAACTTCCAATGCCTTTTGTTCTGCCATCTTTGTACTGCCACATTGCAGCGGGTGCAAAAGGTATTGGTGGGGGACCGATGCTTGGCTCATAAGATTTTGAATAAGAAAACGGTTTTGGGGGCTGTTGGAAGAGATGTACTTTAAACACGGGGCCACCACTTCGTTCGATTTCTATTAAATTAAACGAGTTGTTTCGAGAAATTCGATGTATTTGACTGTGTGCGCAGATGATGTCCAATTTGTTATACCAACCTATCTACAAAAAAAAAATCCCACCAACCAGCCAGTGCAGTCTCTTTTCAGGTGCTGGAGAGAGGAGGGCAATTAATGGGATGAAAAAGGAGGTGAATGGTATTTTTGCTGCTTTTCGTTGTTGAAAACTATGCTACATCAGAGATACAATGGTATGGATGACATCAGGGGCAAGAGTGGTGGAGTATGTCACCCACCAACACACATACACACGCACACACACTTTAATGAACGTCTAGAGACTGTCCTATCGGTCCGGCCGCGTTCTATTGGCCCTTAGAAGTAGGGTAGGACAAGGCGGGCTGATACGAATAATACGAACCGTGTGCAACAAACGTTTAAAATACGATTCAAAGGTGCTAAAGATCGTTACGGTTGTGTTTTCATTCTTACAAAGAGTTGATTGTAGAAGTTGACGCTACCGCCACGTGCTGAGGTAAAGGGGGATTAAGATGAGTTCGGGGTGGTTGTAGGGGGTTCGGCGTTTTGTTTTTAGTTCCGATCGTTAATATGTGTGGGGGGGGGGGGCTTTTTAAAATGTTCATCCTGTTGTTGTTGTTGTTGTTGCAGCGCGTGCGTTTAGTCTATGTTCAGCGAGGAAAGCTGCTTTTCCACCCTGAAAATACAGCAGTACAGCAAGAGAGCGAACGTTAGAGTAGGCGATCGTTGCTAGGGTGCAAATATGCTGCAAAATATGCTTACGTAATCTCCACGTCCTGAAACAGGTCCCCTATCCAGGCGATCGAGATGCAGTAGTGTTGAAACAGCTGCACCAGCAGCTCCGCCTCGTCCAGCATCTCGATCCGTTCGGTTCGTGCGCGCTCCGACGCGGGAATGCTGTGGTAGATCTGCACCATATCCCACGCCCTGGCACCGTGCCAGTTGCACTGCAGAAATCTGTAACGGGGGTTATAAATCGCGCAATCAAATCGTGACGCTGATCCGTCTCATTACAGTGTTTCGATTTTACCTGGAAATCTGTGCGTCAAGCGATACGCATGAATCGACGCCGGCTAAGCTGCAGCCCCGCTGCCGCAGGTTGTTCAGCATCACCTCGCCGAACCGGTCGTTCATGTTGACCTGCTCGTAGTTGACGAACGCGGCCGTCTTGAAGTTGGCCGCGAACCATTTCAGCAGATTGTGGCAGTTCTGCGGCTCAATGTACACCAGCACACACTCGGCGAGGAAGATGGTCGGCACGCTGTAGTCGATCTCGGACTGCTGCAGCTTCAGTGCCACCTCCTCGATGTTGCGAAGGTCCACGCCCACTATGTGGTAGTTGGTAGAGTGGAGATCGGTCGGGCTGAGGCGCACTTCCCCATCTGCGGGAGGGAAGGGAGCGAACATCGGTTTGTCAAAAGAGGTGAGCTAATTAAACATTTATCTCCCTCCTACCTTCGACGTGGATTTTCTCAAGCAACACTTTGTTTCGCTTGATTTGGTAACATTTGCGGGAGGTAACGTTGGGGAAGTCGAGCTCGACGAAGTTGGTCACCATGTGGCCGGCCTCCCGCAGCCTCCAGTACAGCGTGTCGAAGCCGCAGCCCAGATTCACGATTTGGCATTTGTCTCCGGTTTTCTAGAGAAACAAAAAAGTAAATAAATCATCACCGTCAACGACTGGCATTTTACATACGCACACTCCCACACACATAAACACACCAACTAACCTTGAAAAACTTTTCAATGCACATCTCTATACCCTTGACGCGGGCATAGTAGCCCCGGTTTATTTCGGGCGCCTTGCGATCCGGGTTGCGCACAAAGTGCGCGATGTAGTCGTCCTTCCAGTAGCCCAGCTTCACCGCGGACCGTTTGCAGTTGCTCGCGTCATCGTTGGTGGAGATGACGGCTTCGTCGCACGGATGGAAACTCGGTGGTTCCATTTTTTCGGCGCTCACCTTTCGCTCGGTCGGTCGTGATCGGGGTCTGCTGTATCCTGCGGAAGGATCTCCGCCTGCAAGGGAAGAGAGCGTTTGCTTTTAGCCTTATTCAACGCGACGTGAAAAAAAAACACAACGCTGGGATAGAGCGAGGGCTAGCTTAGCAGCTAAAGTGCAGCGTTTACCCTTTTCCGTAGGTATAAACAAACCTTTTTGAGTATTTTTCACGAAACACAAATAGAAGACTTTGGTTCTGCGAAGGAGGATGATTTTTTGTTGACAGAGTCTCGATTTGACAGTTGTGAATTTGTCCATTTGGCCGATTGTTTTGAACGTACATTTGCCCATAGTCCAGCGTATGCAAGGCCCTACACAGACGCTCAGTTTAAACGGTAAAACATTATTTAAAAAAATATTCGAAAGATAGCTATAACATGTTAGAATTTTTTAAAAAAGAGAGATGCGTTTTAAAGAAAAACAGCAAACAATGTGTTAATCTCGCACTACTGACCAATTTGTCAACAATCGGTGGTACTGGGTGCTCGTGTTTCAAGAACGCCTAAAAGTATGCAAACAGTACAACGTCTGAGTATTTTCATAAACTGGGCAACAGATTGAGCAAATCCTATTTCAGCTTAAAGTTGCCCAAAGGATAATACCGTACTTTGGCGAGTACAGTAGAGCGTCGAATATCCGGGCAGCTCGGGACCGGACGGTTGCCGGTTAATCGATTTGCACGGATAATGGTCTAAGAAATGTCAAACGCATATAAAACATATGAAATTCACTAGTTTTATCATTAATTCACCTAGAATCAATCGATTAATCGTTAGTAGAATATTATTTTAATCAATAACAGTAAGTTTAACAACTGTTCATGAACAAAAATGAATTTCGAAAATACCCATAGACACTACAGAGCTGCACAAGAAACTGGTTACCCAATTGATTATCGCTGCAAACTTTCGCCGTACGTATGAACAGCTGTCAGATTTATGCGCACGGTTAAGCCGCCCGCCGGTTAATCCGTCCCCGGATAATCGACGTTCTACTGTATAACGACCCCCTTTTTGGTCAAATTAAGGGGGTCGTTATACATGGTAAAATACAGCACTTTCTTAAATTATTATATTATTAATGTGTAGCAATTTTATCGAGAAGAACATATTTGGTAAAATCAAACATAGCTTAATCAATTCAGGCAAAATATAATATCGTTTTAATATATGTCTTTGACCCAAGCGCCACAGATTAAGCTTAAACGACTGGAAAATTGAATATCCATAGTAAAAAAATGAAAGCTCCACAGCTTCATTGGTTTGATCAATAGATGGCGTATTAAAACTGATTATTATATTGCTATCCTTTTCTTGCAATGTGTTTCGACAAGTTTCATCTTATCATGACCTATATAGTCTTCTAACTTTCTGAGCAAAAATCCATATGAATGGTCGTGTGGTCAGATACGTGGGTATCAACACCAACGACCATTACTCAAATCTCACTTGCTTCAGTGCTGGTGGTTTCCGTTGGAGTTTAGTATTTAAACAATCGTATCGCCGTTCTAGTTCTAGCGATGTATAACTTCAATGCGAAACCATACAACAGTACAGAGGAAATAAGAAAGCTCTCCTCCAAGCGAGGAAGCTCAACTGGTTGGGGGGTATCCCATCAACAGAGAGCGCCACCAGCTTTTTTGCTATTTTTAGAATGCATGAGTCGTTTGCCGTCTGCTAAACGAAGTCTTTCTATATTCCGTTTAGGTAGAGACCTTGAGTCTTTTAGAAGCCGTTTAGTGGTCGTTTAGTGGATTTGTGGCACTTGGGGATATAAACTTAAATGATAGTTTACGGAACAAATGAGCCGAATTCTAACGGTAGATCCCATCTGGAACATTGAATTGTTGCTGCTTGATTTTTTTTGTTCCTGTAATACAGTAGAACGCCATTTATCTGTGGTAATGAGGTCTCGACCTCGCCTGCATAGGTCGTATAATACGGCTAATAGGTTGAAGTATAGTTTTTATCACAATTTCGTGCAGTTTTTAAAATGTTGTGTTACGTCTGTGACCAGTATTACGTCTGTTTCAGTAGTCAGTTTTTAAGAAGGAATGTATGTTCAATGAAAATATTTGAAATTTGCCATGAATCTTTGTGTTTTTAGTGTTGACAATGTGCTCTGATTTTTTCCAATACCTTCCTCAGCAAGGAATGTCTCCTTTGTATTGAACTGTAATTTCACAATAACACGGTCACTTAACACGGGCAGTCGGATAAAAGGTACCCGAATAAACGGCGTCACACTGAATGTTATTTGTGACACTTGTTTACTTGTTGTCATCACGGGTTCAAACCTAGAATAAACCGGGAGAACTCCAAATCACATGATAGACCTTGTGAAAACCCCACAAATCTTTGTGACCTTATGCAACAGAATGATCAAATCTATCCCATAGCTGGCTAACGAAGGCTTTTACGCACCTGTCATGTTTTATGTTATGTTTTGTAATCCGATGATGTAATACTAGAGTCAAACAGAAAAACATACATAAAAACTTTTTTTTTCTTTAAAAGATGCATGAATATTTGAAAAAAATACGAGCTTCTGCGTTTTAAACGAATTCTTCAGTTTAGTACAAGAACACTGTAGAAATTCAGTCACGTGGAGCTCCCGAAGGGGGTCTATAGGCTTCAATCATACCACTCCGTGTTTCTCTCTTGGTCCTTCTACGGTTGAACTAAACCCACGCTCGAGTCTTCTGCAGAGTTAACTTTCGTGAAACTGCTTAGAGCAGAGGATTTCAACCTTTTTGCAGCTTTTCCCCATGTGTGGGGTGCATGTAGGATTGCATTACTTCCTCACAAATTATTGAGCGGGTAGTATTCAATTTTAAGTATGGTACTTAACCAAATTTTGACCAGATTTATTTGATAATTAGTCCAAATGTTCCAAAGAAATTTGCAATTGCAAAAATACTGTTCGTGCTATAAATTTAGTCAACTACGAGAATACGTTAACGAAGAAGGTGTGTGAGTTTAATATAATTTAATAAAAAGTATATATTCATGAAGTATATTTCATTTTGAAATTTAATTTCATTTGGCTAGTTCTGATCATGAACATTACAAACTTCGAAACTCATCAGCTTCTCTAAAGTCACAGTTGGTCATATATTACAAGAAGTGAACTAGACACAATCCTGCAACCGTCAACACATTGGACAACGGAGAGATGATGTACGATAAGCAGCACCGGTAAAAGAGTAACCAAAACTCACCAAAACACCTTCGCACGGTACGACATTTTAAAAGGCCTGTAACGCTTTGTTTTAAAACATATCATTACTTGTTTTAAAAAAGCTCTTCTGTAGTTTACAAACATAGCGCATTATGTTGCTGTAGGCTCTTGATATTTTTGCTAAAGATAAACCGTATGAAGGCTAGATCAAACTGGGGCAAGAAACTTTATCCTCTAGTTTCTAGCTAGACTTTGTTTTGGTCAATTCAAACCTTCTACTAGAAGCGTCAGCGCTAACCACGTATCAGTTTCTCGACAAAAGAATACATCCCCATCTTTAAGATATCATTTCTACTCACCCATCAACAGCTTAACGACAACGGCCACACCACGAACGGAGGAAAGGAGTGTTGAAAGCCGGGGGGGAATGTTTACACAGCACAAGAAGGCGCATCAGATACGCAATTTTCTTCCGTACCACGGTAGGCCCCACCATAAATCATCGATTGCATGCCGAATTTCCCGAATCTCGTACACGTCCAGCGCCTACGGCCGCTTTGGAGGGAATTCCAGCTGGGAGTACAAGCATAAAAGTGACCTATTCTATCATGAAGCAATTAAAATATTGACGCCATAAATAAAACTCTCACGTATCGCGCGCCACGCACCGGAGGGACAGCCGAAAAAAAGGGAGCGCATCCTGGGGTGTGTGTACCTTGGCTGTAGGTCAGGAAATCCCTTACCTACCCCGTGTGGAATCCCCTCCGTACTTTCCCTTCGCCGTATCGCGGGCGTAGATGTACCAAAGCCGGGAAAGCATAAGCCCTGTATGCTCGGAGGAGCTGCTGCACGAAGCAGCGCACACTTCGGGCCGTGTTCGGGCCGCTCCGAACCTTTTTGTGTTTGCTCGCGCGACTCTGCGGAGCATCAGCCGCATCAGCAGCAACAGCAGCAACGGCAGCATGTTTGATGTTTGCTCCGGCCAACCGGCATCTCTCGAGCGCACCACACCATTTCGGATGATCATAACACGCAACGCAGCGACCGTGAACGCACGTGTTTTTCGTACAGTTTGGTTCGCTCCTTGTTCGCTCCGTGGACGTTGTGTGTTGATCAGTATCTAGAGTGACTTCAGTACATCGATATCAAGCAATGGTAGTGTTTGTGAGATTTTAAGTGGCCAGTTTGCTGTGTTTAATTATTGGAAGAAACAAATGAGTATTCTCAGCAGTGATTAAACATTATTTATGTGATTGAAAATAAAGTGTAAACAAATCACTTAGTGTGTTTCTACAAACTACTAACGTACTAAAGCAGTGACATTAGTGGCGTTTTTTCTGAAAGTGCTTCACCGTACCAAGTGCTCAGTTTGCAATGAATCAATCGACGACTTCGGAGGAGTCGCACTGTCACATAATGGATAAGAACATCGATTTCCATATCGTTCAGCTGTTCGAGCGGCTGGAAACGCTCCGGAAGGATCCGGGCCCGAAGCTATCCCTCTCCGTGCAGGGACGTGCCAACATGCACAAGGAGCTGCGTACGCTGGAGCTTTGGAGGTGCGTATTACACAGACCGTTCGTTGAAAGCTCGACAACAAACAATTCCCATTCCAACCCGGTTTTCCATCATCCGTTCAAATTCCAACTACATCCTACTCCCGGTTCCCGTAAAGCACATTCAAAGAATCAATTATATTCGTCCCGACTGTGCGGGGCGGAGGCCGTATGAAAACGGAAAACGTCGCTAATTAATCACTTGTATAGGCAATTATCATTTCCGCCCATCCGGAACGGCGATCTCCCCCACTGCAGGGCTAAGGTGCAGTCAAGTGTTATTGTCTACTGGTTGGCTTGTGTTTTTGGTGTGTTTTTTTTCCTCCTCCACTTGGCGCCTCTCTGGCTTAATTCTGGCATTTCTTTAATGCCAGTGAGACGCTTGACTGAATCGGTGACTCGCCTTGGGGCTAGGCGATAGCTTAAGTGTGAGCTACCGAAATGGTGGATAGTTGGTCTTTGATAGTGCTGGAACATGCACACTTTTAAACTATTTCCCCCGCTACACCCTCAAGACGGACAGCATACCATCGTTCGGCTTGTGGTTGTTGTTATGATAGGTCTATTAAAATTTAATTTCACTCTCTATGATCGATGGCACGGGGCGGTCGATGGCCCAAGATAATACTCGACGGTAGGGATTAATTGAAAGGAATAAAATGGAGCAGTTATTTCTTTCCACTTCAGCGATGATAATTTGAGATGTCTCAAAACAGAGCGCGTTTTGTCGAAGCCGGGGGTAATGTAACCAAAATAGCCCATTTAAAGTTGTAAACAAACTTAAGTTTAAGTAATGATCGTTCATCGGCTTCTTTCAGGTAATTTATAAAAGGAATAGATCTACAAACTGTTTTTTGTTAAAGTCCAGCAACTAGACAATTTGCTTCAGTTTAAAAGATATTTATTTTTGCTTTTTAATGTTTACGATGTGCTGAGCTTTGAAAGCAATGTGAATGAATGGTTTTATTCAACCAGTTGAAGTCCAAACGTATAACATTCAAATATCTTTGTTGATCAATGTAGGTTTTATGACATTTGAAGTAAATAAGTAATTTGAATATTCCATTGATTGATTGATCTCAAAAAATCATTCGTAAATTATGCTACAATGATAATGCAGTTGCGTTTGATTTAAATGATGTATGCAATAATTCATAAATGTTTAGTAAGAGCTGACACAAAATATTGTTGAAAACTAGAAATTGTCTTAAACAGTCCTTAGTTGTCCTTCCATAAAACAAAACTATACATCTGAATAAAAAAACAACCATACAACACACACATTTACCAGATAAATGAGTATAAGTACCACGATTTCTTACAAAACCAAAACTCACGAATACAAATACGAAAATCAATCAACAGAACAAAAAAATCTTCATTTCCGTTTTCAATAAATCTTTAATTACAAAAAAAAAATCTTACATACAGCATCAATTCTACCAAAAAAATGTCCTCAAAAAAAGATCTTCTTTCGTTAACAACCAAACTCCCAGCGTCCCCATATCGTCGCTGCCTTTACGGTCTGAAAACGGACGCGCAATCGCGTGTACACGTCGCGCGCATGTTTCGCGCCCGTCCACAGAGCTCAACCGCGGCAAGCGAAAACATCTGCATCGTAAAACGTGCATCGCGTCGTTTGAATGCTTCATCTTTCTTGTTTTCAAACTGCTTTTTTTTTTGGTTTTTGGTTTTTTGGTTCGAAACACTGTGACATGAAAAACTCTCAACAAAGCATCCCAAAAAAAAAAAGTGGCCCTCCAAAATCGGTTTCGGTTTTGTTTTTGAGTGATGGCGTTTGGTGAACGGAAAGAGTCAAAAGCAAAGCACGCGTAAACCTACAGAAGAAAATTCATAACACACACCCCAAACCAACACAAAATGCATGACGGATGTGTAACAAATGTGTATGACGCGCTGGTGTACCGTGGCGCACGAGGAGGGGGATTGAGCGAGGAGACAGGGTTGTTGGCGAAAATGGTTAAAGGATATCTTAAAATAGCTCCAAACGGCTCCAGGCCCGTAATGGGTGACCACTGGCGGGAAGAAAGGAAGGTAGTTGAGACCGTTAAGATGACAAAAACGTAAACCTTCGAAAAACGTTACACATACACAGACACGCAGAGGGACTAGCTCACTCTCTGCCCGATCCTCATACTGCACGATCGCCAAATTCCACTCGAAAGCAAATGATCTGTCGTTTCGATGAACGGCTGCTGCCATACGTGCTGACCTTGGGATGTCGATTATTATTTTTTTTTGGGTTTGAAATTCACTCAAAAGACCATCTCCCCCACCGGATGACGGCTGCACGAAAATTGGCTAAATGCTATCGAATAAACTGCGCGAAAAGCAGCCTACACCCACCCTGTCAGCGCCGGTCCCGATCGGTTGCATCCAGGCAGGCAGGCCTGGTTGGGATTCGACAATTTATTGCAACCATAAAACAGTGTGTATGTGTGTCCGTGTTTTCTCGCCCCGTAAATTCCCGACTGCAACGAGGATCGCATTTTCGCTGCTCGGGCGAATATTGCATGTTTGGCTATCATCGTCAGAATTAATGATCGTCCACAATAATAAGGGACATCATCATCACCACGTCGTAGACGTCGTCGTTGGTTGGTTTGTTTAAACAGTGTGACAGCGGTTGATCGATGCTATTGCTACTGCCACGGCTGCACCGTACCCTATACCGGTTTGTTCGTTTGCGTTTGCTCCTTTTGGTTGTTCTTGCAAGGGAAATAAAATTTATCATCATCCTTCCTATCCGCCGACGAGCGATGGGATGAACATCTGGGCGACAATCTCAGATGATAATGGAGATCCTGCGCCGAAGGACGACCAATACCGTCTTCCAGGTATTTGTCTTTGGGTCGTTGGGTAAAAGCCTGGTAGCAAGCGCATCTTGCTCCGTGTGTGTGTGTTTTCCCTCGAAGAAGCAACAGGCAAACAACGGGGATGAATAGGAGAAGAATAAGGACGGCCAACACAGGCACCCACAGACACAGAGCTTCTTGTAGAACAAGCTTGTTTTTGCTACTCCGACCATAATGCCGATAGTCACCATAAGCATTCCGACGCACCAGCCACGTGTGTGAAAACGCTAAACGACATTAGATGCCGCGGCATGGCAAGACCTCCCCGAGTCGTTCGCCGGGTGCCAGATAAGAAGAATGCAAATGTTGCCGCCCGTATGCGTGTGTGTGTGTGTATGTGCTAAACTGCCGTTCTACCAAATTTTCTCTCCTCTCTCCCTTCCAGATCGGTCACGTCCGAGTGTTTGGCTTCGTTCTTCTACGTGTTTGTCGTGTGCGGTGCAGCTGCCGGTGCGGGCGTTGGAGCGAGCGTCTCCTCCCTGCTGCTGGCCACCTCGCTCGCTTCCGGCCTGATCGTCATCGTGCTGACGCAGTGCTTTCTGCACGTCTCAGGTATGTTTTGGTAGATACTGTTTTAAACCGTTTTATAGATGTAGGTCTTTCCCGGCTGAAGCTACGATTGTCGTAAGGCGTGAGACTTTTCAACCAGGTACAGAGGATGTGGGGCTTCAGTCAATAAAATAATTCCAAGCATTTTTAAACAAGGCAATTGGAACCTTAAAATTACGCGCAAAAGGTATGCTGGTTCTGTAGCGTGAGAATAAGCAACATGTTAGGGAATGGTCCATAAAGCTGCCAAAACTAATAGTAAGCTCGTTTTTACACACAACGACCCATTATAAAAGCATGTTACGTTTACTTTACATTTCCATTTTTTCCCCCTTAAATAAATACTATCCATACTCGCATCGAAAAATGCAAGGTTCGAATGTTTATCTAGGCGGAAATTTTCCCATTTTTTAATTGTGCTCGTCCGCTCGTCCTGCTCGGTTGTAATTTATTAATTTACTCTCACCCACATCTCGCTCGTGGTGGTTCGCACCGCGAAGGCTCGTGACCATTTCCCACAGCTGTGTCACTGGCAGAAGGATCACGATAGAAATGGGAAATTTATGAGCCTCCCTAGTGAGGTGGTTGCAGTAATTACAAGAGCGCCAGCGAGCGAAAGCAAAAGACAAATTGGACCAAATCGAACCAAAAAAAAGGAAGGAAAGATGTAATGGAACAATATTTATCGTACAATATTTTATCGATTTTACGTATTTTTGTTGTTGCTTCAATTGCACTCCGTACCACACCGAACCGTGCAGTGTATAATTATCGTTTTCCTGTCCTGGCGGTATCTCCGTTTCGGCTTGTTTATCGGTAAATAATATCTTCATCTGATCCTGCTACCAGAGTTCTTGGTATGAGAGAACGAGTCAGTGAAATAAGCACAAAACCTTCCATTCCCTGATATCGATCGATACTGCATGAACCAGAGAGTTACCTACAGTGTATCTAAGCATCGCAAGAATGAGGCCAGCAAGAGAACGCGCGCGCGTGCGTTTGCTGCCAGCGACAGACCGGGGCATCGTAATGGCATCGGCTGAATTCATTACGGGCCAGCCGTTGGAGCCGCTGCCGATTATGCTACGGGGCCGGCCGGGCAGCTGCACGGGGTTGGCACGCGTGGCGAAGACGGCACCGTGCATTCATAAATGTGCATGCTCAAATCAACAAGTGCAGGGCGGCATCCTTTCGGAGTTGCACTGGACCGGCACCGGCTGACCGGATGTAATGGTGTACTTAAATGCGATCTCACTGTCTCCAACCCCAAAACTTACATATGTGTGTGTGTTTTTTTTTCTTCCTCTCGTTTTCTTCTCCTACCCTTCCTGCAGGCGCACATATAAATCCAGCTGTCACCATGGCCCTGGCGGTGACACGAAAGATATCGGCTCTGCGGGCCATCCTCTACATTACGGCCCAGTGCGGTGGATCGATCGCCGGTGCAGCCATGCTTTATGGGTAAGTGGACGGTTTTCTGTAGAAGTTGCAATGGAACCGCATCGCAGTTCTTGATTCTTGAAGTTGATTTTAGTTTTAGAACATTTTAAATGTGTTACAAACAACAGTGTAAGCTCAATTACTTCTCGAGAAATTTAATAGTTAAATGATTTAATGAGGTTGCACGAGCAGGTGGGGAAGAATAGCATAGTAAAAAGGATTAAAAACCTCATAAAAACAAAACCAGCACATATCTCAACAAGTGATCAAGGTCAAGGCCTCCCGAAAGTGAGACCTCAAACTGACCTAATGCATCGCAGCCGAACGCTTTCCCCCTCGTCACATAAATGCTACATAAATGCTGTTGCCCACCGCCGTAGGTTTGGGCTTCAGTTTCGTCCCTCCATTCCACACCGGAAGAGCTTCTTTTTAGCTCTTTGCCAAAGTGAAAAAAACCTCATCACTTACGAAACAAACGTCCCTTACTCTTCCTAGCCCCAGGTGTTGCGGGAAGTGGTTTGCTAACAACAGAAGAAACAAAAAAAATCCCAACCTCCTTTTTGCCTACCGAGCTGCGGGAAGTCACCCTATCCCCCCGTTATCCCGGGTGGGCTGCACCAGATGCTCCTTATTTACGCCGCAACAACCGAGCGTCGCCAGCCAGCAAATGGAAATAGAACGGACAGCGGGAAATAGAACCAAGAAGCATCAAATGATGAGGAACCCCTTTCGCTCCGTTTGCGCTACAGCACGTGGCTCCCCAAAACGCGAGCAGCGAGTTGGGCGCCGCCGTGTGCACGGAACCGGAGCGAAAGCGATACCCGGGCCCGGGCCCGGTGTTTTTGTGACTGTGTGTTTGTGTGTGTGCGAGCGTACGGCGGGCATATATAACCTCAATTTTGTGCCGACCAGAGCCTGTTGCTGATGATAATTTATGGATGATAAACGCCGTGCTCTCGGGGCAGGTGCTCCGGCTGCCAAGACCAGCGTCGCGTTGCGTTCGCCACAGTCCGACGGCGGCTCGTGCCAATCGTCTGCCTTTTGGGTGGGGTGGGCGCTCCTTTCAATGGCAAGCTTCCCGACCAGCTATCGCTATCCCTCAAGTGCCGTGGTGGTCGAGTTTGAGCGAGCAATAGCGAAAACAGCCATACGGGACGGATAAGGGTAGGGATTCTCGCGTGAATTGAATGAGTAAAAAAGCACAACAAACTGGGGAAGGGGGGGGGATAAAAGAGGGAGCCGAACGAGTTGTGTCATTCCAGAGCGCGCTTGGGGGCATCTCGCTGACGCCATGGGTTGGGTTTGCCTTTGGTGTGTACGTCAAGGCGGGCTGCTCGATAATGATGATGATAACAGTGCGGTGCACGGGGAAGCATATGGGTTGAGTTGAAGTTTTGCCTCGATCTTTGCAGCGTTGGAAGCGAACGTTTGTTTGCAGGGGGTCTCCACCCGAGTTGTCTTTGAATTGAGTTGAGTGGAGGGAGTTCTGTGATGTGATCTAAATTCGATGCGTTTTGCGTCGCTTATTCCCGGGGAGTTTAAAAGTTGATGAACCGGAAGGATTTGTCCTTAAATCTCACAGCACATATGCCTCCAGTGGCAGGGTAAATGCACGTGATTCGATGGCCTACATCCTTATGGCCTGATGTCCAACAGTGCAGTCGGGGCGACCGGCTGCTCAGCGCCACGGTTGTTGCAGGAAACAGGATGTGTTGCACAGAGTGACGGCCCGATTTGATTTGTTCCAACCAAGGTGCACCGAGCGAACAACGAACGGAAGTCCTGCAGCAGTCCTTAGAGCCGCATATACATTGTAGCTATTCTTCGGCCGGACGTCTTAGGACCCAAGAGCCGTGAGATGTTTTCTGCCTTGTGCCATCTGCGCACATCCTGCAAAGGCTCTGAAGGCGTTATTAGTTTTTTGTCTTTTCATCAACAATTCTTTCCCAGGGCTACGGCTACGGCCTTAAGCGTGTTTGTGTGAGCCTCGCAGCATGTTGTAGGAGTCGCTCAAGATGTCGAGGATTCAGTGGTGCTTGTTGTGATGCAAGCAGCAAAAAGTGGCCGGTGGGAAACTCAATCATTGAGTGTTAGGTTTTTTTTTTTCTTTTTTTTCGAATACATCTTTCTTCATGAGAAAATAATTCTAAAAAAGAAAATCATTCTTCGGGTTCTCTTTATACCCTGAACATTTGGTAGACTTGAGCGTTTCCTAGTAAAGACGAATTTGAGAGATTACTGCGTCACCTAAATCACATCGGCAAAATAGAACACCTAAGATACTCAATTTTTAGAACCATTCTTCGATGCAAAACACCCAAAAGTGCAGGCCTTGCAACGCCAAGGCGCTGTAAAACTGGCAGCTGTTGCTGTTGTTGTGCCACTTTTGCTCACTTCGCAGTCATTTGCGGTTGCTGTTTTGTCGTGTTGTTTTGTTGTTGTAGCCCGGAACGCTCGCCCGGACCATGCGGCGCGCTTGGAGTGGGTCTCCCCGGGTGGCACAACGTGCGTGCTTCGATTATGATGCCGATGTGTTCTTGCTGTTTGTGTGTGTGTGTTTCTGATGCACACTCTTCATTCCTGTGTCCATCCGGTGTTTCGGTGTACGTCCTTGGCAGGACCACGTCGGGGCTGCTGGCGAAAACGTCTTCAAGATGCACCCGGGACAGTGATGAATTGCTTTCATGCGTGTGCCCGAAGCTGAGCGCAGACGGCATACAATGTCTCCTGCTTCGCTGTGGGATGCCAGCGAGATGACGTTCTGTACATGATGATGTGTGCGCTGCACAGTGCCCGGAAGGGAGAATCAATCCCTCAATCCCTGGACTTGCTCAATGTGGCTTCGATTGATGTCGGAAAACAAATATGTCAAATTAAGAGGAGCGTAGACAAAACCGTTCGTAGATTGATGGTGACACAGTGGCAATGATTGACCACCGGTTTTGGTTTGTAGCTGCAACCGGTTGTTGGGACATCGTCTTCAATAAGCCAGTCACGATGAGTGTTTGATGTTGAAGTTGATTAAACATTTCATAATGATTGATTAAGTTCATTTGCTATGTTTTCTCAATAAATTGTTGTCCTTTATGTGCGTGTAACAAATGTCAATATTCAAAAATTCTAACAGCAGATATCTGCTGAAAACACAATAGTATCATCATTTGAATATCTCTATAGCAACCTTGAGAGACTCGTGGGTCATAAAATGACATTTCCATAAGCAATTCAAGCAGATATACGGGCGCAACATTGAACCAGTGTGGCGTTGTTGATCCTTTCGTTCCAATTCTATGCGCGTTGATCTCTTTGATCAATAAACCCGAACCAACATGCATATGTCATTTGTACAGCTGATTATTCAATCTGCATCCAGTAATCCCATAACTACAATAGATGCAAATGCAACCCTGCGACACACGGTGAATTTACTTTTATTGCATTCGCAGATGGACCCAGCAATTGGCCTGCCAGTCGTAATTTGGCGCAAGACAGCTTTGTCGAGGGAAGGGTTTTAGGGATCTGCTCCGATTGCAATTGGCTCGATCGCGATGGGACAGCTTTACCCGATCGGTCTCGGTTTGCTCGAACCTTTTAACCAATGTACGATCGAGTGTTCTATTCTGCTCGGAATCCTTTCACGGCTTTTGTCAATAGTGATGAGGACGACAAGCGTAGTGCGTACCGTGGCACTCGTCAGTTGCAATCTGAGGGCTATGCAATTGAGCGCAATCCGTTTCTAGCTCTAGCTCTGTGAGGAGAGAAAGGACATAGACCCGGACAATTAAACAATAGCGTGGTGGTTGCCAATCAACCGATTCCCGGTGCGTACATTCTATTCGTACCACACCAGCTGGTTTTCTAGGTTCTGCCATGTTTCCCCCTTTCATGCCCTTATGCAGAATTGCATCCACTGTCCGACGGGCGCTGGTATGGTAGAACAAAAACGAAACGGCAAAGAAAGGACAGTGGAAAGGATTAAACGCCATGGCAAAAGGGTTTTGTACGGGAACGGAACCGCAAGGATCTGTCTGAAAGGATGGGAAATCCCTGGGAAAGCTGTGTTTTTGTGACAAGGATATGCGCGCATGTGGAAAGCGAACAAAAGGCGAAGATGATTACGAAATACGGTTTTGTATATGTGTCTGTATGTGTTTGAAGCAACGTAATCTCTTCCCACCCTCAAGGAACGGGATCTTCGGAAGACGACGGTGCAAGACGCGAAGCCCCTTACAGATCGGAAGAACGTTTGCTCGATCTTCGTGGCATTGTCCAGATGGTGTCAGATTTCGCTCGATCTCACCGTTCGCGTGGTTTCTTGACAGGAACAGGAATCAGAACCCGAGTTCCCAGATTCCGGCACTGCTGTGCGAATGATGTGCAACAGTTTGCCGATGGTGGATTGGTGTTGCCTTAGACCTTAGGCTTGCCGCTCGCGAACGTCTCGCTCCGTTCCGTTTGTAATTCTCATGCGCAGGAGGACGGCTCTGGGACGCCATGCGTGGCCAAATGTGCCGTTCGTTGCAGTGTGTTTCAATCTGTTGCATCTTCTGGGATTGGTTTCTCGTTGTCTTCTGGACCACAAATGCTCTTTTGTTCCCGTGCCAGCGCGCTCGGTGCCGTTTGCTTCTTGAACCGTGAACAGATCAAACCCGATCTTTGCCTGTTGCATTTGCCAGGCACACGAACGACCATCTTCGGAGGAAACAGCTGCCCCTGTCCCAGTGATTCTGTTGCTTGGTTTCGCCCTTCGTTCCCTACGCCTCTCAAACGCCACACGCCACTCCGATTCTGCTGCTGCTTCTTTTCTATCGCCTGGCGTTCTGGTTGGTTTTTGTTTTTGAATAGGAATGATAGAAATCTTCTTTTTTTCATGGAAAAATGCATCGCAATGCCAACAGAGGTTTCGGCAGGACAGTCAATAGAAAGCGCCAAAACCTTAAGAATGGCACGAAAGATCACGCGTGACGTCTCAGGGATCGCTGTATCATCGCTGCTGGATGCGTCCTTCTTAAAGCCCACAACACAATAGGAACACCAACCCGGGGGAACGGGGATTGTTTACGGTTGTTCTCTTTAATGCTAAAGGAACTGTTCGGCAGACCCGGCCGGAACTGCAGAAGGGGAATATCAAACGACGTTGACGACGTAATACGTTCTATCTTCCCGTTCCTGGGCATTTAAATCGCTTAGCGTAAGACGTAAGGAAAAAAGGGGCCGAGCAAAGGTGACCTTGTGCTCAATTCGGTGTGAAAAGTAAACAGTAGGACCCTACGTACGACTTCTATAAAATGGATACGGCAGCAGGACAGCACAATGTACACACGCATCCTTTCTTCCCGAAATGCTTTGGCGCCGAGACCATTCAATATCCTCTCTCGCTCGGCGATCTTCGACGATGAATGATGCAGCACGAATGCAATTCTGCGCGCATGCTTAGTGTCCCTACGGCATAGACAGACAGGAGCCCGTCCGAAGGATGAACCGGGACGCTTTTGTTTGTCTTGTGGCTTTGTTGGCAACAAGGTATGTTTGCTGGGAGTTGGTGGAATTGGCGCCAAATCGAACGTACATCGAAACCACATTAATAACACATTAATTCGCCCAATGCACACATGCAGGAGATGGAAGGAGGATGCAGCTGAAGAATGTAGAGCAAAGCATCTGATGCTAAAGATTAATGAATGAATGAGAGGCTCTGTTTGTTATAGGGAGCTAAAATCTATTTGTTTATCGTTACTAGAATTCGAAATGGATCTGGCGTTGATGTTTAAATTTGTGCCTTCAGCATAATCCGATCAAAAGGTGTCAGTTTAGAGCTAATCCTGGACCTTAACGCTTCCGGTTCGGTGTTAATCTTTTAAATCTGACATTGAAACCTCATGACTTACTGTTGCTGCAGAAATGTTGATGATTTCTTGGCTCATTGCTTGAGTTTGCTCCAAGAGCAAGTTTTGGAGCTGCATGGAAAATTTGAACCTCATTTCCATTGCTCATTTCTCAACAAATCTCCCCATCACTTTTGCTGTTCATCATGCCAGTGATATCACCTTTTAACAGCGCTAATAAAACGCCCTGCTAACGATGCATTAACGACACAACAACGCTCTTTGTTCTTGCACGATATGGCAATGTGTATTCCCAGTTCAAGGGAATGCTGTGCAACAAAAAAGACAGCAAACACACACACAAAACTGTGCCGTGCGCCGTTTCTCATTCGTGGAAACGCAAATAAAATCTCACTACATGGCATCAGGTTTTCCCAGCAGTGTCGTAGCCGCAGCATCAAGTCACGCATGAATATCCTGCCAAAATTAACTCGACATGTTTTCGGCACGGTCCCCCGGTTGCCCGACCAGACACAAAGAGTTTTCGGCGAAAAATCACATCTCCGACGACGAGATGTGTTCGTTTGTTCGTCTGTTTTGGGTAGTGAGAATGGGGAAAAAGAGCAAAAAATCGGGACAGGAAAATTGTCTGCTTTTGGAGTGCCATTTGTAATGGCGGAGCGTGCAGTCCCTTTGCGTTTAGTGGTTTTTCGTCGAGCTCAAGGTTAATAACCGTTTGCGAAGTTAATTGTGTTTTCTAAAAATAAGTTTACCATTGAAGTATGCGTATCAATTTTTAGAAAGCAATGCAGTTGAGTTTTTCTATCTTTAGTTTCAAAGTATTGTGAGAAGATAAGGTTTTGTGAAGTCAAAATTATATGTAATAGTGACTGAACGGAAACGAGTCCTTATAACTTATAGGTCCAAAATCTGTTGAAATAATTTCAAGTTTATCTTTCATTTTAATGAATACTTTCTTAACGTATATCTAACGATGTATTGTCCAAAAGTGTGTAACGCAAATTATTCAACACATCTTTGAAAGATGCCATATGCCAATCACCATACGCTATCATAAAGATAAAGCCTGCAAAGTCGAGCAAGATGCTTAATTTCATCAAATGTACAAGATATAACCCATTCATATTGAACGGAAGCAGGCTCTTTAGCAATAGACTGCTGCTAGGATGCATCAATCTCCTGCAGAAGAAAAGGAAGCTTCTTAAGCAGCTCTTTATGCGTTTTTTCTTTCTTATAATTTGTCTACCTCCGCTCATCGAACCAGCTGATGCCAAGTAATGTAGAAAAAGATCGAACAAAACATGCACACACACATACTCAGACAACCCATACCATCGGAATGCACTGCACCAGAAGCGAAGATGATCTAGATTGATATGTGCGCGTGGCTCTGGGTGTCTTCTTGGATATCATTAGCAGCTACGGCAGATCATCCGGTCGGATGTCGCTATGGCGGGGCTGGCTTTTGGGTGTGGAGTGTAGTAAGCATCTTAAAGATGAAATACAACGGCTCCATAGCAACGGGCGAGGGCTCGGGAGTGAAAGATCCTGAACTATTAATAAATATTTCCTGGCACGGGGAATGCCATTGCTGAAGGGATGGGGAACATTGATGAAGCAGAGTACCTTCGTACGAAAGGGTTTGGAAGAAGCGGGACCAAGAGCCGGAAAACCTCCGACCCTTTTTTACAGTTCAGTTTTTTTCGGGATAAGATTTTTGCTTCCCCTAACCGAAGGAGCATAAGGCTTCGCCATTCATCGCTTTTACTTGGCACCGGGGAGGACCGAGATAAAGAGCCGAAGAAAGTTGCAGCGTGTGTGTGTGTGTGTGGTGTGGGCATGTGAAAGGTTAAGCTGGATCGTTTATGAGTTTCCTTTCATGCAGCAGGATGAAGGTGATCATCTGCTGTCAGTGCAAGCCGTGGGTTAGGATGTACAAAACGAGCATTCAAGCAAAAAGAGTTCACCGGAGAAAGACATATCGTCTACTGGTTGTATGAAAGGGTATTTTTTTTCTTTCATTTTAATTCCCTTAGTTTTCTTTTGCCTGGGGGGCGGGGGTTAATACCAAATGCATTGCTGAGGTATGCAACCCATCGCTTTCATCGTTTGCGGTCATGAAATTGAAGAGACTAATTTTGAGCTAACCCTAAGCTTAGGGGATCTAACACACACTCGTACGAAAAAGCTGCTGACGTCAAGCTCGACGCTGGCAGCGGATTTCGTGTAAGTTGGACAGTTTTTTAAAGCCAGTTGAAAAGGCATAAATAATGCGATACACACACGCCCCATGGTAGCAGCATCTGTCGGGGTATGAGTAGTGTGTTTGCCGGGTCGCTGTTGGAATGCTGTGACGCTCGCTGCCAACTGTGTCTCTGGTTTCTGGCGAGAAGGAAAGAACATTGCGCTACATTTGGTAGGTTTCAATTTAATTTTCCAAAAAACTCTCAAATTCCATCATCGCATTGGAGTGTGTCACGGAACCATGAAGTGTATGTGTTGCATGATTTATGCCTTACTTGGCTTAGGCCATCTTTGCTCCGGATGCTTGGGACGACATAGTTTTTCTCCAGTTTTTTTGCTGTACATTTAATTAAAGTATATTTTAATGGAATCATCATTCATCATTGTTAAAACAAATGTCATCGAAGCCAGATTTATGCTCTTACTTAGATCTTTGTTTTAAATCCACGAAAATAATAGTTTTTGGTTAAAGGTGATAAAAAGGAAGAATTTAATAATTTTGAATTGATGAATCTCTAATTTCAACATCACTAATTAGATGCTTGTTCTTCCTTTCTCGAAGGAAATTTCATATTCACATATCTCCAACTTACTATATAACTTTATCCTAAGTTAATTCCTCTGTTCTGGATATCCTACTAAATTTGTATGTGCATTGATTTTTTTTAATTTGTAATTCTTGGATCTTAAATCTCAGCATAAATAAAATGAAAACTGACCTCTGTTCTGAAAATCCTAAGAACAACATTTTCAACATGTTCCATTCCTGGTGTTGCTTAATATTTAGAAACATAAGGATGAAGGATAATACATTATAAACCATCATCATTATTATAGAATAACAAAAACATTGAATCAATTTTTTCATTATAAACTCAAAGCATAACATCCAAGACATTTACCAAATGTCAGGTTGTTCCTCTAACAGCAACATCCTTTTCCTGTGCTGTACCACACGCAAAACACTGGGTTCGAATGGGCCGCTTACAGCTTCCACCTGGCATTCAAACCAGGATGGGACCGAGCAGTGTGCCACCATCGGAATGAGATCTTGGTCTTTATGTGTGTATGTGTGTCTGTTTTTTCCGTTTGTATAGAATCTTCTACTTGAAAAGAAATGCAAAATATTCATAAAAAACATGGTGCACGGTGTGGTCCTCTAGCACCAGGTGCTGCGTTCAACAGGAGGACCATCATACCGATGGTGGGCCAAAAAAGGTTATCAACGAAGCGAAGCGGAGAGTGTTTTTGTCTGATGTATGGAAGTATGTCAAAAACTGGAAGGAAGAGAGCAAAAAAAACAAGGAACGCACACACACAGAGTTTGTTTAATAGGAGAAAGCGGAAATAGGCGCCGAACAAGTTGCTCCATTGCCCAAGCGGTCCAAGCGTGCCGTACCGGAAAATACCCGGAAGCGGCTCATCCGGTAGCCGGTCGTGCGACAGAGCACAGAGAGTAATCCAACACCATTCATCTTCCTGCTTCGGAACGACGAACAGATATCCGGACGTGCAGTGTGCAGTGCCGTGTGTATCGGGATGCAAGGCAAGGCGGAACCGCTTTCGCGAAACACGTGAAGATCCTCGCCCGCAAAGACGCGAGACGAGGTGCAAAGTAGGGCCCTCGTTAGCCTCTCGTGAGGATCGCCCGTATCAGAACGTTGACGATGATGATGATGATGATGAGGCTGATGATGAATGAAATTCTGAAAAGTAAATAACATGAGAAGGGAGTTGGAAGTACCCGCTGGGAGGTGGCAGCAAACAAACCACCGTAAGCAACAACGTAAGAACCTCACTTAATCCTTGACAAGGAGAAGCAGTTCGTTGGCAGGTCCAGGAAAGCACGTGTGTATGTGCTGCTGCTGCTGCTGCTGCTGTGGCTGCTTTTCTGCACGATGGTCAACGTGAATGACACGAGGACAGTCCGCGCTGCTGAAGGGTAGAGCAGGTCCAATCCGCTAAAGTGAAATGTGTCCGGCCACGTTTTGACACGGGTCCATCGTCCGTGGCCGGATGTTGATAGCAAGCGAAAATGGTTCCGGTTTGTTTTTTTTTTGCTTCTCTTCATTCCTTCTGATGACACCTGCACGACCTCTGTCCACACGCTTTATTCCACCTTTTTTTGTGTCTCCCACTTTCCGCTCCGGCCTGCCTTTGCCACAATTTTATTCACCCGCGTGAAAAGATGGAAAAACAAATGTAATGGAATGAAGGAATCGCTTGCGTGTGAGTGCGCGCGTGTGTGTGTGTGTGCTTTATTTTTTGGTCCTTCCATACTGGACCGACTGGAAGACGAGTGTAAAAATGCAAACCCGAAAATGTAATGTAATTATCTCGTGGTACGTTTTCGGGCATCGTTTTCGGACGGGATCGGGTTGAGTGTCTCCACCCGGCAGGGGACCGGTAATAATCATCATAACTGAATGTTAATGCGGTACCGCTGCTTCCTGCGCTCGATCGAGATGCACCTTACGGGAGGGAAGGGAGTACATGATCGTGATGCATTAAGGGTGCGTGCCGGCAGTCCGATCTAATGGAGGAAAAGCACTTTCTTTCGCTCATAATCATTAGCACAGCCGGTACTGCAAGGTGGCACTGCATGTTCGAATGCACTTGCCGAGGGACGATGGGCCAGGGGATGGCCGTTCTAAGAGGGGAGGGTTGCTACGGAGGGAGGGAGTGGTTGAGAAGACTGTCTATCATGTTTAATTTTGTAAAAGTGTAACCACGCGACCGCGCATGCACGTTGCTGCGGCTGATGATATCTTCGCTTTAGCACTAAAAAGCACCTTATCATGTATCTGGATTAATAAGGGAATTTTCGGGCGAATGAATTTGAATTGAGTTTATGCATTATTTCTTTGAAGCTTTTGCAGGGCATTTGATATAAAAGTTGCTTTGCAGTTTATGTAATTTATAGTGACACGCCACAAGGTGTAAGATACAGTTGCATGCTTGGGTGATCAAATTTTATGCATTATACTCCAATTAGTATAATGTATTCGCTCATCTACCTTCACACGAATTCGATCAAAGATATTTAATTTTGATTCGAGTCTAAGTTATCATTCATTGAGTGATAAGGCCATCTGCTCAAATGGAAAACAGACAAATCTATTCCGGAAAGAGTCTTCATACATGTTCAACTCATCTCGCGCATTGGACGTGTTGTATTCTGTTTATAAACATTTTTTTAATGTTAATTCATAGCTGAAAAATCGTCAAATTCAAATGTAATTCTTAATCGTACATGTAACACGTTTTTTTTTAGTTTAATAATAGAGCCTATTGTCTTCTGTCTGCACAAGTCCTCTAAAATTGTCTCGGCAGTAGGCGAAACTTGGTTTTGGAGTTGCATACTTTTAGGCGCTTTACTTCATTCCCACCGTACAATCTTGAGATGATGTTTGTGGTCTTTTAGCTAACTTCAATCTTATTGAACAGTACTAAATTAGTGAATCTCTATTCATTTACTACAATCTGCCAGATTTTTGTAAAAGAAAAAAAATCTTAAAAAAGTCGGTCACACAATATTTAACAAACCGTACATTATTCAGCCCATTTCTTGGTGATACATATTCACCCTGCACTCCGGTGCAGTGCAGCGATAAGTGTGAAGCCCACCAGAAGAGGCAACGCCAGCACTCACGTGGCAACGACCTCAATTCGCAGCGCGCGTTTTTTCGAGCGGAACCGGCTTCCGCAAACCAGCGCTGTGACGAAAGCTGCCGCCGGTGCCGGTACTTCAGAATTTCGGAAGAATTATGTAGCGGGATGAAAATATTTATATGCACAGCGTTCTCTTCTTGCTGTTCGTTGTCGTTTGTTTTTTTTTCACCTTTGCGGGGCGGAAAATGGCATCCCGAAAAACAATGGGCACCTCCGGATGTTGCTGAGAAACGGGGTCGCCCTTGGGGCAGCATGGCAGGGAAAGACGAGCAAAACCGCCACACCCCAATGCACCCTAACGAGGCTTGCGGCCAGGCCGAAGAAAGTGCAGCGTGCTGGAAAGTGCACGTGCATGTGTGCTGCGAATGCATACAATGCCGACTTCCTTCGGGGCGGTGAATTCTGGTGAGAGATGTCAGCAAAATAACAAGAAGAAGAGGAAGAAACCCCACCACACCCCCTGCTACCGACACACGTTACACACGTTGGTGTTGTTCCTTTTTTATGCGAGTATGTGTATACATGTTTTGCCTGGAAAGCAACTCACTTTTATCGGGCCGGAGTGGATTCGAACTCGAAAAAAACGAATCACAACGAGTGCCACTTGAGCCTCCTGCCTGCATTATTTGAAGCGGGGCGGCGAAAAACATGCATGAGCAATCCGGAAGTATAGAATATCACTTCCATCGGTTAGCAACCTCGAGCCCAGGGCACGATCGTTTGTCATGCCGGGGGCTCTGCTGATGGCTCTTTATGAATACGATGGGACATTTGCAGTGCAAGAGGCAAAACGCATAATTATGTGCACGCAGCGATGCCTCCTGAACCGCGCTCGAGTGTCAACTGACAGACGCAACTGGAGAAGGATGCTCTGCCGTGCCCTGATTTGTCACCCGAGAGGGGCTCGCGGGAGACACTGACATCTCCATGCCTCCTCGAACGTGGACGAGTGGATGAAGGGAGAACATATTTTTAATAATAAAGAACCCACTCGAGAAAAATGTCTCTTTCTATCGCTCCCCCTTCTCCGATGCGGAACGCTGCAGCATTACTCGTGCCCCTCGTTTTTGTTGCGGCACGTCTTCGAAGTCTTCCACGTGCTGGCGGAGAGGCACGATGCACCCGTATGAATGCATTTCACGTGCGAACTGATGAACTGAAGATGGCGATTCCGGATGAAGACGGGGAGAATCCATCAATATGTTTCAATATCAGAACGGCTCGATCACGATCCATCGTTGTTTGTGGTTGTGTGGAAACCGTGGTGGGGAGCGCTGTATGGTGTTTGTTTTCGACGGATAGGATCATTTAAAAGATCTCAAAATAAACAAGCTCACTAAGGTGTCCTTGATGGCTGGTGGCAGACAGGCGATGGGGGTTCTTCGATGCTTGACGATGGAGTAGGTCATGCTTATTTATCTTTGCGTGATGATCGAGTGACGACGACGAGTGAGGCCGTGAAAGTGCCTCAGAGGTGTTTAAAGTACACATCGCTGGTATTGTAAACTATGCACAGTTTGTATGGAATTGGACAATGGATAAGGAGATGTTGTTTATAAGTTGTTTGTGTTGTTCCAATTCGGTCTTGTATCATATTCGTCTATGTGGTGACGAGCTACCGGTCCTGTCAGCTTTCAAATCTTAATGCGGTTCATGTTTGGATATTCCGTTTATGCACTTCATTTATATAAAGTACTCCAAATTAATCTTCTGCATGTGCTGATATGATCAAATGTTCTATTCTTATTGTATTTTTTCACTTGAATAATATATTGTTACGTTTTAAAGTAAAAGTTACCGATCAATCGTCAACTGTTCAGTGTCAAAAATATAAACAATATATATGGTAAACATCATCCCTCATTAACTCATTACATTATTCCCTCGAAACTTTGAGTTATGATTTATCATGCTCTTCTTTTGAACACATTTTTCAAGCAATTATTTTCTTATTAAAAATATGTATGGGAAAAAAGAACGGTGAACCTCGCAAACGAGCACCGTTAGCCTTCTCTGTCAAGGACACGAAGGTCGGTTTTATGATCCATCACCATAACCGAAACGACACCACGCCAACAAGGCAGTCCAAAATTTGCCCTTGCACGCATATTTTATGTTTAATATATCCCATTAAACCCCGAATAAGTTCACTGAACTTTGCTTCGTTGCATCGTTCGCATTGCGTTTGCCTCCTGTGCCTTTATTCACTGTTTCACGTTCACCTCGATTGTTTACACCGCAAAGCATAATTAGACGAAAAGATGCAAATGAATGGGTACTGGACGATGGAATCAAGTAAAAGTTTAATGAAATTCTTATCAATTTGCTACCAATTGGCTGTGGTGGGGACGGATGGAGCGGAGACTTTCGTGTGCCGTTTGGGCAGTAATTTGTGGTGTCCAGTTGCCAGTTTGGTGCTGCTCGTTCGCTTCGCCGCTTAATTGTTACTGCCAAAAGGGAAGGATGCTTTATCGCCCATCCGTACGCTCTTCTCTTCCTATTGTTTATTGTTACGTTCTCATACTTTTTGTTGTTTGGTTCTTGCCTTTGCCTTGCTGTAAGGAAAGTGGAAACACCCCGCACCCGTACCTGGAAGCTATTTTTCCCACGGGCCAACCAACACAAACACGAAAGCGGTCCATCATTCGTCAGCTGCAATTTTGCATTAAAATTTGTAGCAGCATCAGAGCCAACAATCAATTTGCATATTTTGCGCGTCACAAAACTTTGCGACCACCACCACCACCGCTGACGGGATCAATTTTCCCTGGGATCCGCGCACTTCGGGACCGTCGTGCAACGGTGAGGACATGCGTATTTTGTATGCATTGTGCGGGATGAATTTCCCGTTCCCGTAGGGTGTGGGTTTGTAATTGTTAAATTTTATTGCTAATTTATGCGTCCCAGTGACCGTTTTTTGCCTAGTGCGGGAGCGATGCAGATTTGGCTGTCGGGGTTTTTCAGCGATGCAGTCGTTGATTGCACGAATTTGGCACGACCGAAACCAACACCGTACGAAAACGGTGTCCCCGAGCGGTGGTTTTGTTGCAATTAAGTCATTTTGGGGCGAGTGCAAACACATTGTTAGAAAGGAAGAACGCTTGCCATGCTCCTGCCGATAATAGCATTAGAGGTAGCGGATGCTTTCCTCACGTTCTCTATTTGAAAGCAAGGACAGAAAGGAAATGGTTGTTGTTGGTTGATTTATTCCGGATCGTGCCTAAGCGTGCATTCAGACACTGCGCCGACGACGGGTTGACGTTTTTGATGTGATCGGGCCGGAGGGTTGGTTTGAGTTTTCTTCCCGGCGCCGGAAGATCGACACTCGGGACGTGATTCGAAACGCAAACGTTAGCATTGTTGGCTTGTTAACGTTGATTCCGTCTTTCTTCTCACAAGAACGTCACAAATATCGACATTTGGCTGGAAATGCTGGCCGTGCTGCAAGTGAATGTCTCTTCTACATCCCACCCTATACCCTTCTTTGCCACTTGTTTAATCGACCTGTGTGTAGTTTGTGTCATCAAAAAAACAGTCCAACAGTTCCATCCAGCCAGAACAAAAGAGTGCCAGATTAACACCCATCCCTCACATCCTTGTATGCTTTCCCTGGCGCCGGATGGCACTGCATTCACAAAAGTACACCCAAAATGCACCAAAAATGTTCCTCGATCCTAACGATGGCCATAAATCTCGCGCGAAAACAAGTGCCAAAGTGGAGGATGATTATTTTTTATGCCCTCCGAAGGTCGTCCTTGCTGATTAACGGAAGCCAAACAATAGACACCATAACACGCACTTCGAGTGTATTTTCCGGCTTTCCTGCTCAGGGGTTGCACCGTTCGCCTATTTTTCCAATGGAAATGATACACTTTTTCCACCCAAAATAAAGCACACCAAGCAAATATTTCCTCCCCCTGTTGGGTTTTTGGGTTTATCCTTTCCCAACCCCACGAAACATGGTGCGAGAGAGCTCGTCTTAGCGTTTGTGTGCCATATGCAAATAAATAATAACCACAATCACCCGTGGGCGCAACTCGTGTCCTCATCGGGTGGTTGTTATTGTTGCTGCGAGGCTCGCACTTCGCAGAGGGACGGTACTTGTTCGATTGGCTTAGCCACACTGGATTGGACTCGAACGAGGAAGTGATTGTCGTCGAGTGAATAACATCTGCATATGCCAACAATTATGCACTTCCGAAGGAGGCAGTCGCAACGGGAAAGGATTGCAAGGAACGCTTCGTGGCAGATGTGAAGATGTCGGTTGCGGTTTGGGCGGTGACGATGGTGTGAAGAAAGTGCCTCCGTACCCAAGCCAGCGGAAGCAAGCTAACGAATCAATTATCTTCCGACCACTTCAAGTCATCGACAGACGTTGACGTTGAGGAGGAGTGAAATTGGACCGAGTCGGAGGAAAGAATGATGCCTTGCGGAGAGACATTTCGAGACAAAGTGAAGCGAAAATAATTCGTTGGACAAAACGTTCCACTTTGGGCAATTACAATCAATTCGAGCCCGAACATTGAGTTGATTGTGATCGTAAAAGTTTCAGCGGTTTTAAAATTTATTGCACCGTTGCAAAATTGTCGACCGATTGGCCAATGTTTGCAATGCTGCACTTCCTGCTAGATGGTCCATTCCGTGCGCAAAAACATGAGAAACGAATGCATGGCGTAATGCGCACTTGTCCCTAAACCCTAGATTGGTCGAAAGTATTAAAAAAAAGTGTAACAAACTGCTTTGACCTGCAAACCCACTGCGCCCTGTGTTTTTTGTATGAAGGGGGAAATAAAGGTTCATGCCGGCGTGGTGTAGCGCCCCTTATGCTCTCTCGCGCCCTTGCTTGTTCCGAACAGCGGAGGTCACAGAAAAACAAACAACTGTTCGCACAGCCCGGCTTCTCCCTTGGCCAATTTCACCTCGTCGATGCGCATTGGAAAGCCAACCCTCCTGTGTTGCGGTTAGCTCTATAGACTCTCCCTTGCTGGATGCTGCAAGTGGAAGGACGCGGAAGGACTTGGTATGATCACAGATTACGAGAGTGTCGAGCTAGTGCAGTGTGGTGTTTAAATAGTTTCTCTCCTCACTTCTCCCGGCACATGTATCAATTACACAGCAATGAACTTTAAAATCCACTTCCTATCCCTGGAGAATATCCTTCTTTCCAACAGCAAAAAAAATCCTCAGCTCGCCAATTGCATAACCGGCGGAAGTGCCTTCTTCACCTTCTGCCAACCCGGAACTGGTTTTCAAACCCCTCGGGTTAGGGGTTTTTTTCTCGAACACACTTTTCGCACCACTCGACCCTTTCGCGTTGTCCAAACCAGGAAAAAAAGGGATGGTCACGCACAATAGAGTCTAAAATTGCGAAAAAAAACCCTCCAATGGTGGATGGACCCCTGTCGCCGTCGATTGGCTTAATGTGCAATGAATTTTAAGGTTGCGCAGTGTTGTAATTGAATTAAATTCCACTTGTTGTCGCTCCCACAACTGTCCAAAGGAGGGAGAGCCACGCATAAAACACGCCAAACCGGATATCGGGAACGATTTATCAAACTTTTCATCGGAACATCAGTGGCAAGTGAAGCGCACAGTGAACCACGTGTACAGTGATGGATGAATGGGCAGTATTTGTGTGTGTGTGGTTTCTTTGCCGCCGCTGATGACAGTTGTTTGAGAATGGTTTGAATAGAACGGCTAATTGTGCCGTATGGTGAATAAAAAAAAAGTGAAAGCGAACAGGTTGATACAGTAGCTAAAAAATGAAACTCATTGCTTCATTTGATTCTTGTAGAACCGAATCACTCCCTATTTTGCCACAAGACACAATGACTCCTGTGGTTCCGGTTTGTCGTATTGATCCTTCTTAGCCATTGTTCATGGAAAATCGGGCGTGATGAATAAGTGATCGCTTGATTATCGTTTGATCTTGCAATATGCAAATCATCCCTGGATGAGACGGCAATTCCCGGCTTAGCCCGTAGCATTTACCTTCTCAATCTCTTCAATGAACCGTGCACCCCTTCAAAGAACATTTCTTCACCGAGCGTTTGCTCTAATCCTTAAATATCCTTATTAGATTCGTAAGCAAAAACTGGAATAATTTCCCCTAGGCCACTTTGATGCTAATATCCTTTTATCTTGTTGTATCTCTCCCTTGCAACAGTGTAACAGTTCCAGGTTACCAAGGTAATCTACAGGCAGCTGTTTCGCACAGCGCACAGCTAGCACCCTGGGAGCGGTTCGGGGTCGAGTTCATCCTCACCTTCATCGTCGTGCTGGCGTACCTCATTTCGACCTGTTCCTTCAAGAAGTATTTCGGATCGTCCGCGATCGTCATCGGTGCGGCGTACAGTGCGTGCAGCTTCGTATCGGTAAGTGTCTTATCTTTTACACTATAATAATGTTCTAAACAACTTGATATACTAATAAGAGATGCTTCTTTGCAGATGCCCTACCTGAATCCAGCCCGTTCCCTGGGTCCTTCGTTTGTGCTGAACAAATGGGACAACCACTGGGTGTACTGGATTGGGCCGTTCTTCGGCGGCATCATTGCCGGTCTGATCCATCAGTTTGTGTTTACGCCGAAACCGAAATCCAAGAGCAAATCGAAGAGCGGCAACAGCTCAAGCATCTCCGCCGTTGCTGCCGAGGAGCCGAACAACTACACGGTGGATGTGAGCAAGATGGCCGCGGCGCAGGGTGTCGTCGGGAAGTTCCAAAACGCCCGGCACCACAGTGGAACGCTGCCGTCGCGCTTCTGCCACAGCATGTACGCGAGCAGCGATCAGCCGACGATCAAGATTGAACCGCTAGATCCGATCTACGGCGCTGCCAGCAAGTCCATGTTTGGGAAGAGTCCGCAAATGTCCCGCTCGAACTTGAATCGCTCGCAGTCGGTGTACGCTAAGAGCAATACGGCACTGCATCAGGAGATTCCGGCTACCGTAGCGGCCACGGCTACCCTGCGCCCGGGCATGCTGGTCCCAGCACAGAGCCTATACCCGCTGCGAGTGTCGCAGCAGCAGCAGCAACAGCAACCACACGTGCACACGCAAAACCAGAACGTACAGAATCAGCTGCATCAGCGCTCGGAAAGCATCTACGGTATGCGTAGTGCCGTGCGACAGCAGCAACAGTTGGCCGACCATCTTTCTCAGCAGCTTGCCCCACGGCCAAGCCACTCGGAAGCGGGCCAGACCGGCTTTCAGCCCATCTACTCCGTGCGGAACAATCCCGCCTGCTCGACCGATGGTTTGCGCGATGTCCACGAACAGGCTGGGTAAGTGTGTAGAGGCGCGTCGAACCGTCCACAACACCACGCAACACCTCACTCACGTACTGTTCTTTCTCTAACGCTTAGTTCCCTTTTCTGAACCTCTTCTTCCCCCCCTCTCACGAAAACACGTGCAGCTGCGATAAGGTAATCAACACGCTCGCCCGCACCGACCGGCCGGAATCGGTGTACGCCGCAACGCGCCGCATCCACTCGACACACTCGGACGACAGCTCGTACGGGTCGTACCACGGCAATGGGCAGGGTAATACGCCACCCACTCGCAACGATCCGCATCAGCAGCACGGTGGACCTGGTCCGTACGGTGGAGCTTCCCTGCTGCATCCCGCGTCCAGCTCACGCACGCTGCCCCATCCGCACGGACATCGGGGCGTGATCCTGCACGATCCCAACATGCCACCGCCGCCGCCACCGCTCATGAGCTGTAGCTAAGCGGGGAGCGCACGCTCCACACCACCACCACCACCACCAAATGAACCCGTAGCCGTTAAGAGTGTAGAGTTTTTTGCGTGTTTGCGTGTGTACTGCGTTTATACGAAATAGTGATCCTATTAGACTGTAAGCATGTTATTTATAAAGCAGAACTAAGCCACAAGACAGGCTCCCTCTCCTCCCTACCTTGTAGATTGTAGTAATTTATGGCCAGCTTGAAAGGATGTCACATTGCTGTTGTGATGAGCTGTGGGAAGGTGAAGACTGAGCAAATATAAGCGAACGTAGCGAACGCAAAACGAATCGAGCAAAACCGTTGTAATTGAGAAGAATTTCTATGTTTTGTGTACTTATGGTGAATAAAATATAATCCTGGTTAAAGAAACGATGATGGATTTTCTTGATTTATCTATTGTGATGACATTTGGTCAATGGTGTTGTTGCACATCCGGGAGGTCTGGGCTGATTATATGGCATGCATATTAATTCATTACTATCAGTATCAAAGCGATAATTAAGAAAAACAAGGTCTAAAATTATTAATACACTGGTTTTGGGCTGAATTGATTTAGAATTGAGTCAGAATTTTAAAATACTGCAATATCGCTGGTAGTGATGCTCCAAGATTGCATACTTGTAGGCGTTTAAGACATTTTTGATCGTATAACAGTTCGACAGATGGTGAAGGAGAACAGTGAAACGCGGTAATTTAAAAACGTATTAGAATCAATTTATGATTTATAATAAATGATATTGAACTAGACTGGCATAAGTGAAAAAATCCTATATACAGATATTGTGAATTATACAACCATGTCTCGCATATGACTTAAATATACTCTCTCATATGATCCCCAAATGTTCGAAATTTATACTTCCATCATTTTAGATGATTATAACTTTTCGCTAATTAATTTTTTCTCATAGAAACTTGTAAAAACGATAAGAAATCAGAATTTCAAAAGCTATACACAATTTCAAATATTTTACTCACGTTTTTATTATCTTTTGATAGAGAAATATGACGTCATTGTAGTGTGTGATCATTCGTTACTTTCATATTTTAGTAAACATCTCTAGCAAACTAGATTCCGTTTATCAATCATATCCGTACTTACTTCATCTGTCTAGATAAGGGGAAACACTTCAAAACTAACGACATTTACATTTTCCCTGAAAAGAAATGTATCGGCATACCGATCAGTCATGCCGTTCATATATTGGCTTAAGAACATTATTTTCAATTAATACGCCAAATAGTAATCTTTGCTTCGAGAGAACGTATAAGATGGGAATCGCCTCAATTCCCAAATTATAGGAGATGTGGTGAAAATTTCTTTCGTATAAAAACACAATCAAGAAACGTTATATTGAAAAGTTTGTTATATATTTTAGCTTCAATTCGCTGTGTTGCTACAATTTGTTAAAGTCGTTACATTCTGGTCTAGGTTAATCACAAATAAATATTTACAGTGCACGAAACCGTTCGAAAGACGCACAAGCATCAAGCTCCTATCTCACGCAGTATAATACTATTTTTTCTTCAATAAATCTATGAACAAATTCAACTTTTCGTTACAATACAGCGTCAGCGTGCCGATACAGTCGAAGCTACTAACATGGTCGATACATTTATCGTGTGCATTGCTTTTGTTCGCCTAAATTTTTACTCGTTTTTCTTACAACAATTCCTTCCATCAATTTTACGCATCAAACTGACCTCGCTGCATGAATGTCTACTCGCAAAAATAATAAAATTAAAAGCGTAAAACAATAAAAAATAAAACAACCTCCACATGTCTATCTATTTACATTTGTACTAGAAGGGAGAAGTGTAAAACTTATAAACGAGCTCATCAAAACTGAACCCAGATGGAACAGATAAGAAAATAACCTTACTATACAAATTTGTTAAGTCAGTCTGAGCTTTGGAATTCGCATAAAGTGTGCGTCTAAAGAAATCATCCAAACGTCTCTGATTTGTCTGTCTTCTTTCGCGTTCTCTTGAGCACAATAGTTTAATGTATAACTGACACACGATATCATATGGCATTTCTGGAAACAATCCGCACTAGCTATTCGAAACCGATAACGAGTGATCGTAGTTTGGAGATGAATTCAGTCTTATTATCAACCGGATTGTAAGGGTTTTGGGGAAAAACGCTCAGCTATCGAATGTCGGCACCATTAACAAGCGTGTGTAGGGTTGACCTTTAGCGAGGTCCCAGGTTGGAGTTGAGAAGGGGGAGATATTAGGATTTATATATAAATTGATTGCCGTTAACCGCAATTGACCGAGATCGCTGCTGGATCAATTGATCACGATCAATCGAAACAGTCAATCCATTCGGTTTAGGGTCAATCGCAACCGACTCTACGCTTAGCTCACTGGGGAAATTTCCGAAGAAAAAAGGTTTGTCGCCACCCGAAACCGAACGGTTTGAGGGTGAAACTTAAACATTAAGAGGAACACACACACGTACACGCGCACACAAGCACACAGCACAATGAACAAAAAGCACTCAAACACAAACAAAACGCACACATTCAATGCACTTACATTCTACCTCCGCGACCGATCGTACTCGATCAGTTTGGAGCAACTAGCTTAGTGTCTTCTGGAGAGGGGTTATAGGGAGGATCTAGTTCTGTCTCACGGAATGCATCGCGTATGGCATCGTGTGGTGCAGTGGTGGTGGTGGTGGCGGCAAGCTTGTGTTCTGTATGCTGGCCGTACCATTCTGGCCGTTGCGCGATTGCTGCTGTTGCTGTTGCTGCTGCTGCTGCTGGTTCGAGGAGGACGATGAGGACGTCTTCCGTTCGTAGTTGGGCAGCACGGTACCGACGACCGGGTTGTAGGTGCTGCTGCTGTTGCTAGCGTTACGCGTCGGTGGCGTCAGTGCTGGCCCGGGGCCATGGTACGAGCCGTACGAGCTGTCGTCCGATTGGGCCGAGTGGATGCGCCGCTGGCCGGCGGCCCCACCATACATCGATTCCGGCCGGTTGGTGGCGTTGCCGCGCGAGAACTTGCAGCTGGGCGGTTCGTCACGGCTACACGTGCGGGAAGGAACGGGGCGAAAACGAAGTTCAAAGGAGAGAACTGTGTCAGTTAGCGGGGAGAGCGAATTAGATGGGTAGGTTCGAAAAGCAAGAAGAAAAGTCTCTCATTGCGCTGAGTATTCCGCTTACCTGTTGGGATCTTGACGATCGAACTTGAGCGCATCGGTCGAGCAGTTGGGATTGTTGCGCGAGCCGTAGATTGGCTGGAAGCCCTGCCCCGGTGGCCCATCACCGAGCGGTGCCATCTGCGGTGGCATCTGGGAGCCCATGCGCCCGTCGCTTGGTGGGCCCGGTTGTCGCATCGAGCTGCGAATGCCGTAGATACTGTCGGAGCGCTGCTGCAGCTGGTTCTGTACGTTCTGGTTCTGGAGGTGTGTCTGCGGTGCGGCTGACACGCGCAACGGGTACAGGCTTTGGGCGGGCACTAGCGGACCGGAACGTACCGGGAGGTCACGGTTCAGTGCGGTGTTGCTCTTGGCGTACACGGACTGCGAACGGTTCAGGTTGGCACGCGTCAGCGGCGGTGACTTGCAGTACATGGACTTGGTACCACCGTAGATCGGTTCAACGCGCTCCACCTTGGAGGTTGGTTCGGCCGTGTAGATGCTTTGACAGTAGCGTTGCTGACTACCGGTCAGAGTGCCGCTCGGTGGCCGGTACTGATGGTACTTGCCCTGGTGCGGTGGCTGCTGCTGAGGTTTCTCCAGGTCCATGTCGTAGTTGATGTCGTCCTCGGAGTTTAGGCTCGAGTCGACATCGTCCTTGGTGCGCTTGGAGGAGCGCTTCGCGCTAAAGATGAACTCGTGCAGCACACCGGACACGGCACCGCCAACCATCGGTCCGACCCAGTACACCCAGTGGTTGTCCCATTTGTTCAGCACAAACGAGGGACCGAGCGAGCGGGCCGGGTTCAGATAGGGCATCTGCAAATGGGAATGGGAATGAGGAAAAGAAAGAAGCAGAAAACACATTAGACGCTTTTGTCCCAGCAGCAAACATCTTCAGAAATGTCAGTGTAAGGATGTCCCATCCGGGGGAGAAGACATATTTTCGTCGTCCTTTTCTTTTAAGCGATTGGTCACACGTACGTAGGCTACTAAGCGCTGCACAAAAACGGGATCCTCTAAGCGATCTAAGGATCCAAAGAACAAAGAGCGTCATCTACCTGGCATCCTCGGTCCCGGTGGTTATTGTTTGAGGCCGGTTTGAGAAGGATATCCCTCTTAGTTGTTGCGCCGAGCGGATTTTATATCTCAAGGAAGTGCCCGTTCCTCGCTAGCAACATCCCGTCCCGTCCTTTATTCTAGCGTAGCATTTGTGTCTCGCTTCATCAGAAAGCAAGGATCGTAGATCGGTGATCCTCGGCTCAGTCTACCTGCCAGTCCATTATTTCCCTTTTTTTTAATGCTCAAACTGACACCTCTTCAGGGGTTCTACGACTCCGCGCAAGCGTTGCGTATCGGAATGGACAACAAAGCAGGGAAAATGGAAGCGCGCAAAAGCAGATAACTAATGGATGGAGGGAAGAAGGAATCAACCCAAGCACGGTTCCGCCGAAGCAGAAAGCGCTGTTCAAGGCAGGTGTTTTATCCAGATTCAAATTTCATACTTTTACAGCGCTACGGGGAAGATTTTCAACCAAAAGAGAAAGACAGAGAGGAGAAGGACTGAAATCGTTTTGTCTATTACCGCACCGGTTCACTGCTGCTCAATTCCACCTTCATCAAAGCTTCAAAACGGAAATCGCTTGAAGGAAGTAACAAAAAAGGTATGATACGGATGAAAAAACGAAAGAATTTACAGAAAAAGAACCTTCCAACACACTGCCCACAGGAACTAGGAGGAACTGTACGTTGTAGGGGTGTCGTGATGTAGAACACATAATTTTATGCTGGCAGGCAACATGTATGTGGACACATTGATCGCTTATCGCTTAATGCTTGGTCCCTTACCAAATGTGTCTCTCCCTCTCTGGCTGTGAGTGTGTGTGTGTTCCCAATAATCATTCGCTTTGTTTGTGTTGCTAGTTTCCCTGTAGCCATAGCGATCTATCGCTGATGGGTTTTACAAATGAGGGAGTGTAAAATTTGACCGTTATCGGTACCGAAGCGAAAAAAAAAACGAGACGCTATCGGACGAGTTTTGTGGCCCATCATCCCAAGGAGCGACGCTGACGATGATATCTTCATTAAATAGTGGATTTTGAGTTGCTCGATAACAATCAACCCAGGCTAGAAGCATTTTAGGATGGGAGCAATGTTTTGTTACTGCTTTTTTGGGTTCTCCTTTCCTCCTTTCCGTTTTTTTTTGTTGGTAATGCCCAGGCTTATCGTTTTATCCTTGCTTTTACGATCGGTCGTAAAATGGGAAGTAAACAGTGGACCGATCACGCGGATTCGAAGCCGGATTGCAACATTGATGTTGTCCCCGAGGCCCTCCGAGTTCTGTGTGTGTGTCTGTGTGTGTGAAATTGAAGTCATCCCGAAGGGACAATTAGACCCCACGCCGGGGTTGGCATTGCTCGTTTGATCTTACCGATACGAAGCTGCACGCACTGTACGCCGCACCGATGGCGATCGCGGACGAGCCGAAGTACTTCTTGAACGAGCTGGTCGAGATGAGGTACGCCAGCACGACGATGAACGTCAGGATGAACTCGACCCCGAACCGCTCCCAGGCGGCGAGGGATGAGCTGTGGGAAACGGCCGCCTGCAGATTGCCCTGATAACCGGGCACGGTGACACTGTGGAAGATGAAAGAACAAAAAAAGACGAAAAGATAAGAAACATTATCAAATACACGAGAGCGAAGCAATGTGAAAATTTGACATTCATCCCCAGGAAGTCGTTCCGGGAAGATGAGCAGATTTTCGAATGTCAAAACCCGGTACGGATGTCAGGTAATTTGGATAATGGACCGAAAATTGGTTCGATACTTTGCAGGGAAAATCCTTTACAGGCTCATCACTTCTTCCACAGCGCAGAAGATGACAGGTAGTACAGGTTCTGGCTGTCCTGGTTTTGGGATTTTTCGGTCACAAAATTTCCCAAACTTAAGGTAATTGCAAAAAGTGTGTGTGTGTGAGAAAGATAACCGAAAGATAATAGGCTAACTGTGCAGAATGGTGACCTCCTGGGGCTGCGTTTTTCCCTAAGAAGGTAAGTGGTAAGAATTGACACAAAACCTTACCCCTTGGAGGTGGTCTAACTGTTTCGAGGCTAAAATAATTTAAATGTTTTTGTAGTGTACAAAAAAAAGGCAGTTAAATACGAAAGCAATTCATTGCTCAAGTGTCACATCCTCCCAAACTGTTTCTCGGTCGGGCTCGTTGTGATGGATGAAAATTGCAGATAATTGTCCTTACTGCTAATATGCTTTACAGTCGAAACCCCGCCGAGAAAAGCCAAACCCTCCTAACTGTTGTTGTGTCTAAAACTCGCGTGAGAACGCTTGCATTTTGTGTGTATTTTTTGTAACAGGTTTGAAAGGCTGAGCACTCGAGACACTTCCTGCACACAACACTTGACCGAATATCTGCGGGCATTGTGGTGCATATGTTTCGAAAAATCCACAAAAAAAAAAACTATCCACTAATTGATGTCGAGGTTTAAAATGCGCTTCTACAACTGCAACGCAGAGCAGCAAGAAAAAAGACTGACATATAATTTATTGTCGTTTTTGCTTCGGAAGGGCAAAACCCAACAAGTGAAATTTAATTCAATTACGATATCATGCACTACTGCACAGTGGCTGAGGACTCTTCAGACTTATGATCGCAGCTGACAAGTGTGTTTGTTGAACCCTTCTCGCTCTCTCTCTATCTCTCAACTACAACACATTTGTGTGATGTTTTAAACATTTGAAGGGGAAGTTTGGCAGCAACAATAATAAAAAATGGTTCTAGATCCGGTTTTGATTTTCCAGTCCAGAAGGTAAAGGGCATTTTTGCGCATGAAACGAACCGCGAAGTGATCGAGGGGATAGGAAGTGGATTTTAAAGTTCATCACTGTGTAATTGATACATGTGCCGGGAGAAGGAGAGACAGTTTAAACACCACACTGCACTAGCTCGACACTCTCGTAATCTGTGATCATACCAAGTCCTTCCGCGTCCTTCCACTTGCAGCATCCAGCAAGGGAGAGTGTATAGAGCTAACCGCAACACAGGAGGGTTGGCTTTCCAATGCGCATCGACGAGGTGAAATTGGCCAAGGGAGAAGCGGGGCTGTGCGAACAGTTGTTTGTTTTTCTGTGACCTCCGCATGTTCGGAACAAGCAAGGGCGCGAGAGAGCATAAGGGGCGCTACACCGCGCCTGCATGAACCTTTATTTCCCCCTTCATACAATAACACAGGGCGCAGTGGGTTTGCAGGTCAAAGCAGTTTGTTACACTTTTTTTTTATGTTTGCGACCAATCTAGGGTTTAGGGACAAGTGCGCATTACCACCACACAAGGACGGTGTGCATTCGTTTCTCATGTTTTTGCCTACGGAATGGAGCATCTAGCAGGAAGTGCAGCATTGCAAACATTGGCCAATCGGTCGACAATTTTGCAACGGTGCAATAAATTTTAAAACCGCTGAAACTTTTACGATCACAATCAACTCAATGTTCGAGCTCGAATTGATTGTAATTGCCCAAAGTGGAACGTTTTGTCCAACGAATTATTTTCGCTTCACTTTGTCTCGAAATGTCTTTCCGCAAGGCATCATTCTTTCCTCCGACTCGGTCCAATTTCACTCCTCCTCAACGTCAACGTCTGTCGATGACTTGAAGTGGTCGGAAGATAATTGATTCGTTAGCTTGCTTCCGCTGGCTTGAGTACGGGGGCACTTTCTTCACACCATCGTCACCGCCCAAACCGCAACCGACATCTTCACATCTGCCACGAAGCGTTCCTTGCAATCCTTTCCCGTTGCGACTGCCTCCTTCGGAAGTGCATAATTGTTGGCATATGCAGATGTTATTCACTCGACGACAATCACTTCCTCGTTCGAGTCCAATCCAGTGTGGCTAAGCCAATCGAACAAGTACCGTCCCTCTGCGAAGTGCGAGCCTCGCAGCAACAATAACAACCACCCGATGAGGACACGAGTTGCGCCCACGGGTGATTGTGGTTATTATTTATTTGCATATGGCACACAAACGCTAACACGAGCTCTCTCGCGCCATGTTTCGTGGGGTTGGGAAAGGATAAACCCAAAAACCCAACAGAGGGAGGAACTATTTGCTTTGTGTATTTTATTTTGGGTGGAAAAAGTGTATCATTTCCTTTGGAAAAATGTACCAACGGTGCAACCCCTAAGCCGGAAAATACACTCGAAGTGCGTGTTATGGTGTCTATTGTTTGGCTTCCGTTAATCAGCAAGGACGACCTTCGGAGGGCATAAAAAATAATCATCCTCCACTTTGGCACTTGTTTTCGCGCGAGATTTATGGCCATCGTTAGGACCGAGGAACATTTTTTGGTGCATTTTGGGTGTACTTTTGTGAATGCAGTGCCATCCGGCGCACGGGGAAAGCATAGAAGGATGTGAGGGATGGGTGTTAATCTGGTACTCTTTTGTTCTGGCTGGATAGAACTATTGGACTGTTTTTTTGATGACATAAACTACACACAGGTCGATTAAACAAGTGGCAAAGAAGGGTATAGGGTGGGATTCAGAAGAGACGCTCACTTGCAGCACGACCAGCATTTCCAGCCAAATGTCGATATTTGTGACGTTCTTGTGAGAAGAAAGACGGAATCACCGACAACAAGCCAACAATGCCAACGTTTGCGTTTCGAATCACGTCTCGAGTGTAGGGGTTTGTGTCGATCTTCCGGCGCCGTCACTGCGTTCGGTCACGATCCAGAATAAATCATTTGCCCCCTTTACTACATTCTCAGAACGTTTAAAACGCTTCCCTCCGGGCATTGCGTTTAGTTCAGCGGCACTGATGGTTAGTTTGCTTCCTGTCACGCCAAATCGTCCACTTCCCGTTCCCGTTCTGTGGTTACGTATGCATCGAAAATAACTTAATTGCTGTCGAACGGGACCGCATCCAATCGGTAGCTACCCTTTTTCGGCTTTCAAAATTGGCAAATCATCTTCGAGCCGGCGGTATAGCCTCGGTTGCCTTTTCGTTACATCCCAAAATACACACAAACACCGGCCGGTTGGGTATTTATAAATTAGCAATAAAATTTCACAATTCTCAAACCCACTGCTGACTCTTTCGTGCGCGCAGTTACTGTGGCGGATTGATATCGATTTCGGCAGCGGTGCAAAACTGTCATCAGCAAATTAAGGTCGTGGTATGCAAATTAAATCGTTTATGACCGTGAAATATGCTTCCAATCGGTGGTAGCGTGAGAATCACAGCCCCCGGTTCCGTGTAGCTATCTCGAAAGCACATCTCGTTTCGATTAAAATGGTAGCTCGATTCGGGAGAAACGGTTAAAATAGAAAAGCATTCTGTTTGCACAACTGTTGCTCTTAAAAATCGCATCAGGTAGAGGGTCAACTATGTAGCTTCGAGCAAACAAACCCCGCAGGTCGTATTGTCAATTCAATACCAATGAAAGGTCCTGCGGATGGTTTATATAGGACAAAAGTCTAAAAAAAACACACACACATGCGCTTATTTAGGCGATATTACTGCGTAGGACAGGTCACAGCAGCTTTCAATTCAAATTCCTTCGCACTACAGGTCGGTCGGCTCATTGTCGTGGAGGTTGGAAAAAAGACACCGGCACCGGCAGGATCGACCCACGGCGGGGTCCTGTTTTGTTCTTTTGGCCGAGCTCCGAGCTATCGCTCCGAGAGCTACTAAACAAAAAACCTTCAGATATGCACACAAAACGGACGGAGTTTCACCATCGTCGTAGGAGTTCTCCGCTTTTCTCCACTGCGCCAAGCAAGCGCCCTTCCAAACATGGTTTTGTAAACGCTGCTTACTTCCCTCTGCTTTGAATGCGGTAGTGCACCTGGTTCCGAAAAGGGATTTCTCGTCCCTTATTTTTTCTCTCTCTCCTCACAATTCTCATACCACATTTCCTGTGCGGCATGTTCGTTTCATATGCGTATTTGTATTCAAAACTCGGTACGGTAAAGAGCGAATGGGGGGGGGGGGGGGGGAGTTGGAACAAAACCGAAAGGTTCATATCCTTAAAGCTCACACACATAGAGCGCGGACCTGAGCATGGAAACCTGTAACCCTGGCAACTGTGCAGCCGGAACGAACGAAAGCACCGATTCGCAGGATAATTTTCCCAGGAGGTCGAAGTACAGGTCGTGGTGGGTTTTTTTGTTGTTGCTTTTGCCGTTTCCCTGCATAACCTACTGGGGTGTTGGTGAATGGCTGTGTTTGCGTCCTTTGGAGTCAGCACATGAAAACAGGTAGAATTTGCTGGTTTTTAGGTGCGCTAATATTTTGTCCCTAAAGGGGAAAAAAGCAAAGCGACGTTGGTACCAAATTCCGAATTTATACAAAATTATATTAACATTTGCGGAGTGTTTTGCGTTCACATCCATATTTCACGAGATGAGATGCTTTATAAGCCTAATTGGATCAATTACTCTCCTTAACCCGAATGGCAAAGGACAAAGGAACAAGTTCAATAAAAGAGCAAATATAAGTCTGGCAATATTCTTTCCCACATTCTTCACGTTCCAGGAATTTTGGATCTTCCGAAAATGCCTTTTCCAAAGCGAAACGAAAGCGAAAAAAATACTCCACAAATCTCCTGCCGACAATCGACGTCTGCACATGACTACTACCGGGTTGGGGATGATACACTTAGCTCGTCCAAGTAAAAGTACAATGACACCAACCTTCCAGCAATACCGCTCTTGCACTCTCACTCTCTCTCTGTTCCTCTAAAACACACATCTCCCAGTGTCACCGAGCTGGCGAGCTGCACAGGAAAGCTGCAAACTCATCTGCAGTAAGATCCCGCGGGAAACCACTTGTCTGTTGGCTTTAAAACGCATGTAACCATGGTGTGTCTCACCGTCTCCTTCCCCCACGAACTGGAAGCAACAAATTTAAGACACATGTTCACATGCCAGTTAAAGACAGCACAGGGACACACCCGGACTTCCCAACGGCGGTGGTGATGGTAGCTAATGACTGTCGCATAGGCTCCCTGCTCCCTTGCACAACGCTCGTTCTGTAACCCTTTTTCCCGCGCGTTTCTGCCCGAAAAAGTCACTGAAACGATGAGTGACACTTCAAACGCGCGTTCGTCATGTGCGCGTAGACGGTTGCAGTTCCCATGAAAGCGGCAACAGCATCATGATGCAACGCAGGCAAGGCAAAACTGAACTCTTGTCAGCATCAGGGGTTGCTTCCCCTATGCAGTTTAAAATCTCGCTCGTTGTGGGGCCACAAACAAGCACGCTTTATCTGAGCGCTGCGTTTGAAATGGAGAGTGTTTAATTTACATCGAAACCAATTATTATGCCAAGATGCATTCAGGGAGAAGTTGTGAAAGCCACAAAACTGGGGCACATCAAGTGGGAAGTCAGCCGTCGTAGAGTTGGCTATGGGAGTTGGTGCCTGCCAAGCGTTCTTTACGACGACGTTGCGGAACCACGATGTGACTCGGTAGCCTCGGTTGTTTCGATTGTCGGTAAGGTCGCAGAGTGCAGTTGATGACAGATTGAAATGTGTTCCAGCCCGATGGACCAGTTGTACGACATCTCCCAGATAATTGACGCTCATTCTCACCCTCTCGAGCAGGCGTTCTTGTTCTAGTGGGGACCGCCACGACACATCTATCTGGAAGTGGAATAAAAGGCATATGGAAATCATATGCTTCTGGAACCAAACTTCATCCAGATGACAAAGAAGCCTCATTTTGGAAGAAAAGAACACATAACGATCGTGTTTAAATTTTGGACCTCTTTTTTTGCGCGTTATAGATGTCCACATCTTGCTCGCTTTGTAACACAATCACCAAAGAAATCGAACAAAGCGACACTGGAGAAACACATAGAGGACAATCTGTCCGATTACTTCGGGACATTCGGGTGTGCTCCGCACCCAAAAAGAAAAAAGGCCTGAAAAAAAGAGAGCAACCTAACCCCAGACACGAAATCAGAGAAGGACAGGACGGGAATCGTTAAGCAGGCCCACACCAAACGAAAACAGAAAAAAAACGGCCCGTAACCCAAAGCGTTGCAGCTGTCATGAGCTGTTCGAACGTGCGCGTGTGTGTCTTCAAGACAGCGGCGAATGATCGCGCGTTTCAGCTTGAAAAGGCTGGTCAAATTATTCTGGTCAAAAGAAGGGGGATTTAAATTCTGTTGGGGTTTTTTGGTGGACGAGTTCGGGCTTTGTTTTCCTGCTCTTTTAGTTTTTGATACGCACGACGGGATATTATGATGACCCTGGTGGTGATGGTGGCCGGTAAGTTACGAGCCCCGTGAGCATGATGAATGGATCACTGTGTGCTGTTGTTGTCGTTGACTTTTCAGCTGCACTGGTCGACCTCCTCTTTTTTTGGTTGGTTCGTCAGAATTGATGGTTTAATTCGACGCACGACGGTGAAAGCATGCGCGATAGCACTTTTCCTGTTTCGTGCCCATGCATAATCGTGACCGTTTGTATGCGTTTGTGATTGAAGATGCGGGCCCCCGGGAGAGGAAGGCACTGACGCCAAAGTCCAAGGGACGTAATCGATATGACGTGATAAAAATCGAACCTACGACTGCATAGCCGGTGAACAGCTGTTCGTTAAGGAAACGCTCCTCCCCTGGGCGTCGAAGAATCGAAAGCATTGTCCGACTGGACGTTTGGGGCTGTGATGTGGGTTGCTTGACTGTGCACAAAAAATAAACGGGGCAGTAAACACCTGGCACCTGGGATTTGGAGCAGAGTGTTTTCGGGCAGTTTGTTTTGGGTGAATCAGCGCTGGAAGGTTGATTTGTGTTGCAGGAGTTTCTTATTAAATTAACTGATTCTAGCTAAGCAAACGAAACACATCTTGAGCCTGATTTTGAACCACTTTTACAGAGGATCTTGCAAAAGCTCTTCCAAGAAGTAGCAAGCGTTAATTTGGATTACAATCCTCGAAAGATCAGCCAACCAAACCTGAGCGCGATGCGCAGATGGCGTCAGATTTCGAATCGCATCCTCAGCAAAGACGAATGGCGGGCACATTCAACAGATTGCTGCCAGGGTCGCCGTTCAGGATCCAAAACGCGGACAGAAGGCAACCGTACCCAAACAACATGACCAACGAACGACGATGCAGGGAGAGAGAGAAACAGTCCTTTGCAAGAGATTTCGTTTTTTTGTTAATGTTTGCGATGGCTTAAAATCTAGTGTTTAAGCAACTCAACTACAGAGCAAAAAAGAAGCGGGAACCTTCAGCACCGAAGCGAACAGATAGAAGAGGATCAGATTTTGACCTGAACCTGAAGCTATCACCGCACCAGGAGTCCTTTTTCACTAGGAGACCTTTTTTTTCGGCCTTTCCATCTCTCCCATTCGCCTGTGATTCTTAAGGCGAAAGGCAAAAGACGGCACCAGACCCGAAGCAACAGCTGCATCGGTGCTAGTGGTTTGCGCCGCAGAGATACGCATCGGCGGACATTCCCATGCAGGCGGTGGTGTTAAGCGCAGCATCCCGCCAAAGGATCTTATCTGTACGTTCTTTCTAGAGTTTCTTCGTTTTCATGTTATTCTCCCTCCAAAATGGCCGCCTACGAGTGAAATGTGAAGGACTTGGCTGGCACTGGTTGCGCACTGAAATCGCGCCAAATATTGAGTTGTTTAGAAAATAAACTCTCCAGCTTCGGTAGCCTCATCCTAATGGTTTTTCCAGAACCTAACTTATTACGATAGTGACTCGAGTTGTGTGGTTCGAGATGCACTTGGTGAGAGATTTATCAACCGAGTGTTGTCATAATTTTCCAACCAAAATGTTCCCAAGGATTGCCTACAGTCTTCACCCGAACATGGCTTGTTGACAGGCCACGAGCAAATTGCTGCCACCTCGTCATGAACCCGCTAAAACGGTACCTAAATCGTTGTGTTTTGTAAACATTCGCTGCAGGTCGATGATCGCAACGCATTCAAAACTGCAGCGCGGTGCATCCAATAAATAAGGATTTTGTTTTGATTTGGTAATGGCCGTCGTTTACGGATGAAATGAATGGCCACACGCTTGCAGACTCAGTTTCTCCCGCTCTGCAACCAACTGATGAACATTAAGGGGCAATTTGAATGTGGGCAGCATGTGTGAGTTTGTGTGTTGTTGCATAACCCCACCACCAGCTGACAGGTTAATGAAGATAGATCGATCGTGTTACACACACTGTCGAAGGTGACGATTTAGAGGGATTATGCTTAGCCTAAGCCATGTAGCACACTGCAAGCGCCAATTATTGGACTAGAAGGGAAACGTGAGCACGCGTCAGAATGAAATGTATCTTATCCATTTGAATGCCATTTCAAATAAATAACGCAAAACGTGTGCATACAACCTTCAACTGTGGTTCGATCGAAAGAGTTCGTTCACATTACTAACCGTGCTCCCTGCTTCGTCCGATTCGTTCCTCTAAATGGTGCCTAAATTGACGAAATCTTCACAAAAAATCTATCGACTCTCGGTTGTTTGCGGCGCGCCAAATTGCTTCCAGGCTGCACGCTTCGGCCTTTGCCATACATGAAAGGTGCACTTTGCAGGAAAAAAGCTGCTGCATATTTTGCGGCGATTGGCATATTTTCACAACCTCGTCGAAGCACACATGCCAAACGTAAATCGGCCGGAGAAACAACAGCGCAAAGCGTAGAAGCGAAGAATGTATCACCTGCCGGTGATTACGGGGTCCATAAATTATCATTGGCTGAAGGAGACCCACCACCACCACCAGCAGCAGCATCGGCAGCAGCAAGAGTAGCCCCAGCTGGCTGAGTTGAGCGGATTTTTGACCGAGGTTATCGTTGAACTCATGTCTCGTATAGGATTTTTTTTTTAAATTTACTCCAAATTTCGAATAAAGTCACAATTAATCTGGCATGTTTATCGGTAGCTCTACTTTTTCGTTCGCTTTTGCACGATCGTGTGTGTTTTGTGTCAACGCGTCAAAACTTACCCATACAGCAGGGCCGCACCAGCAATAGAACCGCCACTTTGCGCCACAATGTACAGCAGGGCACGCAGTGGTGAAATTTGGCGCGAGACAAGCATCCCGATCGACACGGCCGGGTTAACGTGGGCACCTGAGGGAAAGAACACGAGAGGTAAATAAGGAGTATGCAATTAAATCCATCATCAATCTTCGGCCACACATATCATCTGCATTCAAGTTTATCGTTTGTGTCGCGAGGAAAGAGAAATTGCTTGAAAACAACTGTGTCATGCTCAACTTTAATGTTCTGGCTCTAGAGCAACCATCCTCCAAGCGGTGGAAATTCAATCGTTGGTGGTGCTTTTCCCTTCGCTGCCAAAAAGCGAGATAAACAGAGATCGGGAAGGAAAGGCGAAATTGAAGATTTATCTGCACACACTGGCTCTTACTGTGGCTTGCGCTCGCTTATAGATGACCCCTGAAGCGCAAGGATCTTGCCTTATTGTGCCCAAGGGATTCTTGGAAACGGATCGTCCTGTCGTGGTCGTCCCTGCGGCACTGCTGGAAAGTAAAATTGGCACAAGCTGCCTGCATTTTTCTTTTGCCGAGTTTTTTTTGTTGGCCTGTTTGCTTCGTCTTGGGCCTACTTCTTCTTTGAGGGCCTCGGAAAGGGCAGATGTGTTATGCTTTTTTTTTGTTTCTTGTTGGGCTAAATATCTTCTTAGGCTGTTTTCCTGTGCACGTTTCGGCGTATCTCACATGAACGATGGTATGATGGTGGTGGTTTTGTGCTGATGGTGCAGGCATACGCATTTCTTTTATGCTTACGAGCGCGCCCCGTTCTCGGCCGTTCTTTATGACCCGCTGCAAATACATATTCAGCGTGGAGAAATTACCACCATCCGCTGGCCGGGCCACGGTGGCACCCATGGTCGCGCTAGCGAAAGGATCCTTGTGTGTGCCCATTTGCTCATATCAGCGTATTATTTTCTGTGCGTCTCTTCTTCCGCGGTGCGGGCATGTTTGACGTTCAGCCTCCGATCTTACAGCGGGACAGGTTATCAGCAAAAATTACCAAAACTGCCGCAGAAAAAAATGAGTGTGGAATTTAAGGAAAACACGAACCAATGACACACGCTCCGCTCCGAAAAAATGCTTTTCCCCTACGGGGAAGTGGGACCGGTCGAAGGTTGGTGAAATTATTGGGGAGAGTTGTTTCATGTTTACGTCCATTGCTTTAATGATGATTGTACGCACGGCGGGACACGGGTAGCCCTCAGGAAGATGTGCACGTCTCCACTCGAGAGTGCATCCGACAGGAGCCGGCACACAACCCACAAACCACCAAGCCACGGGTCCATTTAATCGATGTAATTGTTTCTTCTGCTTTGGCTCCGTTGTAGCCGACCATGCAATTAGTGGGGTACTTTCTCTCAGGCGATCGTTTGTTGTTGTTTTTTTTTATGCTGCTTCGACCGATCATCATCGATCACGGTTGCAGAAATGCTTGTTCTTAGCTTATGCTTCGCTTCGAATCCAAATACAAAAAACGACCATCAACAGTAGCGACCGGTTGTCACAGAACCTCCATTAGCAGCGACATCGTGTAGGGTGAAAGTAGTTTATGTAGATTAGCAGTTGGCGGCAAACTTACCCGAAATGTGCAGGAAACACTGCGTTAGCGCAATCATGGAAAAGCCGGACGACAGGGCGGTGGCCAGCAGGACGGAGGATACGCTCGCGCCGACACCGGCGCCCGCTGCCGCACCGCACACAATAAACACGTAGAAGAAGGAGGCCAAACTTTCGCACGTAATCGATCTGGATGATATTGGAGAGGAAAGAGAGTACAAAAAAAGGAAACCATTAAACGAGATGAGCTTAATATTGAATGACACACGCTGGTGGATGAAATTTTAAAATTCAATCATCGACTAGGGAACTTGAGCAGTTTTTAATCGGAGAAGGAGAAAAAAACGGACCAGCCTAAGTGAACATAAAACTTCACTACCCAATTCTTATGCATATTTGATCGGAGTGTGACCGTTGGAATGAGATTGGGTTCTAGCGAGAGGGGAAGAATCTCCCCCCCCTAACATGCAAACGTTCTCTATATTGAGTTTTATTGGCTTAAGTGTGTGACGCGTGGTTTGGCTGAACGCATTCACCCGGTGTGAGTGTTGTTGCCTCCCGACCCGTCAGCGTATGCTTATCGCGTAACTTTGTGCGCACCACAAATACACATATCGCACTCCGATAAGGTGTCTGTGGTTTATTTGAATATCCGTTTAGTTTGATTTTGTAATTCTCTTCTTGTTACGTTACCTCCATAGCTCCAGACTGCGCAGCTCGGTGTGCATGTTGATGCGTCCCTGCAACGACCGGGATAGCTTCTGGCCCGGCTCCTTGCGCATCGCCTCGAGCCGCTCGAACAGCTGGACGATGTGGAAGTCGATGCTGGTGTCCGGTACGTGCAGGCTTTCGTCCGCCATCGTTCGTACGCAGGTTAGTACACACAATTACACAAACCCACACACACACACGTAGATACGAATAAAATCACTCAATCAAATCAATTCTCGACCCTTCTGCTCGGTTAGTGAAGGGGACGCGGCTCTTCTTCAAAAGTCGAGGTCAATTGGGCAAAAAATGCTGGAATGTTGTTCAAGTTCGACCGCTATACTGACCACTGGCATTAAAAAAAAACTGCACACTTTTGATCTGCCACACGACTTAAAACACACACACACACACACACACACTGCACACTTGGAATATGCTAAACTGTCCGCATGGTTGGTGGAAGCAGGGAAGTAGCAAAAATCGTTTATTAACCACCACTTGTTGAATAAAGCTGCAGCGAATGCAGGAAGAAACGCACACTGCCCCACTGTCACAGTACGATGCACACGGAACAAATTCGGCCGGGGCTTCGATCCCTCGGTGCCGGGGCGCAAACAACAAAAAAGCACGTCCTTCCGTTACGAGCGTACGACTACGAGTGTGCTTCGCGTAGCATAAAATCATGCTCACCGGCTCGCGCGGCATCGAAGCAACCGAGCAACACTCGGTTCTCTTTTTCCCCCGGCGAGAGTGTGAAGGAGAAAAAGAGAGAGAGAGACAGCGAGAAAGAAAGCAAGCAAATAAGGAACAAGACAGAGAGGGAGATGAAATTCTCTTTTTTGCTCTTCCTTTCTTGCTCCCTTCGCAACCGGGAAGGGATTTTGTCCCTCGCTGTTTTATGCGTTTTATGCTTTTTGTCGCCTCTTGCTCGCTTAGTCCGGCGTGCAAATGCATCGTGAACGTTATACGCGCACAAAACCATACAGCATACACACACACAGCCAAACTAAAAGTCTTGTGCGTCCTTTCGAGATGTAGAAGAAAATGCTTAAAATTCAAAACTCAGCGCCGAAAAAACAACATCACCGAGAATGGTTTTGAATATAAAAAAACCCACAACAATCAACCCATACGCCATCGCAATGTGCACGATATTGCACCGACTGCACAGTGACGCATTCGTTGCGGTTTGCGGCATGCACATGCAGCAGCAATAACGCAGATCAGGAAGAACAACAAAACACTGCACACTACAGCCGGCATTTAACTAGCGCACAAGTTTTATGCTGCTTGTCTTTCGGCCGACTAAGTGTTGCTTTTTGTGTGCTTCCGTAGTTTGCATTCGGTGCCGTTTCGTTGGTCGAGCATCTAGGCGAGCATGCACGGGTCGAGTGGTCGGGCATTTGGCGGCTGTCAAACTTTGCCATGCAGAAAAGGATGCAGCTTATTTTTTTTATTTTGCAAAATCGGAGCTCGCCGCTTTTGTTAATGGTTTATTTCCTTTTCATGCGTTTTAAAACACCGTGAGAATGTGGTTTTACATCTTACGTCTTACAGCATCCTTCAACTGCATAGTGTATGCTGTTATCAGGTGATGTTCGTTGGATGGTTCGTTGGAAGTTTCTTTTCAAATTGATGAACAAAACATTGTAGTTTCATCGTTCGGGCTATTTGGGCTGATGTTTACGCATTTATTTGATTAAACATAAAGATAGCCATCCAAATAGATAATATTGAGCTTTTACAATCCTTTTTATTCGATTTTTACACATTACGACTTGTATAAAATATATTTTTATACTAACTTTTATTTCATTTATAGGCCGCTCAAAAGCTCGATTGATTACACATGAGTAAAAATAATGTATTCTGATAAGATCATATTGTTAGTATATCTGACAAATTGTTAAAAATTCGAAAATTTGAAAATATTTTTTATTCTAATTCATCGAAAATTTTATGAAATAAGTATCAATACTAATGTTGTATACGATTTTAATATAAGGTTAAATACCTTTGCAAAATTTACGGGAATTAAGAGATCATCGAAGCAGAACATTGGTTAAAAGATTAAATATTTTACATGTTTTGAAAACATTGAGAACACCAATATTAACAACAGCATTCAATATTTTACCTAGCTAATTCTTCTAGTTGAACAAAATATAGCATACTCTTGTTTTTTTAACTTTAAATACTTTAACACACAACAAAATTAAACAGATAACAACAAATAAAGAATGACAAAAAGCGAAATACTTGTTTATTGTTCTTTAAATTTTAGTAAAAACACGTGTAATTATTAATTTAAAATGTACAAGAAGCTGACAGTTTTCATGTTTAAGGCCACACCAATCTTTACTTTTGAAGCTACGAAAATCTGAACATTGAAACTAGTCTCACTGATCAATCCATCGTACAAACAGTGTACGCCAAATATTCACCCGTTGTCGTTCGGTTGTCTCAATTGGCCTTAGTTTTCGCCATTCAAAACGGTCGGGACAATAAAGCATTCCTGCTAAATGCATTCCCAACCGGCGAACAGACAGCCCGCCGAACGACTTCGCTTCCACGACAATTACGACGGATTGAACTGATTGCCTTTCATGCGTTTTGTTTGATTCTTAACAGGTTCACCGTGCGCCCATCCTACGAATCCTTTCATACGGCGCTCGATGCTACTTTCGGCATGCGGCCCAAAAAGTGAAACCAATTACGCAGCTAATATTCAAATGATGCGCCAGCCGGTATGCATAATTACATGTAATTTATTAAGGAAGCCGACCCCGTCGGGGATGCATGGGGGTCGCAGGTCGAACTGCTTTGCATAATAATGCCACTCCCGTCGCTGATCGTGCATGCTCGGTGGCCGTCGTCTCGCGGCCCCGAGGATGACTTTCTCCCGGCTCCAGTTCGCTCCGAAGATCTGTCCCCTGGCTTGTCGTTTGCGATCCTCTCCCGAAGATCCTTGCGCACATCGGTCCATCGATCAACTCCGAAATCAATGCACGCCTAAACATTCCAGAACGATGGTTTATGATTATTTGGAACGAAAATAATTGCCCTCGCTTGAATCGTAACGAATTGCGCGGTCGTTGTAAAAAAACAATTTCAAACTCAAAGTCGCTGGGAGTAAAGCAAAGCAAAGGACTGGTTGATAAAACTGTGCCGCCTAACCGTTCGGCGACGATCGGCGATAAATGTTGAAACTGCAGTGCGCCCGAAAAGTTCGTTGCACCAGCTAAACGATGCACGCTGCTGTAGGTTGCATTGGAATATGCAACCGAACGGGGAAACAGAAGACGGTGCACAGCGATTAAACTCTTCCCTCCTCCGGGCTCCGGGGGGGCCTCCGCCTTCGGGTTCAAGCTTTCCAACAGCACACACCTGCCATGTGATCGTGATTCGGGGCTGCCGATCGAATGGTAGCTGGTGCTGAACGATGCTTCTGCTTCTTCGTTGAGTGAAGCGCGCAAGGATCGATTGACGAGTCTGTGTAGCGATGCCCCTGGGGGCGATAGGATTTCTTGGGCATGGCAGGAAACTGAAAAACAAAGAGCACCACAGCGGCACAGTTCTTACGGAGATTTTTTCTACTGCTTCGTTTTCTCTCTGGTGATATCCTTTTTTTTGCTTCCACAGGAGCGCCCCTCGTTTACTTTAGGATCATCAGGGTTTCGGGCTAGAAGGTTGAGCCCTGAAACTGCATCCGAAATACGCCCTTTTTGTGCGTATGAAGAATGCTGCAGTACAGGCGGCCACGTACAGGCGGGAAGATACTGGTCCAAAGCGAGTATCAGGTTAATGCTGGGTGCCTGTACATTGACAACCTAAATTAGGGGGTATTCGTTTTCGCCACATCAAACGCCAGTGTGAAGCAGGTTGTGTTAAAAGCGTTTGAGCGTCGTGATCGTCACTTTTTTCGCTCTTTTTTTTATTTGCAGAATTGTTTGTACTTTTACTGCACAAGGATTTGGTATTGCGAATTACAGAGAAAAGGGTGCGAAATATGTGCCATTTTTGGAGAAAGGCTGTAGAAACGTGTTGCTGTGCCTGCCGCTGTAAGCATTCTAGTATATAAAAGAACGGAATTTGAAAAGGTAAACGATTACAACACAATTAAGCTCCTTTGAAGGGCATTAAAAAAACGTTGCATTGGCATCATTTTTCATTACATCCAACTGTCTCAATAAAAACCGTTCCAGCTCGTACAAACTCGTCCCTGCGCCCACCATGTGGTATCGTGCGGATGACGCAGATCGAGTTAAATTAAGCCGAAAATCGCTCCAACGGGTATAATCGTTCGACTAAAACGTAGGGCCACACACTTATCTCAGGGGTGCAACCTCCTGGGCTCAACTGGAACAGTTTATATCCTACCAAAAAGTAAAAGGTGGCGAGACAGTGGGAAGACATAATGATAAAAAAATATTATTCCAAACACAGACAGCTCCGGCACCACCACCGCCTGTCAGCGTCCTTGTGCAACCCTTCCGCCGTTTTCAGCGTTTGATTATTATTTCAAAGTTCAACGAAGGCTTTATCCTGGCACGGACCGATCTCCTGGCACGGAAAATTACGTCAGCTTTTGGGTGCAGTTTTCTGCCTTCGGCATCGTCCGTTTGGATTACACCCGCTGGCGGTAGGGGCACGCGTGGCTATGGACTTCCTGGAGCTTGGGTCTAGCGACTTGGAAGATGATTATTTGATCAGCGAGACAGCTGCCCAAATGGACAACTGTTGGGCGAACGGGCGATCCGGGATGACCAGGTTGGAGAAGCCCTGCCACGCGTGCCTGGTTTGTAATTTGATCAACCAGTGAAGTATGCCGGAACTACACGATGCTCGTACATTGACAGACGCTTTATTAAGGAAGGATCGATACAAAGTGGACGAGTTGTTCTGAACAGTGTTATTAACATGTTAACATTTTTTGAACGTTTTTAAAGATATTTTATTTTGTTTAATGTATTGCATTGCACATTGTTTACTAACTCACTTTAAATCAATAATCGAATGATTTTTGGGAACAATAATTAAAGAGAAAATTGCTCAATTTGGCAATAAATGAATGATTGTTCAATTGATAAACTGGTTGATTCGTCTCATAAAACATAAACGTATAGCGTGGGTATTGTATCAAACCATTAGACCGGCTGTTAGGTTAGTAAGACGATCATTTTATGGCCGTTTTTATTGATTGCCATCAAGTCTCAAATCAATCTTGGCCTTATAGGAGAGATTGTGACGTTTATATTTAGACGATTATAAGAACTACAAATATTAATTGTTGTATGCTTTGGCAATGTCAGACATTTGATTGTATTAACTTCGTCAAACAAACAACAAATTGCTAAGTGTTTTATGTGCAGCACTTTTTTTAAATATTTTAAAAAAACATTATCATCGGCTAAACCTGTTAGCAATGTTTTAATAAATTGTAAAAGACCCATCGCTCCCTTTTATTCCCGAGTACCTTGAAAACGCAAACCTTAGCCTACGAATTGGGTATTGTGCTGATAAAGAATAATATGGAAAAAGCTTCCAGAAATTCTGGCTGTAGCACGATATGCCCTCTGGTTGTAACATAACAATGGTTAATTAATAATAGGATGAATAATCACATCATGCTCATAGGCAAAAATATGTCATCCAATTTCTATGAAACGCGAGAGAGCAAACGCAGCAAAGGAGAGGAAAAAGGAATATTAAATCAATTCCGACTGCTTTATTAGCATGAAGAAAGAACAAAAAATCATTACTCTGTATTCAATAATCCAATGAAATGTATGAATCGCTGGACTTAAATAAAATACATTATTTAAAGTAACATGAAATAATTCAAAATCAATTTATGGCATGCAGATTATTCAGATAAAAGTAGAAAATATTTTTAAAATTGTGATACTAATTGGAATTAGTAACAGGCAAACAAATATCAGTAAATTAAATCAATGCATGGGCTGTAAGGAGTTTAAATAACGTTTAAAACATGCAATTTTATTTAAACCTGCAACGTACATAATATATTGCAATTCTACAGTAACTGTAGTCACTAAGTAACTCATCACATGATGTTTTACTTCAATCTCGTGACCTATCCTTTTAAATAAATGTCAATGAATCGTACAGCAAGCAGGGTGCAGATAGCATTTCGAACATAGATTGGAAAAACTTTTTGATGCAGTAACCTTTCCGCTTCATTCACCAACACAAAAACACACATAAAGTTCTACAAAATCGATAAACCACCGCTCGTTTACACCGTCAGCTTCTGTTTGCGAATGTTTGTCTAATGCAAGCGTTTGATACACTTTCCCAATCTGTGAAAACCACTCTCAACCGAAACCATCCTGTTCCTAGCGGGTCAGAAGGAAAAGCTACAAACCATTCCCAGGGCGACTATTTGCTCATCAAGCTGACAGAGAGCGGAGGGGTTGTACTTTCATAACTTAGGATTACCCTGCTAATGCTGCACACACCTGCTGTGGTACGGGCCGGCTTGCTGCAGCAGCTTAGACGGGCCCGTTTGGTTCGAGTAAGGTGTAGCTTTAGCTTCGGAAAGATGAAGTAAGTGTACTCTCAGTACACTGGTGCTGTTGTTTGCTCGGGGGCTTTAGTGACAAATTTGGAGACCGATTTTGATGCCAAAGTAAAGCTGGACGTTAAACCATCGCTCATTCGTGTGAACCTATAGCATTGCACTGCGTAAAAATATTTGTAATTTTAAAGTACTTCTTTTAAAGAAGCTTCACACACTCTCAGCTTGGCTTTGTTCTGGTTTGCTTTAACCTTTGTTGCTAATATAATTATGGAATGTTAAACTGCTTGCTCCAACTTTATCGCACAAAACCATCACACTGGCAGAAGTTTCACGTTCTACCCAAATTGAAATGGGACGAGCAATCGCTTGTCACTGGAAACCGGAAACCACGAGAAACTTACACCACCACCAGGATCATGATCATTTATCATCCTCATTGCAGGGCACGGTGAATGAAGCACTTTTGACAATCGATCAAGTGTTCTGTGGGTGAACTTGACATCTGGCAAGAGGACACTGGATGGTGCAACGCTTTCAATACGACGTTCGATGTCTGTTTTCTACCACGATTCATCTGTTAATTGATTTTTACAGTGTCTGTGTGCTAGGAGGATAACATTTTTGTACCAATTTACCGTTTTATTTAAATGCAGCATTTATTGCTGAACCCTCAAACTAGTTCGTACAGCATTGGAAGATATGAATGTTGGTGAATTACTGTGCGAATGCAACAAGTTAATTTACAATGCTAGAAACTCAACCTCGTTTGACGGGTTTCCTCATTCTTGGCAGACTGCGATACATAAAAAGTGTGAAGGAAAAGCGTACAACCGGTACCGGGACTTTTGGGAAAAATTCGACCCCATCATGTTCTGCGGGTGAAACAGCTATAGAGTGAAACTTGTATAATTAAAACGATTGGCCTCGTTTTGGGTTTCTGTTCATTCGCTCAACTGAATAATGGTTTTCCTCGCAACTGGTTGAGTGATTTGATGGTATACCGATTGTACTTGTACTTCATCAGCTTCGGGCACCAGACACTCATTAGCTGACTTTCATCATTGACATTACCATCACGATGTTGTTCGGGTTTGCTTTACCGCTTTTTTCAACCGATCATAAAATTAATCGTTCAACGATGTGGTGGATGGTTTTATACAGCACATTGCACATGGTTCAACTTTTTTGGGAAATCCTTTGCACATTTGCACCACAGTCTTATCGGTCACGTCGGATCCCGTTTGCAACATTGTTGTGCGGCGAAATTTAACTGCAATCAAGAGCGACAATTATCAACAGTTTGCCTCGCTTCACCACCAACAACACGGGCCAACATCCCGTTCAACCATGGAATGGAATGTGCATCAGTACAGTGTGTCCCAAAATAAACGCCACACTCAACGAACCACATCCTTACGGTCATAATTGAAAGGAAGACGGACACGCGCATGTACACGCGGAGATCAAGAGTTATCGGTACCGGTTTGGTTGGCAGCAACACCATACCACCCTTCCGCATTAACGGAATGTGACAAACGAGATCAGCACGATCGGAGAAGCCGGGCCGGGCTGGCCGAAAAATTGGAAGCGGCAAAGGACCCATGGGCAGGTATAATCAACCGTCATAAAAGTAATGACAGATGGGGTGTAGAGCTGCAGGAATTTGGCCTCGGCTCGGCGAAACAACTGGCGGAATGCGTTTTGCACGGTGCGCACCAAGATTGATGGATATTGTTGAGGCGGCTGTGTGGTGAGGTGGTGAGAGAAAATAGGAAATAATCCGGTCGCAACGGTTGATCGTATCCGGGAGAGTCGCCTGCTGGAAGGCGTGTGGGTTTGTGATTTTTTGTCATCGATTGTTCCTTTTACAAATCATATGAGTTTTTTTAGGATTTGTTTGGAAAGAATGAGGAAACATTTAGAAGGAAATGTGTTGGCTCAAAAAGAAACAAGAAAGGTAACTGTGCAGGAGTTTGCAAAGCGTTTTGGTAAAACATATTGGGTTGAAATTTTAAATGTTTCCCTGTACTGCTGTACAGGCGATGTTTATGTTTCACGTGATATGTATAAGAATTATGTTATTTCGACATAAGAATCTAGGTTTAAGTTATTTTTGATGATACAAATAATTAAAATAAAAATAATAAGAATTAAATGTACTACATATTTTTTGAAAAAGATTCACTGTTTACTGACTGTTTCTTGAAGTTGTTTCTAAAACTATATTTAAAAAAAAAACCATTCAAACCCGTCTTAAGCCCATGGCCCACATGAATCAGAGCATTGCTGTTGAGTCTGTTTTGAATAGTTTTGAATTAACTATATTCAATAAATTCATATCAATTAATTTTAAAATTAGAATAAAAATAAAAGGAATATGTAAACATTGTATTAAAAATAAATAAATTCAAACAAATAATTGAAGTAATCTTGAACAATAATGACTATTTAAAATGAACATTTTGCAAATGGCTTTGAATGCCTGTGAAAACAAAAAACATAAATTTTTGTTATTTTTAATGTACTAGAAATCAATTTAATATGTGTAGAAACCTCTAAAACACCAAAAGTTCATACATTCCTGAAGCTTCACCAAATGATTAAACGTCTGTGCCATTAATTATGCTTTAACGTTTTCACCGTTTGTTTGCAGAAGTGCAGCTGTCTCATCAAGAAACTGGATTTAAAAATCCACTTTTGCGTTCGCGCATCATCAAGACAAAAAACCGCCCAAAAAAAAAAACAAGTTTTACTGCTAAGTGGATCAACGGTTGCGTTCGTTGCATGCTCATCCAGCGCACGAGGATGATCGATAATGAACGTCAGTGAAATCGCTGCCGTTATCGTTCCTGACTGCCTTTATTAGTGGGCAAAATTTTACAAGGAGCAACGCTGCTGACGCTCTCCTCACTATGGTGATGGACCTCCCCGGCTCTTTCACTCACTCTCCACAGCATCATATTTTGGCAAGTCTCCTTTCTTGTGGCCCTGGGGTTGATAACCACGCACGATCAGGTTCGCCCCGGTGCGCTGATAGCAGTCATGTAGCAACATTTATCCTTCCTTGATCACCTTCGTCACCCTCCCAACTGCAAACCGCCAAAATGCCCTGGCTGGCGATACACGCGGTACCACGCGCCATCACGCCGAAAGGGCCGAAAAAAAGGCATTAAAAGCAATTTTCGTCACAGGCAGGTGTTTCCTGGACTGGTTTTCGGGATTGTGTTTTTACACGATCTCTCCCGAACGTTCTGCTTTCGATCGGATGTATTTTTGGGTTAGATTTTGTTTTTTGCCTTTGCATCTTTGGTCGCTTGCTACTCTCAGTTGCTTTCCTCTTTGTCACTCATTCGCCTCGAAAAGTAGGAAGCAAAAATTCCTTCACTGACGCATCATCGCAGCAATCTCCACCAACCACCGATCACCACCTGCTGCGGAACTGCACGGAGCAGCATGCACACTTTGATGCTTTCAGGGGCAGGGTGCAGGCAGATTTCGATCAGCATCGTATTTGAAAGGAACAATCTATGTTTCAGACGCTGCAAAGAAAAGGACGAGCAGGCGGTAGCGAAATACGGGAATTAAAAAAAAACTGTATCAAGCATAGTTATTTTATCTTCCTAAAGGTACCGTGAAACGAGCGATACACATTCCTACGCAGCTTCAGATGTCTGATCTCGGCACACCTTCGCACGTTCGGTAGTGTTGGAATGCGGAAACACGGGATGTGCCGAGCTGTTGAACGATTTGAATCAAATATTGATCCAGGCGATCCGGGCGATCGCCGGTCGGATGCATCTGCTCGGAATGAATCGGATGACGAAGAAAGGGAAGGATTCATCTTTTTTGTATGCTTCCGTGGCATTGTTGTCAAGCTGTTTGTATTTTAGATGGAATAAAAAATGGAAAAAAATGATCAAGTATCGGCTAACAGAAACATACAACAGTTTTTTGTGGTATAATACCACGTATTATTTATTTTTTTACATTCCAACTAATGTTTTTAAATTTGTTTCTATAGTTTAAAGTATGAGATGATAATTGTTAGCATGATTCTGTAATAAAAATCCTTTTTCTATCTAACATTATTATTTTTAAACATAAAACAAACAGCCACGTTCCCAAATTCGTTCGAAGATGAATGACAGTTGCAATTGCCTAGATATAATGGCTGCTTTAAGTTATTTCATCAATAAGTTGCTAAGTAATGCGTAAAATATGACAAAATGTTCAAACACATCCAAGGAAACTACAATTTTGGTCATTTTAGATAACCGCTTCGATCGTTCCCGCCTCGATCAAGTTTGAGAAACAGGCTGAATATGTCCACACAAACTGAAAGTTTATCTTATTTTTATTGAGTTAACATTAAACTGTCGTTTGGTTAGTAGTAGTGTCATTTTTGTGAATTTGTAGCTCTAAATATACATTGATTTGGAAGGAAGTGCTTAGTAAATATTCCGAGAACTCGCATGAACCATGAAATGAGTTGACTCGAATTATAAAGTGAGTGTTGAATGTGAGCCATGAGTAAGTCATTTGCAAATTCTTAAACATTCTTAAACATTATGAAACTTACGAATGATTGAATATTCATGACTGGTAAACATATTGATATTGGCTGTCTCATATTGATTGATTATTAAACACTTTGTTATTTATATTTGTGTTGGATACTGTGCTGGATTTGCTGAATTTCTGAGTCTCTAGCTAAGGTATGCTATTAAAATCTTTATTTGCTATTAAAATCAATACAGAATACAACATACAAATACAAAGTTCAATATAAAAATGGATAGAACTCAGTTTGGTATTCACTCTTTACTCAGTTTGCATTGAATTCAAATTTGCAGACACAAAAATTGTGACATGCTGCCAAAAATTGGTGCCTTACAGGCAAAGATAAATGAGTTAGAATCAAAATTTAGTGGATTTGTATAATTCTACTTATTTTCTATTTTCAATTAGATAGAAGTTCACATTGATTTGCATTTTTGTTTTTTTTTTTTGTTGTATAAAATTAACCATTTCGATTGGTTTTTCAACCATTTTTTCAAAAATCATAAATATCCTACAGTGAAACTTTCTTTTCGAAATATACCTTCCAATGCACTGCGCAAAGCAACGCGTGCTACAGCGAACCACCGATTGCCAAGACAATGTGCATGTTTTTAGTACTTGTTATCTTTGATTGCTTTGAAATGAGTAAAGAAACAAAAAAACCCTAAAGGAAAAACCTCACTTTATTGTTGTCACTTGAAAGCAGCTCCTAATGCAGATGGTGTGTTGATCGTTAGGTGTGCACGCGCAACAGGAGGCTGCCCTGTAGAGCTAGAAAACGAAAGAGACAAAGCGGAGATGCAACGAACAAGGAAACAGGACTAAATCAAATTACGTTCAGCTCACAGCACGCAGTGTGTTTCTCTTAAGAAATGGAAAAGAAGTATGGCATCTTAAGCCACTGAATAGCAGTAAGGACGAACAGCACCACCAACCGAAGCATCTTTAGAGTCCTTAGCCTGCTGCTCTCCTTCCAGCAGTGGGAGATCGCTAAAGATGGGCGATAGAGTGAAATATGCTCGGCACGAAGATGCTTTCGAAGCGGAATCCGGCATCCTTTCCAAACACAGCTTCACAGAATGCACTTGGGCTGATGGGTTCACTTTTTCATGGTTTTGTTTGTGCCTCTTTTTTTTTCTCTGCCCTGTTTTGTCTCCCTCCCGGACTGTAAAGAAAGGCTGCTTACATTCGATACATGCAAAGGACACCGTTCGGTGGCTTTTCCATTCGCTCAGGCTGCACAATTCACGGCCATTATGTCCGGAACCGTTCACACTATCCTAACGCACACTAGGGCACAACTGCCAAGGCGTACAGGCGTGGATCGCGCAAACGTTTCTTTGGAAACGATGCCGTACCCGGCTTTCAGGATGCCCGGCGATCTTAAAGAAGGTGCTTTATTTCGCTACCATCTGTGCCCGGAGCGCGGAGCTCCGCAGACACCCGTTTCGTTGGTGTTGCGATCGTCCTCCAGGTTCAGGTCAAAACCAGCACCACCATTAGCTTATGAAAGTGCACGAAGAAGCAACAGTTGAAGGAAGCAAGAAAAACCAAACAGCGAAACGAATTGCTCGCAGGCGTCTGCCATACCCTGAAGGTGGCCTTTGATTTCTTGTGGCTTCCCAGCTTCGATCGTGAGGCGATTTTTTTCCTTCCCTCTTAATACGGTCACTTTTATGAAAAGGATCAACCCGAGGATGCTGCTGCTGCTGCTTGTTTCAGCAGCCTTTCTTTTTTTTATAGGTCCGCTTGCTTTACATGTGCGTGGCACTGGTTAAGGCCGTTTTCTTCTTTCTCCGTTGAACGAGCGTGACAAAAAAAAAGGGATACGAAGCAAAACTTCGTTCAGCCTTTTTTTCGTCTCTCGCCTAACCCAACTCCCAGCTGTAGCGGAATCCTTTCGTGCGGTTGTTATTAATTTGATTGGATATTGTTTAACGTTCCTGACGGCGGTCGCATGGCCGTGCTTCCGAGGCATGCTGCCGGGCCTCGCAAGCACGGGAGCTTGGGACGCGCGTTCCGACAGCATGCCAGACGCACGCACCCGCACGCCAGGTGCTTTTGAGGTTTGGGAAGGCCTTCATGCTTTGGTTTTTTTTCGCCTTCCTTTGCATACTTAAGAAGAGTAACAGAAAAAACACAATCCAGCAGCCAGCAAGCTGGTGAGTGCAGTACAGTAAAATACGGCCCGCTCCACGCACCAGCCCGTGTCTAGACTATCGGGGTCCCTTCGGCTGACGGTTTGAGCCTATTGGAATTCGCCCAGCTGTACGACTCATTATCAGCCCACTCTGATCCGTTCCGATCGGCTTGAACAGCTTACAGTGGTTGCAGATTTACTGCAAAGCTATGCAGTTTGACTACTTCGAGTTACCGTTCGCTGCAGCTCTGGGGCTAAAACGTGGGAATGTTTAGAAGAACGTGTCACTTTTCTCGGTGTGTTTAGCTATCGTTACCCTTCGCTATGTTTGTTTAAGATAAATTAAATCTTTCGAAAAAGACTGTTATAAAGATAAACGATAATTGAAAAGCAAAAGGGTGTGATATTTTTGCGCTCGGTGTCCAAAATTGGTGCAGATAAGGAAGAAAGGAAGGAATATGTTAGGAAAACGAAGGATCTAGTGAACGGAGCAGACGTAAAAAGACTTCGTTTTTTATAGCTGAAAAAAACGCATTAATGTTGGTTTTGGCTATGCTTGAAGGAAACAATTACGATTTTCTTCAAACAGTATTCTTATATTGTACAATTTTTGAAAAATTTGAGTCTAGATGTGTGTATTGTGTGAATTCGCTCTGATACATACAAAATGTATGAAATGCGTATTGTGGAACAAAAAAAGCCAAACATATAATACTGACTACACAGATATTTAAAATATGCAATAAGAAAGGTAATTTAACCCGAAATGACGAAGCTGATAGAAAAAATGAACTGAACATTTTCAAAAATATCCATTATTTTGTGATATTCATCATGTTGATAAAAGTTAGTACGGACATGCAATGAATATGAACGAAACTGACTGTGAAAGATTGTGATATATGATAATTCTAATAAATCAAACCTTTTCTTATGCTTCATTAATGTGTAAATTGTGTAAGATTGGCGTTTCATTATTTATTCTAGAGTAAAAATAAACCAATAACATATACCTGCTAGTTCCTTTTGCACGTTGTTTTTGTAGTAATCTAGAATAATGATCTATTATTGCTGTGGGAATTTCTAAGAAATGACACAGTATTGCTCTTCTTCTTTTGTGCTATGACCTTCCCGAGCAATGTAGAGCTAGAGTTTTACCGATGAGACAAGTCCATCTATACTACCTGAAGATGGTCCAGACGGGATTCAAACCCGTCTGGCCCTGAGCGTCTATGCGTTAGATACTCTCAATGCGATAGGCCAGAGAGTATTTCAATACTTTTCAGTTTCTGTTGAAAATAACTCAGATAAGATACGTCAATCAATCGAATATGACATATTGAAAATATTAACTGAAATCATAATATATTGGTGTTAAAGTATTTAAAATGTTAAATAACACATGTTTTGTGTTATACGATTATGTTCTACGCAATTGGCTTCCTGCACGCGACAGTTATACACGAGGCTGTATGCAATAATTGGTTGCGTGCAATGGGTTGTGTGCAAGATTATGGCAACGTTTATGTTTTTCGATTTTCTTTTTGATGTGTGCACGTTCAGTTAAATTGATGGAATAAAAAATACTACTATTTTATTTCCTCTTATGAACATTTTCTATGTCCTAAATGTTCTTTTTATGTTTGGTATCATTTTTTAGTAACTAAAATCAGAAGAGAGAAATATAGGCTCTTTACATACAGGCGTTAATACACGAATTGTTTCGTACTAACTTTGAAATACAGAATAACTTTCTCATTCGGTCGATACAACAATTCATTGTGGTAAAGTAGGTAAACCAGACATCATCATCATCATCACTTATCTTCATCCTGTCATGAACTCAACTTTGCCTTCCTCACTCTAGCCAACCTCCCATACCAAGCCGTTACAGTGTGCCGTTTGCGTTGGAATGAGTATAGGACAACATTAGAATAAACAGATTTTCTGTGCAATGATACGCCTAATGACCAAGAAGGGCGTGCAAAAACTAGAGCAAAAAATCATCCCATTCTGCGAGTCTTAAAAAAATGGCATGAAATTCAGTTCGAACAGCCGTCACATGACGCAGGAGCTGTCTGCACAACAAGTCACACAGAGCTTCCCCCCTGTCAGAAACCTGCCCTAGACAGACGAGAACAAAAATCGTAACATAAATATTTGGTCACTTGCTCCATGGGGAATGGGGGCTTCATGTCACACCCAAAACTGTGTGGCTTATAGCGTATTTTTTATGTTCCAGTTCGTTTGACTTCATGAAATTCATATTACACACGCTTCTGCGCCTGTAGATGAGATTGCTTCCTAGAGGTCTCCACCGGACTTCTTGTTTTGCTCGGTTTGGTGTGATTTCTCGCAAATCGAAAAATGAGGTTTTAGATGCTACGGTGAACAACTAGAGGAATAAAAAAAAACACAGTGCCAATGAGCTAAGGATTGACCGAATGTTTCAAGAATGGAGAAAATGCACGTTATGGTGTGCTGCTTCGTCCATTTTCGTCCTAAAGGCTCGGTCGAGGCATCGGTTGTGGATGTTTATGCTGATTATGGCATCGTTTAGCAGATGATAGACGTAATGCTAATGTGTTCAAGGAATACCTCACTCTATCTCTCGTTCTCCTTGTTCTTCTAAGTGTTGTCAAACTGGTACTTCCTAGGTTTTGTTACCGCTCTCGGGGAATGCCGAGCTGGGTGGTAGCGCTATTGTCTAATAGAATAAAACGATACGACCGTGCCGTTTGCCGTAGAATCGGTGAAAGGTGAACTGGCAGGCCTTAACATTTGATAGCCATAACTACCATCTTTGATCCAAGCGATTAAAGTTTACGACCGAAAGGTTACCTCCTAGCCGTAGTTAAGATGAGAAATTGCTTCCTCACAACATTGTGCCTGCTGGAAGAGAGATTAATATGCGAGACAGCATGAGCAGTAGAGATTGGCCATAGAAGCAACAGCACACGAAACACCGAAACATTTTCCCACTAAACCAAGGATAATCAGCTAACGAGGATATTTGCACGCAGTTGAATCATTCGCACTACATCGTGCACGTTGCGGTTTATCATTTTCCACGCAATTAGCCTGACGTGCCGTTCGAAACGTTTGCTGTGAAACGGTGCGACCGTGTTTGTGGTTTTTCGCGTACGCTCCACCGTTCGCTAATAGTTTGATTGATGGTGTCAAAGTCGATCATTTTCTTCTATGATCCTGTGGTTGTTGAGGTGGCAAGCATCCGAGTTGGAAAGGTGCATGCTAATAACGTCACGCACAACTGCGATGGGTTTGCCAACATTCATTTGCAAGTCAGACAACGTTAATTAGTGGTTATGAATGATGGTATGTTATGAGCGGTATTGCACTGTCGTAATGGATACTCGCACGATGGTGGACATTGGTTTGAGATAACGCAAAAGGATAATCTAATCCACTAAGAGGGAGGAGTATCACATGTCATCATACAGCTTTGAATAATCAGATATGAATCACACTTTTCGTTAACGACCTTATAAGCGAAAATTTTAGTTCTGAATAACACATCAAAATATGTTATTATATAAGATGAGAATATTCCTCAACTTTAATATGTATGCAATACAGTACAATATTATATATTACACGATAAAGAAGTTTTATAACAACCTATTATTCTGACAATCTTTGAATCGATGTTTCTAGAAATCCCGTATCCAGCCGTATTAAGTATTAAGGCATAGAGAAGACCAAAAACTTACTCACTTACTTATCGGGCACTAAAACCGTTTTGCCGACTTGGTCTGTCTCAGGAGTGTCCGAAATCGCTCACGGTCTTGCACCTTCGTCTGCCAATCAGTTATCCGTTATCCCGACCTTAATGGCGGACGCCTCCACACCATCTTGTCATCACAATTCTGGCCTACCACACCGGAAAAAGAGACTTTACGGACTGGGTCGTCTGTTTCAATACGTAAAACATAGCCAGTCCACCGGATCCTGGCGAGCTTGATACAAGCTTGATGTTTCGTCAAATTTGGACAGTGTCCCTGTCTCAGAGGCGTATGTAAGTACCGGAACTATGTAGGTGCTATATAGTCCCAGCTTTGTCCGTCGCGATAGGTTATTTGAGGTGAACTGAATTATAAGGCTGTAGAAAGACTGGTTGGTAGCAGTATCCTTACGCGCAACTCAGCTTCCATGCTATTGTCAACTGATTTATAAGGCTGTAGAAAGACTGGTTGGTAGCAGTATCCTTACGCGCAACTCAGCTTCCATGCTATTGTCGTTGCTGACCTTTGACCCAAGATAGGTGGATTCTGGGACGACTTCAAACGTGCGTTCACCTATCTATACGTCACGCCTACTTAAGTTTAGATTTGTTGTTGTTAGGGTCGCTGATGTTGCCACCATCAGTTTGGTCTTTGCTTCGTTTATCTGCAATCCGAGGTTCCCAGCCGCTTGCTCGATCTCTTGGTAGGCTTCTGCTACATAGAAGAGCCGCAGACCAACGATGTTTATATCATCAGCGTATATCAGGATCTGAGTTGACTTATAGGATATAGTTCCTGAAGTCTCCACCCTCGAGTCTCGGAAGGCCCTCTTTAGCGCCAAGTTAAATAGAAGACAGGCAAATCCGCCCCCCAGACGCAGACCTATGGTGGTATCAAAAGGCCCTGAGAGTTTTGTATCCACCCTCACCTGGCAAGTGACGTTGGTCATAGTCATTCTAGCTAGCATTATCAATTCGACGTGCTGAAGGATCACGGAGAATGCTTCATAACTATTTTATCATTTCAGTTGTCAAAAATTTTGCTTTTAATTTAACCACCTCTAAATGAGAGTTTCAAAGCTGCCTAACGCTTACAACAGGCATCTAGTTCATCAAATGACCTCAAATGAATAAATATTGTCATCTTAATCTTCTTTTGTATATAATTATCTTATCTTAATTCAGTAAAATATTCAACAATCATCCCAACTTAAACAGGAAATGATACATTTATAAATCCGCAACCTCCGTAAAAGCATTGTCACGCTATTTTGTGTCCCATTATCGAACCATAAACGAAGCGTCCGACACTACCAATTAGCTATCCCGACAAAAGCCGAAACATCTTAATCAGATCTCGAAAAATCAGGCCACACCGAAAGTGCGTACCTTGTGTGTCCTCGCTCAGGGTGTTGTTTTGTTTGCCCAGCAAAACAACCGGTCAAACAGTGCTTTAACAACTTCTTCCCGATCCAACCACCCCGTGGCCGATTAAAGCTGCCAGTCCCACCACGGGGACCCAATTGTTTGAGTGTAAACAACCGGACGTGGGCCGGGTAAACTGCTGCCGAACGTCGTTAAATAACGAATATCCACGTCTCGCAGTTGTCTGAGCTAGCGCACACGAGACCTGTGCTGTTTAGTGTGCTGAGCTTTCTTTGCTCCTTGTTTTGTTATTTCCCCCCTCTATCTCTCTCTCGCACACTTGTCTTGTATTTTTTGCACTTTAGAACCATTTTGCTGCTAATATTTGCTCCACCATCATGGAGGAAACTTATTTCAGGCTTTGAGCCAAACCGTAAGGATAAGAAACATTTCGTGGCTCGCGGGAGTTTTTTTATTTTTTGGATTTGTTTGCATCCAACATATTCCAAAGCACAAACACAAGCAGCAACAAACATGGGCCGAGGTTTCGAACAGGGTATTAAATATTTACCAGCGTCGAGAGTGAAAGTTCACTGAGTGTCGCTGCAATTGGCAAACATTAGAGTATGGGAAAGAATTGAGCTGCTTTTTTTGTTGCTAACTTCACTCTGGTATTTGGTCCAGTGGTTGGTTCAAAAAGCAAATGCCGAACCACAAATTCTATAGCACAAGCAATGGAAAGTACGAGAAGAAAAGGAGTGCATGAAAACGAACTCCCACACACTGCAAGCATGGCAGCAGAGGGAAAAAACTAAAAAGCCACGTATAAAAAGAGGAAGCAAAAGTCGTCCTTTTTAGTTGTGGTACAGCATTATAAAAGCAAGTGACTGAAACTTTGTCCATCCAGAGCGCACACGGTGTCCGGCCTGTGCATCGGGATTGCTATCGGGCGAGAGTCGGCCAAAGAAGCGACAATAAAAAAACAACCATTAAAAAAACCAAGTCACCAAAGGGAAGAAGTTTGGCCGAGAAGCTTAACGAAATGTTTCCCAAGACCGGGTACCAGTTGGCGTGTAATGAGAGTTGCTAATTATTTTCAACACTCTCGCTGCCTCTGACCGGACGTCCGATCTTGCCGTCCGTAGTCGTGCCAGTTGCTGATGCCGTTTCCCACTTTACAGCTCAAGAATAATGATTTTGCATAACATTTCGTTCGACAGATTTCAACAGATTTGAATAAATTCTGTGTTTGCTTTTTGCTTGTGCTTCCTTCGGTCAAGCTGTGAAAAACATGTTACTGGAGAAAGAAATGAAAGAAAGAAGGGAAGCAAGGGCTATGGTCGAAGTAAGTTTGCTGCCTTATTTTGCAGAAAAAAAAAATAAAAATGGAAGAGGAAATTAGTTTATCGCTTCTGGTGAGTCCCGGCCCCGGATTGCTGAGGAGTTGAATGGACAGTTTTATGCTGCTCGAGATTCTGTGGGGAAATTATTGCCATGGAGTGGAGAGTTTTACGTTCAAACGATCATGCAGTGGAATAGTTGGACTCTTTGGTGTGTTGTAATTAATTTTATACCGTTTCTTGCGTAATGCACTTGATAGTAGAGGCACCAATAAAAGGAAATGTAGATCTTTGACATTTTTTTAGATTAGTTCTCTGTTTTTGTTGGCTATGTTTGGTATCATCATCTAAAATGAATATAGTTTCACAGTCCCCAAGTGAAATTGAAGTGTTGGTGTTGGTAAAGTGTTGGTTACGTTGAAAATAGAATTAATTAATGCATATGACCAAATGAAATGTTTTCGATGTGAAACTTGTGAATTGAAACTAATTACCATGATTTAATGTAATCAAAAACGATGAAATTATTGTTTTACTAACACTGTGAATAATAAATTGAGTAAGATTTAGAATTGAGTAAGACGGCTAAAGGCTAGACAAATAAACTAAAAACTGTTAAAAGAGAAAGATTGTTTGCTAGGAAAATAATAGCAAAACATAGGATCTTTTAGGAAAGAATGTGGTAACGAGTTGTGTGATGTTTTTATTACCGACTTATGGTGTTTCGCCCAAGCAACGCGCAACTATCGTTCTGGATGAATCAAATAGACGATCCCTTTAGTTCATCATAAACAAACTAAGATCATCGAAAATCAATCAGCAAAAAGTGACCACGAAACCCTCTTTTATATATCACTCGAGTCGGTGATCTTGTGTCGATCAAACACTCATCTCATAGATCTTGTGAAGCTCTTATTTAAATTGCATTATTGGGTAAAAATAATAAACCTCTTTTTTTTTGTCTCAACAACCGTTGTCGGTCAAGGCCTGCCTGTACCACTTGTGGGCTTGGCTTTCAGTGACTTGGATAAGGATTTTACCCCCCCCATAGCAGGATAGTCAGTCCTACGTATGGCGGCACGGTCCATTTGGGGTTTGAACCCATGACGGGCATGTTGTTAAGTCGTATGAGTTGACGACTGTACTACGAGACCGGCAAACCTCTTCTTGTGAACTGGTACGGAACATTAAAGAGGCATATCAAAACCTTTGATTTTCCAAAAAGAAAAACCACAACAAATTGCGGAATTTCCAATCCCAATTAAATTTTTTGTTGTAAGTTATGCAAATTCTTCAAAATTGTAAAAAAAACATAAAGAAGAAACACATAGCGTAAAATTAACAATAATTGAACTCACATCCTATTACCGTGATCGAACTTTCCCAAAAGCGACATGCGACAAAAACGAAAAAAAAAATCAAATTACACATCATCAAACGAGCCAATTGCTTCTTTCAGCAACCTTTTTCCACAACACATTGCCTACACCGCTGGATACCTTTGCCGGTTTACAGTTTTGATCAAACACTGTTTTTGCGGTTTTGCAAGGAATTATTTTCCTCTGTTTTTCTCGCAGCATCATCATCATCATCAGCGGGAGTGCGAAAAACAGCACCACACTGGTGTAAGCAATTATAATTTGAAGCATTTTCATCCACTCTCTCCCGCGGTGTACTATTTGTTTGACGTTGGATTTTCATCAACTTGGCGTTGGTGCATAGACGTGCAGGGGCTTATTTTAATTGTGACTGAGTGTGAGTTGAGTGTCCGAGTCTGAGAAGAAAGCAAAAAAAAAGTAATATACGAAGAGCACTGAGATACGTTCCGCTAGTATTTTTCAACGGCCGAAAACACACACTTTCCGAGCTAGGTCTGCTGTCTGCCTGAAGATGTTAAGGTCGAAAGCTTTCCAGGAACGAAATCGGAGCACGAAACAGAAACACACACACACACATACCTAAGCCTGTCTCGTTTACGAGAATGAGAACAGAGATTAAAAGCGTGCTTTTACGTTGTTTTCTTCGAAGGAATATTTTGTTTTCCATGGGATGCTGGAAGCGCCCGGAGGGAAATGGTTGTTCCCTGTGCACACTTTCGGCACTGTCTGGCAGCTGTGCTGCACGTAAAACGCTATCCTGCTTGTGGACATTGGGTGGAAGTAACTGGCAGCAAACGTTTGCGCAGGAATGTGGGAAATTTGATGGATGTTACGGTAAATGGATCAGTTCCTTATCACAGGTTGTGTGCGGGGGGAAAGTGTAGCCAGCGTTACCGCACACACACACACGCGCGCGTTATCGAACCTCCTGTTACGGTGGGTTCTTTAACGGTATTTCCATCAGTCAAATTCAGTGTCTGGTTCGAGCGAGTGCAAAGTTTCTCCTAGAAAGCGGCCACAGTTACATCGGAACAGAGCAGATCCCGTGTACTGTGGTGTTTGAAATCTTTAGAGGTTGTTTGTGATGTGATGAGCTTTTTTTTGTTAATGCATTTCGTTACATTTACCCCTCCCCCCCCCCCCCCCCCCGTTTGTTGTGTTATCTTCTAGAATTTCAGGGTTGTCGCTTTCGGGGGCTTAACAATCGGGGGGTCGAAGTAACCTTACACCAGTAGAGGACGGCTGATAGTAATTGGATTGAAGATGGTTATCTTCGAACAAGCGCGAGTGCAGGAGGCCGGTACGGGGTTTAACTGTTGGATGTTTAGACTGCTGCTGAAGGTTGTTTTTCGTTGCCTCCTTTGAAAGCGCAAAGGTCCTGCTCATTGCCTTGTGAAAGTGTAAACATATTTAAAAACACCCCGTTCGAGTAGAATAGAGGTAGATTGGAGAGGCACAGCAGGGGAGCAGTGCGGGAAGGAAAAAAACATTGTAATACTTTTATCGCCGAAACACACATTCTCTCGCTTCGCGCACACAAACGCAATGAATGCGGTTTTTCTCATCCTCCCTTCCCCTTCGCGTTTGTGTTAGGGCGTGAATGAGCTCTGGCAAGATTTCGTGTTTTAATTAGAAAAGCCAACAATCGGTTTATTGAAATGAACTTTTCGTCGCACGCAGACGGTGTCTGGTGGCGGTAATAATCTGGCAGCTGGAAAACGTTGGTACGGGAACTGCGCACGGGGAAGGTGTCGGGAATGGTATGAACGAAGCGCATAGTTAGGTATGTAATTGCATAGTTTGTGGGGCGTAAATTGAATGTGTGTAAGCTTTATCCGTTGGGAGTGCCGGCAGGCAGTATGGATACGCCACAGATGCTTCCAATGCATTCACAAGCACAATGGGGGTTCAAGGATGATGAATTTGCGCTTTTGAATTGGTTGTAGAAATGCAGTAAAATAGCAAATATGCACACCAGGAGCACAGAAAAGGTCGCATTGATTGGGTATTTAAAAGAGCAGTAAATACATCTTCAACTCGTATATTTCATCCATTCGTAGCTTCTCTAAAGCACTTGAAGGAATGTTTTACAGGATGATTTATGGATTTAAGGATATTTTAAAATTAGATCGTCTCTTATGGTTTATACCATTTTGATTGTATTTTTACTTTTCCTGTAACTGTATTGTATAATTGTTCAACTAATTTCTCTTTTGATCAGCAGTTTGAATAGTTATTACTCAGTAAGACTTAAAAACCGTTTTATTAATTTTTTTTTATTTGATTATTGAGTGATTGATTTATTTATTTATTTTATGTATTGGTGTATATTTATTTATTTATATATTTATTTATATATTTATTTATTTATTTACTCATTCATTTATTTATTTGCGTTTTATTCATTCATTTGTTTGTTAATATATTTATAATTTACTTCGTTATTTATTTGTGTTTACTTGTTTATTTATTTATTTATTTAATTATTTATTATTTTTTTTCAGATACAAAGGTAACTCTCCAAACTAACGCACTTGGTTATCGCTCTTGAATTTTCTTAACCTTTTTTTAATTCTAGGTCTAATGAAAATGTCCCTAAAAAAGCTTCATATGAATATCAAAACTTTTATCCGACATGCCAAATTCAAAACCGTCTCTAAACCCCATCTCTTTGCAAACTTATTCACAGCACAGCCACCACCGAATTAAAATTGAGCACCAACTGCTTTATGAATACCAGGTGAAGATGTACCACACCAGTAACGATGCACTCCAGCTTGGATGGTTCTTCAGACCAGACACACGCAGCACGACCGCGTAGTCGCTGTTTGACAAATGTAGCTGTTTTCCACCGATCGTTCAACAACAACGTCGAAGCGGTTTGCAAACGGCAAGTTGAATTTATGGTCCAACGCTCAATTGACGAAACGTGCCATGCCAGAACATCAACCAACCCGAAGCTTGCGAACCCAACCAACCAACGATTGAAAGTTCCGAGCTTAACCACAAGCGCTACACTCCAGCGCAACCACTTCCCGGTTTCCAAACCCGGAAAGGATGCTTCCCATCCACGTTGAATTATACATTAACTCAGTTCTCACCTTCACGCTAGTTTTGCTCGGTTCTGAGCATGACGGATGGTGGGTTAGTTTATTTTTACTCGATGAAAAACGGATCACATTTACCCGATTCGACAGCCAGCTCACGTTCCGGCCTCGAAGGTGATGAGCGAACGAGCTCTGATGGTACAAATTGGAGTTTAGGCAGTGTCGTGTACACACCGATCGGTGTTTTCGGGTTCGAAACGTATCCGCACGATACATTGATGCATGCATTATAGGTAAAGCGACCGGTCGATGGGTCGCATAAAAGTTGCTTAACTCTCCAGAAGTAAGCAGACAGACACTACTGAATGACAAAGTACGACGGCGAGTAAGAGAGTACGGTACATAAAATTGGATGCTCGACGATAACTCTCAGGCTGATGGTTATAGCTGGAACGATGAAGTTTGCGACATGTGTTGACGAGAAAGTTTACGATTGGTAAAAACTAGTAATGTGCTTCCTTTCGGGATATCACACAACATGACATGAAGTTTCTATTTTAGATTGGAAAATGTTTTGAGATTCTGGCTTTTTGAAATCAAATCTCAACTATTGACGCACGTGTCAGATGGTCAATTATGGTCGAATACCTTGCAAAATAATCAACGTTATTGATGATCTGCAAAATTATCTACAAAACAGAGAAAACAAAATTCAACTTACAGTTCAATTTACTGTCTGAAAGGGCTCAAATGTCTTTCAAAAGGCTCTTTTCATTTATTTATTTATTTATTTATCATTCAATGTTAATCACTATGAAAAGATTTCAATTTCTATTCTTAAATTCATTATATGTTTTAAAGCACTTTGCTTTGAATTATTTTGTTTTTTCTTAATATTTTTTGGCTTATGTAGTTCATGCCAGTCGTCGCTAAGCTAATGTGGTCAAAGAATAACTCTTTACTCTTTCTTACTTATAGCTTAAGCATAAACTATACATTTATATGAAATCATACCGTTGTTGTTTAATTGCTTTTAAAGTGTTTGATCCTGCAGAGATATTGGAAAATTAGTTCAAATTAATCATTTATACTTTCTTGGGCATTCATATGCAATTTTACGAAAGTTTTATTAAGTAGATTTGATGATCTTTTAGACGATTATGAAAGAACTTATTTCGAAATTTAATAATCCTAAAATATTGATCGATGCGTTATTAGATTTATACACATTTAAGCCAAATCATACAAAAAACACTTCCCTGAATTTCTCACAAGTAAATCATCAGTAGAATGTAAGGTTATCACAAAAGAAACTCAATGATAAAACACAGAAATCATGAAGGTAAAGAAGCATAACACTGAAGCTAATTTCAACCGAATGCATACACCGCATGTAATATATCAACACAAACTACCAGCGCCACAAACTAGCTTTATCATGCTTCATGTTCAGTGAAGCGCAACAAAAGCAACTCCCTCTTTGTTGCTCTCCCACAAAAAAAACCCTCAAAAGGGCAAACGAAATTCAACGCTCGAAAATGGCATGCGAAAAGTTTTCGTATTAAGCACCCGACACCACGTGCACTGTCAAACTCTCTCGCAGATACAACAAAAAAAAAACTCCTCCCAATACACTTTTCCCAATTGTGTGCGGTGTGAAATGCATCGAATTGCATCAACACAAGCCTGCATGTGCTCCCGCTTCCGGGGGAGGTGATGGGACATACAAGTTTCCCGTTGTACGTACACTGGCGCACGTACCGTCTAGGGAAATACGCCCGGAAATGTTCGTGCTTTTTTACATTTTACATTGGTATGAATAATTTTCCAAAAATAAAAAAAAATACCACACTGCTTTACAGTCGCTCTTTGATCTGGCTGTGCGCTGTAGTAGGGGAGAGTATTTATTTTGGTCCGGGTGAACCCGGGTCCCATATCTCGGAATGGCGTGAGATGTTGTTGTTGCACAGAGGTGCAAAGTTGACGATGATGTGCAAATTAAGCACCGGAGCATTTACATGCAAACGTGGACACAGATACGGTGCAGACCGGGTGAACGGAACAGGGACAGAACGCTTTCGGTTTACAGTAACACGCTTGGGCTGCTTTACGTGCCTTCGAGGGAGTAGATTGTCACGGTTGCCCTGCAGTGGGGGTGGTAACGCATAGCCGTTTACTCAGGACGTGCGTCACGCTTCAAAAGAGGAGGGAATCACACGGACGATTCTTGTAGCATTCTTGTTTAAATATGCAGATTTAAAATTAATGGCACAACAAAACCTACAACGTTTGCTTCGAGAGCTTTGATCAATGGCTTCGTTTATGTTCAGTGCTTGGGGCAATGTTTGTTCTACGGCAAGATGCACTTGTTATGTCCACATAATCATTTATTCTGAAGAACAAAAGTAAAAACGATTTACATTTGTGAAGCAGCATCACTAGCCTTACAGGGTTTCCCACGATTTATTGGTTGGTTCCCACGATTTATTGGTGCGTTCCCACGATTTTTTGGTCATTTCCCATAATTTTTTGGTAGCAACCCACGATTTATTGGTCGGTTCCCAAATATTATTGGTCGGTTCCCAAATATTATTGCTCGTTTCCCAAATATTATTGGTCGGTTCCCAAATATAATATAATATAATACCGACCAATAATATTTGGGAAACGACCAATAATATTTGGGAACCGACCAATAATATTTGGGAACCGACCAATAAATCGTGGGTTGCTACCAAAAAATTATGGGAAATGACCAAAAAATCGTGGGAACGCACCAATAAATCGTGGGAACCAACCAATAAATCGTGGGAAACCCTGTATCGTATTACAATGACACTAATTTGTTCATCATTGCTGCAGTGCTTTTTACTTGCTGATCACTTTATGTACTCACATACCAATGCAAATGCACTTTCTTCATCTATAAATGATACAAACATCGGATGGTTTGAGATAGAAAAAAAGGAACGCAAGCATCATCTGCATCATAATGTTTTTTTTTTTGCTAGCTTGATATGCAGCTAGCAGTAAGAGCAGTAACGAGTCATAAAGCGCGTGGAAAGTAGAATAAAACTGTCCAGCTGGAAAATGATAAAATTATAGCGTCATTACGAGCGTCCTCCATACCCTTGAAGCGATGGTAATGGATCGCTGTGAGTGGTTTTTTTTGTGGTTTGGAGATTGAGTATGGGTTTTTAATACAATTTGATGGTATTTTAAGCGATGTTTTAAATGTGGAAAGAGAAAAGCATACTCGAGCAGGAGCGATTGAGTAAAGCTTAAGTACAAGCATATTTTATTGATGTAGTTAGAATTGTTTGTATTTCTTCTGATGAGATTGTAGTAAGATTGTGAACTGCTGAGCTCATTGGGTCCTTTTTTAAAATTGAGCCAATTGTATTATTTAAGGTCAGTTTAACTGCATTTTTCAATGTTTCATATTTCATATTTACTGGATTATTAATTAATAAGTTCCTTTGTGGATTTTACATTTTCTCCGATAACATGTTTGAAAATGACAATATTCCTCTTGGCTTTAACCAAACCAACAAGAAAGCACCACCAGCAGGCTCATTTGCACATCAGACAGTGAAACGAATTAATATCCTATCCCATCCTGCACCCCGCAACATTTGAATTAAATTACACTCCTCACGCACGTTCGCACACACACACACCCATTCGCCTATCAGCTGACGCGCTGAGGCCCTGATGCAAAAGAGGCAGAAAATGTGTACCACTTTGCCAAGGTCACCCGAAAAAGGCAAACCGGCACCGATAAAGTGTAATAGAAAGCTTTGCTAGTCATCAGCGTCATCATTGCCGTCAGCTTCGTGATCATCATTGTCATCATTGATTGTGATTGCTGGCCGGGTGCACGGGAGCAGCACCGTCGACCCTTTTATTATTGGGCCAACAAAAGACGCTCGGTTGGGTGATTGCGAATGCCGCCGGTAAGCTGCATCTTGATAAACCTTTTTTTTTGGCGTGATTATGAGAAACTGGCTGCGGTGGGTTTGTACGTATGTCTTGTCTTTCTTGCCTGGGCTTGTCGAAGCAAACGAGCGAAATGAACGTTTCGTAGCTGGCCCAATTTTAGCGATCGGTAGATGTGCTCCAGAGAATGGCATCTTTGGGATGGGATTCATTCGATTTTATGAGATAAACACGTGTGCCAGCGTTTGTCAGGATGCGGGGCATCGGTTTTATTTCTGAAGCTCGTTTTAATGCCCAAACCTGGTTAGCCGTAAAAGTGATCAAAACGATAAATCTGCTCAGAAACCAATCACAAGAACGATAATGCTATTACGTATTGGTATATTAGACGTTTTTCCTTCCTTCCTACGCTTTTCCGCTCCCATTTCTACCGAGGGGGAAACAAACCCCAAGGAGAAACGTTGGCTTTATTAAAAGTGGCTCTAAGAAGACTAAAGTAAATAAAAAGCTGCAGCAAACATTGATTCATTCATTCACTCATCCAGATGCAGCTAGCTCTCCAAGACCACACGAAGAGCGTGTCCAGCCAATGACGCTCGCTTCCAAGGTGACTTTACTCCAGAGCTTTTGCCGAAAGACTTAGTGCACCCGGGAGACCATGGGGAGATTGGCACACAGTCTATTGACGGCCGGTGTTTAAGATTCGAACCGTTATCATACTTGCAGTTCGTTTATGCAGCAGGGGGTTGTAATTGGTGGTGGAATACCGAAGAGGAGGGATAAAAACTGCTACTAGAGCAGGATCTATAAAGGTTGGAAAAGAAGCTGCACCAGCAGCTATTAATCTTGCAGTGCAAATTTATGCAGCGTTTATTTGGACTGAACTTTGCATTTATTGCAGCTGCCAGTGAGGTTGGGCTTTTTGTAAGACTGTAAAATAGGATTGTAAAATATAAGGGTTAATATTAGTACCTGCTTGAATCAGATTATGTCTTTAAGTAGCTTTTATTAACTAGGTAGGACATACAATTTGTATTTTAGCGAAATATTTGTGTAAGCATTGATTAAAAATGACAAACTGCAAGCTCAAAAAAATGCTCTTTTGTTAAACAACCTCATGACAGTGGAACAGATGGACCGTAATAAGTTAGTTCTCATATAAATAAAGTTAGTTCTTATCCAACCTACTCAATAACAATAATTATGACGAGTAGGAAGACAAATATTAACAGCCTGTAGTGTTAGATTACAATCAAAAAAATAATCAAGGAAAATGTTAAAGTGCTCACTCACTATGATTGTATGAGAAACAATGCAACAAAACAACTTGTTTGAGTTTTCATTGTGATTCTTTGTGTAAAAATACACAAGATTAAGATAAAAATATTAAAATTTTCAACAGTTTTGCTAATTTACTACAGTTTTTTAAGCAAAAAATGTATATGAGCATAATGTTTGCTTCGTTATCACTGATTATCGATCATATTACAATTTTATTGGTCAAAAGTATCATACTGAGGCTATTTTTGTTTTTATAAATTAACTTCATTAAATAAATGGTTTATGGTTAATAAATAAGCGATTATTAAAAATTTTTGATTTTCTTTTTTTATCTTGCTTCTAATTTTGCCAAAAAGTTTCGATAGTAATTTAAAACTGAAGAAAACAGCCTTTTTTAAAAGGAAAAAGCTCTAAACCGAGACATATTAGTGGAAGTATGAACTCCTATTCGCACCTATCTTTCATAATGTTAAAGGTTTATTAATGATAATGATTTTTTTCTCATTCTTAGAAATGTTGGCCCTTTAACATACATACTTTAATATACCTTTTAAAGCAACAAAGTGTACAACGATTGTTGGGTGCATGTTCCCACTTGCCCCATGAGTGCCATTTATCCGCTGCAGCTAAACGAAACCGGGAACATTTCATCTCGTTCCACGGTGAGCAGCCCAACCGTAAGCATAGTTTTCTCTTATTTCCCTGCAGGAAACGACAGCGTGCAGTTGGCGGATATTATTTATCGTGAGTGATTTCAATTTTCTCTACAATGTCAAGCGTACCTCCGGTACGGTCTCGAGAGATTACACGTGTGTGTGTTTTTTGTTTTGTTTTTATCCTATCGTGTTGCACACCCATACTCCAGCAGTCGTGCAGATGTAATATGAGTCTCGGGACGAGCAGGAAGCCCACTGCCGTTGTGGGGACGGTGCGTGCTCGTGCAAAGTACGCTCCCGGTACGATTGTTCAACTCGGGCTGTTGGCAGTTTAAAAGTGTGGAAAATGTACTCGGAAAGTCCACACATTTCCCTCAGCAGCAACGCAGCAGGGGACAGCAGGTGGGTAAAAAATCAGCTTCCAAAAGCTTTCATCAGCTGAATCTATGTGGGGCATTGGGAAGAATCTAGCTTGGAACGAGGGGGCAAGAAAAGTAGGTTGACCGTTTTCCATTTACCGCTGGTGAAGTTTCATCCATTTTTTATTGTTAACAATTTCTCAAAACACTTTAAACCCTTTTCTGGAGTGTTTTATTCGTTTCCATGCCACGACAACACAACAACTTCCCGGAGCTACTAACAATTGGAGCGAGCAAAAGCGTACCAAAGCAACTAACGTACAAACAGAAGAAGATGAAGAACAAAAAAAAACATAATAAAATAAAAGCCCCAACAGGTATTTGGCAAAGGTAGCCCTTCTTCCCTCACGCAGACAAACACCACCAACACCAGAACAAAAAGCTCCCAAAATATTGTTTGGACGCTGATGGGAGCAGCATAAAAAAATACATATACACAGTAGCGTAGACGCGTACGAAGAGAATTTGTATTGTGAGACACAGCTTTTTTTGTACACTTATCCCTCCACGAGCCCTTATCGCTGTGTCAAACGCTGTGTTGTGTTGGTGACCTAGAGCAAACTGTTCAGCTACGCTCTCAGTTTTTTTCCCGCTCTCTCGCGCGCTCTCAGCAGTGTGCCTTGGGAAAGCGACATTTCCATGTGACGAGCACGTTGTATTGTGGTGTGGACTGTGGACATCCGCCAAGGAACCGACAGAGTCCTGGGGGCTATGTGGGCCTGCTTCCTGCGCATGACCACCAGCATGTCGGTCACTGTGCTGCTGTCGGTGGTAGTGTGTGCGATGCTGTGTATGTGTTGTTCGCTCTGTTTGTTATCCTGGCACCAGGACGTTACCGAGAGTGAGAGAAAATGAGACATTACTGGTAATAGTGAGTGAGGATAGTGGGAGCAATGTTCATCACTGTTGGTCTAAAAATGATGTGCTTTTCTTCTACGTCGAATATTGCTAATATTTAAATTAAATGAGAGAATTTGACATTACCACATCTTTAATATATGTTTTATAAATATTAAAACAATATTTAAAAACAGATTAATCCAACATAACTCATTTGGGATATAACGTCAGTCTGAGCAATTTCATTTAGTTGGAATTCCATCTCACGCTTCCCAAACCCTTAAGGGATTAATGGGGTCGTCTCTTCCGCGGAGCGAGCTCACGGACGCGCCGGAGCATAAATCTACATACTACTACTATTACTACTACTACTACTACTACACAACACACTCAACAGCTCCCGGCCCGCGTAGCAGTCTGTGGAGCTCAGCTGCTTCCAAACAGTCTGCCGATAGGTTAGTTTCTCTGTAACCGTGTGAGCATACAGTTCTCCACCGAAAGGTTGCGCTGCAAACGACAGTACCACCATTCCCTAGCTTCCTGGAGGCTGGGAGCATTCACATCTTTGTGCATCTTTGTTCCCGGGAATATCAGTGTCCCGTTGACGCGTTGGACAGTGGCGTGCGATAGGCTTGTGTGTGAAGAAAGGTAAAACATACTAAAGTGCCAATGGTGGTGAAACTTGTTAATGGCAGAGTTTCTATCAGGTGTTCCGTCTGCTCTTGCCCGTAATACGGATCAGAGTGTGCTGTAGGTGAATAGCTTCATCGCACGTGTGCGTTGTCAAGCAAAAATTACTGTCGTGCCAGTGAAATTATCTCGAAAAAGTTTGACCATAAAGCAAAGCAAAGCGCTCCAAATGACAAGTTCAACAAATCTCAACAATACGGTAGCGAACAGTTTTCCCTTAAATCACTACACATCACACATCTGCCTGCCTGCTCGGCTGTGTCAGGAACGGATTCGCTCTTCTCGGTACGCTCCCGGATGAAATGGAGCATCGCATTTTCTCGCCCAGTTTCTCTTGCTGTTTTGCTCTCTCTCTCTCTTCCTTTCTCCCTCTCGCCAAGGTTAGATAACTTCGCACGCTCTTTTCTGTCTCGTCCGCGCTCCTTTCTCTCCATAATCAGCTGTCAAACTTTTCGCACATTAGAACACTGCGTGTGTGTCAACTAACCGTATAGCTGCGTTCCCGTGTGCTAGTGGGGGGTTGTGGGTGGCGGAGGCGCAAATTACGAGCACATAAAAGCAGGCTGTCCCCGTTGCGTCCACAGTACGCGTGTGTTAGTGCGAGAGCTGTGTGACTTCCAGCTCCAGCTGTGTGTTCGCAACGCGAGTGAGTGCACTGATTCGCTTCGATTAAAGCTGTCCGTGGTGCAGATCGAACGTCTGCGTGTTGTGTTAGCGCTTTGGCAGTTTTGAAGGCAAGAGTAATTGTAGGTGATATTTAACGAAAGAAATATAAAAGAAGGTATAGGTACGATAAACGAAGATAAACAAAATACCCAACACTGTGCTGGTAAACGAAGAAAATTCATAACTTCTCGTCTTCAAAGGAGCGATATCAACCTTATCAAAGTGTACGGCAAGCAGGAAACGAGTCAAACGTCAGTGTCAGGTGTGCTTATTGCCTATCTGTGAGGTCGAAAGCGTGATTCAATTAGCTTTCCGTAACGCTTTCTTCCGCGAGGCGGATTCCGATACCTCGATTCACCCGAAAGAACCTTTGCGTGATTGGTTCATAAATCAGTGGCAATTGTACTTTTGACGATGGCAGAATTATGATTTCAGCAACCCACACACCATCGCGCACCGTGAGCTCCCGCCGGACAAGGTAAGCATTTCAATCTGCCATAACGGTTCCCCATAGCAACTTCTCATACCATCATTCATACCATCCGCCCAGCGCGTGGGAGAGAGAAAGACTCAACTCAACTCAACTGGATGGACGGTTTCCCGCCGCTATCTTAATTGCTGGTACTTTCACCTCCAGTTCCTTCCTACCTGGTGCCGCTGTGTGCGCCTTATCATCGCAGCAAGTTTTTGACGATTTCTTGAACCGACCGCTGGGATCTTTGCTGCCGTTTCGGTACCCGGGGCTACTGCCCCGTTGTTAGGCATTTTGTTGTGACCCCTTGCAGCACACGCCCCGGGACGGACGCCCGCCGTGCGCCGTCCGGAGGGTGGAAAGAATTTCTTCACCATTTCAATTCAATCACAGCGTGAAACGTGCTCGAGCGCACGGTGGGTGGTTAGGTACTGCCGCCGTTACTGGGTTACTGGGATGGAGGGACCACGGGCGGAACGGGACTCAGGCGTTGATTCTGCTTCCATTCAAGACGCGCTACTAAAGAATGCCAAGAAGAAAAGAAAGAAAACGCAAGTGAAACATTCAAACCCTACACCCTCTCTCCCTACTTCATCGCCCTGGTGTTGTTCTGGTAGGTGGTGTACCATTTTTTCTTCTGCTGAACCACTTTTTGTGGGAGTTTTTTTATGGTTAGAAAGGCAAAATGAAGGAGCGCCTGCATGACAAAATGAAGCTTGCTGTCCATGGCATAGCGACGGAAGTGGAGTGGTAACGCACAAGGGTAAAAATAGGTATTTTTAGGGATTTGAATAGAGAAGAAAAGGATCCAAGGGGCCATTTTGCGACACTGACCAGCTGTGCCGATTTGCCGGCCAGCAGCACACAGTGGCAGCCATGAAGGGAAAGGGGCCTTAGCCGTTTGGGAGTTGGTTTCGTCGTCCGAGCGGGACTTGAAAACGGTCCTGACTACTTAATCACGTCCCTGATTGGGGATGGGGGGCAAAATGAGCATACAATATGTAAAGAAATAAGAAAATGTTGCCATTGATGTATGGAGAGCAAGAACATGCTGTGAAAATATGTTTTTACTTTTCACATAAAACGCAAATGGTACCGAAAGTAAGAGGCAAAAGATTGAATGATACTTACATACCGATTCCTTCCAAAAAATTCAAAAATAGATGCGTGATAAAGCTGTGCCTACGCTATTGATTGAAAATTTTCAATCACCTCCTTCATTAGCAAACATCCCCGAAAAGGTTTCTCTCGTAGATCGGTCGAAAGGTATTTTAAAAATTAATTCATAACCGTTTAATTATCTGCTGAATAGTTAAACAAGAAAACCAATACCTGGAAATTATATTTACGCTTCGGCGTCCTCAGTTTGACGCTAATGAACAGTTTGCTTCTTCTTTTGTCCCTAATTTTGTTCGCAAAATGTTTGTCAACATTTGTTGTCCTGACAGCATTCGACATCAGGTAAGGGAAGCCATCACCTTTATTTTTGTTACTTTACATCAACCCTGACTTCGGAGAAAAAGGGACGCCAGGGATTAGAATGCTATTTGCCCTTCCCGGAACGGGATCTGATCGATTGACCTGTACTATCATGGCGCAAGGAATGTTTCCCCATGGTCTTGCATTGTTTATTATGTGGCGTTATTCATATTTATGTCTGCTTCTTCGTTTCCGTTCCCTTCTTTTGCATTTTGGTGGCATTCAATCAAAACCGTCGGTAACAGCAGCTAGTGACCGTACTGTACCGTCACCTTGAACGGGGTTGGCCTTCCAGAACGTGTTCGCTCCACAACCAAAGTCAAAGCCAAAGCCACATTATGCAGCAGTGTGCTGTTGGGGTACAATCAACAGTTTTTTTTGTTGTACTTCTTTCCCGTACACATATCTCAACACACAAGACCTGGCCAATTAACGGAATTGTGGCTGATCGATATATGCTAATTCGGTACAGCTTCTGCGTAGCGGCTTTTGTTTTGGATGTTTACAGGTTCTTAATAGTATGTGCGCCGCACATGGGGTGGGTGGAATGAAGCGTGAGAACGTAATGTTTTATGTATTTATTTTCCTAAACCGATACCTAAACATAGACCAACGACCAACGGCGTAGTGGCGTTGCGCGTTAGTGGGCACGGGTGTGGGCCAAACGATTTCCAGCGAATAGCTTTGTGGAGGGGGAAAAAACCCCCCGAACCAAGAAGGCCAGTGGTCGGTTTGGCCGACCAATCGATACGTTTTGTGCGATTACAATAATTCTTCCGAGCGGCTGGCACATTCCAGTCGAGCTGAAAATCGAAAGCGATGGTTTTGATACAACTTCGATAAAACGGAAAGGAGAAAAGGTGGAAACACGGGACGAGAAAATTGAACCAAAACATTCTCGGGCATGGATGGATGGTCGATCGTCTTAACCGGGGGCCATTGAGCTGAGGTCTTGCAATAACAATAGAGGGTTTTTTTCTGTTTTCCTGCTCGCTACTGCCGGAGGGTGCCGACCGTTGCGGTTTCGTTTTGTTGTGGAAGAGTTTAGGAAGTGTTGTGGAAAGTTTTTTTTTTTATTTTGGTTGGCAGTTGAGGAGTTACGTAGTGCTGATGGGACTAAAATAAAGGATGGGTCGAACAGCTTATCGAAAAAGGATAAAAACGTGCGGGGGCAAACAATGGGAAAGACATTTGATAAAGAGCAATCACAATCGGTTATGGGTGTGTCTGAGTGGGCGTGTGTGTTGTATTGGTTTGATATAAAGATATAATGCGTCGTTGTCTAATAATCATGTATCATCATTCCATTGTTTGTGATCTCGATTAGGGCGTTGATTATTGAAGATAATATAGCTGCAATAGTTGCGTTATCGACAGCTCGTAATGGGAATCTCCTTCGGGATGATCCTTTCCTACTCTCGCTACTTCGCCCGTTTTTACTTCGCCTGCACTATCTACCCCTCTCTCTTACTTCGCCATAGCGTATCATGTTAGAGCCGCTGTAGAAGAACAACGATGTTATAGTTTTATTATTCTAGATAGTGTATTTAAATAATTTTTATAAAGCGAAAATAAATTCACTGTCAAAAGTAACCAGTGGATACTAAATGGAGGCGCCTAGTACATTTGAACTAAAATCCTTATGGAGACGCCTGGTCTTTGACGCTGATCTAGGCAATAAGAACTATTTACCCATATATTAGTAGAAAGTTGGATTTACGAAACAAACTATTTCTGCACAAATCGTTAGTAAGACCTAGAATAACCTATGCATCACCAATATGGTGAAACAGTTCAAAAACACATGCAAATAAATGCAAATATTTCATAACAAAATTCTTAAAAAGAATATTAAATCTCCCACCTTGGTACAGTACTTGCATTATTCATAGAAAAGTTATTTTTATGATGGCATCTGACAATGAGAACACAAAATTCAATCATTCAATTCATTCCATCCAGACCAAAATTTTAACCATTTTTTTACATTCAAAATGTTGTATTAACCTAGTCAATGCTTGATTATTTGTATTATTTCGAAAGCTTTATTCGAAAAACTTTAAATGGTAGTTTTCTAAAGGCTTTTGTTCAAATATCTTCTACTACACTTTTTTTACATACAAAGAATTGAAGCATTTTTAAACTATATATTTTCTTCAAATTTAATCTACACGTTCTAACTTAAATACAGTCAGCAATACGGACCTAACCGGACCATTCCTACTGAATAAAAAAACATAAATAAAGTTATATAAAACATAAAAGATTATTCTAATGAACAATTTATGGGATACTTTCTAGCCAAACGGCCTACACATTCATTCAAATTGTTGCCAATATACAATTTCTCTCGGTGCTGTAAAACAAGCGTATACAACCGCGTTTACGTTGCAATCAAATAAACCATTCACTGGGAAAACCGTTGTAAAACAGCAATATGCTATCGTACTTTCCGACCCATTTTTTATCGCTCGTTTATGCTTTGAAAGTTTTGAAAGGGTGGGAAAGGACTCATCGAAACGCCACAGGGTGTCATGTAGAGTCGGTACCACCGCCTGTCGTTCATTGTTTATTGCATTTAGCATTCTGGACAGTGCTGCACGGTCGAACAATTGTTGGAACAGGAAAAAAGCGTAACATTTATTTATCAAATTCAATACCACCGCATACCGCGTGTGCTCGAGAATTGTTTTGTTCCATTTGCCACACCATCATATACTCACCTGGATGAGTTTTCTCCATCGTCCTTCAAATTATTGTACTTCCGCGTCCATTGAATCGTGTGACATGGGGAGATAATAAATGTTGCAGATAATATGTGTCACTGTCGTGATATATTTGTCGTCAGACAGCGCTGATTCAAGCACTGTGCATTGATTTTGTCCAGTGTTCGAGTTTTGTTACGTGTACGGTTCATACACATAGATGTTGGTTCGTTTTGTTTTTTGCGAGTCACAATGCCTCGGTCACGGTCAGTGGAGCTTTGCAATGAATCAAGTGCTGCCCGATGCTGCTGTTTCGAAATTGGGCCGTATCGAATTGTGAAGTGATTAATATTCCTATCCAGAGATGGACGCGTGTGGAAAAGAGAATGTGGATGAAGGACCTGTGTATTGTTCTATGTGTGCGTGTGTTTGTTTGTTCTACCTATCCTTGCATCAACCACACCGTATCGTAAATCCGGGAAGATAGGTGGTCGTGATTGTTCGGTTGGGCAATCGTATATTTCCGAAAATGACTTAAACATGTGTTCCATCGCAGCGTGGCGTTTGTCGTCCATTCAGCGCGTTGATCGATGATGCTCGAAAATCGAGATCAGTGAACAGATTGGGCGCTTGCTGTCAATTTCGTTTGACGGTAAAGCCTCATAGCTCTTCGATTCAAGGACGACCGAAAAAAACAACCAAAATACTAATAATAGACAACAACAACAGGATTGCTTTTTCGTGAATGCTAATCAAAACGGCTGCAGAGAAGTTACCTAGAGTTTGGCGCTCGGATTTAAAACTCGCGCAAAAATGCTCGTCCACCCTGGGGCGATTGATTAGTATGCGTCGCACGGTGTGTTTGTGCTATGCAAATGAGCTTTGTATTTTGTGTCTGGATAGATGAGATAAGCTTCGCGCCAGTTTGAGCCCGCCCGGCGACGAGTGGGTGAGTGGCAGCATATCTTGGAAATGTTTCTCTCGAACGCTGCGCTCCGTGTGCGTGAGCTTACAGAATGCTTTTATGAGAAATTGTTCTTCATTACAAATTAGCATTCTTAAGGCGTGGCGTGGAAATTATCGTTCAAAATAAATAACCGGTTAAATTAGTGTTGAGTGTTTTTTTTGCCTCTCCCATTTTTGGTTAATTGCAAAAAAAATGTTTTTATGTCTACAACAGCTCTAAAAAAAGACAAATTATTAGCAAGTATTCCAACACCATTCATTAAACGCATCACTTGGTAAACCGTACAGTGAAGATGACTTTCTTCATTAAGCAACGGTCTGACGATGAGTTTATTGAGAAACAATCTTTCACTCTCTCTCTCCCTCTCGCTCGAAACCATTTATCTATTTCTACTTCCATATATCGTTCTTTACCGTCGCAGCCCCAACGCTTGCTGCTGAAGTAAATGTCAAGTCATCAATTTCGAGATTTCTCCTTCGATTGCTGTAGGAAAATTAATTTGATCGTGTAGCGTTATATGACGGCTTTGACAGCTTTTTATCGCAACCGCTCGGAATTCAATTCTACCCCGCGTGTACGCTCTGTTCGCCTCTCCCCCCCCCTCCCCCCCATTCCTCGCCTGCACTACATCAAGAGTAACGTCAGCAATCAATTTAAGCATTGAGACATTATCGGGCAATATTCTATTTCATTTGTTCTTGCCGCGAGTGAAAAACACATCGCTACAATGTACGATCTTTGTTCTGTGGTCCCGTTGTTCCAGCTCCACCTACCCACCCATTCTCTGGGCATTCTGGCTTTAGTAATGAAGCAATTAGTAAATGGATCGCTTAATGTGAATCATGGTGCATGAGTGTGTGTGTGCTGCGCTGGTGAGTGTGGATAAAGCAGCAAAATCAATCTGGTTCAGTGGAAGCGATAAGGCAGCCAGAATCGTGGCTACCACTGGAAAACATTAAATAAATTATTCGACAATGACCCAATTGCATTTGCGTGCCGAGGGGATCAAAGATAAATTCACTTCGATGTGGATTCGATGTGCGGGAACAGGGAACGTAAAATGTTTATTGCTCATTTGAATGCTTTTTATCCTACAGAATATTTTTCACTTTTAATATGGTTGTTGACAATCATATTTTCTAGCAAATAAACTCTGGAATATAGTTCTATAATTATTTTAAACCTTAAAAATTATTGCGGAGCTACATTTTATATTTAACAAAACATATTTTCACTTCATTTAAGCTTGTAAAAAATCTTCTCACATAAAAAGGAAAACACATGACAAGGTTCCAGACTAAGTCATTAATCCTTCAATGAATAGCTTTTATGCCAAATATTGTTAATCATTATCTCATGAAAGGGAATATTGTATAGTTTTCTCCACGGTTTAAAACTATTTAGTACTCACTTGGCTAGTCACGCTGAATTTTTCCAGAGCTGATTGAATTTTTTCAAGCAACTCATTTTATCCAATCAATTCAGTGAACAAAAGTCCCCTAGCGTTTGCATGTGTGGTTTGTTCCGTATAAGAAAAAAAAAACTCGATCGAAAACTAAAACAAACTAAGCTCGCTTAAGCTTGCCAGACCAACCGAGCTCAAAAAATATCCTTCCTTCCAAGAAACCCACGGGATGGTACCGATCCGATAACGATGAGTCGGTACTTTTAACCGTGTTCAGAACATCCGATCAACTCGTTCTGCGGAGCGAAGGCAAGATGGTGCAAACGGGCAAAAGGGGACGCGCAACGGTGTGCCCCTGTTTGGCAGGGGCAGGTGGCAAAGTTTTACGAAACGCCAGTCAACACCTTTCGACCCGGTTTGCGGTTGACTTGCGTCTTCGGTACCGCCGATAGACTCAAATGAGCCATCGTCGATAGTGGTCCCTGCTGACTCATCACCGCTTACCGTCAGCGTTCCCCAAGCGGGAGCTTGTCCTTTAGGGTGGGGGAGGAGGGCTCTTTTCTTTTGAGCGTGAATCGAAGCTCGCGCGGACCACCTTGGGCGTCGCACGGTTGGTACAGTTGCGGCGGATGGTGAACATCTCCACCGTGGTTTGTGGATAAAGTCATCCCGAAGTAATTATCATGGTTCACATCCTCACCACTAGTGGGCGTCTTATACACACACACACACGCACGCCCGAACTGACGGATGACTGACTTTTTATGACGTTCTGTCACCGAAGTTTTATTAGATTTTCATCAACCTTGCCGCGTCGCCGTAGCAGATGGATTTTATTGATCGAAGCAGCCGGGAAAAAGGTTGCTACAATTGTCTTCGCTTGCCCGCTTAGTGTCCCGGTGTCTACTGCCAGCTGTCACATGTGAGTGGTACACGTGCAGTCGGCAGGAGATTGGGCGAGAAGTGTCTGTTCCTTCTCCGTCCTCTCGTGTAATTTGATGGACAAACTTCACTCGTCAAGTGGGTCGTCTCGGACCGGATGACGGTGCGTTGTCCCTTACTCCTCCCAAACCGTGTTTTGCCTAGGCCATGGCGATGGGGGCTCCCACTGCCATTCTCAGACAACCTCACCCACTGCCCGCTGGAATGTGGTGGGTTTTCCGCTGTACATGGGATTAGGGGATGAAACAAGGACGAAATCTTCCTTCCAGATGTTATCGCACAAGTGGACCCACCAGGCCTCCGCGGCGTAGGGGTGAAAGCGAGTGATGAAAACACTGGGAACAGATTGAAAATAACCAAAAGGGATTCCTTCCTAGGAGTAGCACCCCTCCCCCAAAGGGACACGGTTCTACCTGGGACGCGGGTCTACGAGACTAAAAATACATTCTTCTCTCAGTTCCGGCTGTTTCCAGCCCGAGAATGGTTATCTCTTTCATTCCGGCCCTGACGTGACCTTCGTACGGGATTACCTTTAAATATGAGCAGCGGCCATCTTACTTGTTCCGTGCAGCACTCCCCCGCTCAAGACGCTGTAGGTAGAAAGATTAAAATATGCCCCCACCGGATCATTTGTTACTGTCTCGAGCCCAACGTTTTGTTCGCGTACGCATGACGTTTGTACGAATTTGCATGAAGCAACCTCTGTCACGTTTTGGGTAATTTTATTACACTTTTAAACATCGTTCAAACGCCTGCCGACGGGAAATTTGTTGCAAAGATTGCTTTTTTATTGTCTTTTTATTGCTGTCGAAATGAAGCTTAAGCAGGTGGGGGCGGGCTTGCTAAGCGGTAACAGATTGCCAACTATCGTACTTATTACGCAAAGCTTCCGGAAAGATTAAACTGGGGCTTACGTTAAATACGTAGCGTTTGTTACATAAAGGTGTGTGTGTGTGTGTGTGTGTAAGTGTGCTTTTAAATGAAACTAAATTAAGGCAGGTATGAATTACGGACCTTCTTTCCGAGTAGCATAACGCTGCTGCTTCCCCTCCGTGAGTTTACAAAACCGTCGGTTAACTTTTAACGCGGTTTATCGAAGCCGGGGCTGGGAAAGTTACGATGCCTAGCTGTTGTTTTCCTACCTGTACAAGTGGGAGGCCATAAATGTTGTTTAATCTTTCGTCGAATGAAAATGGTGGAATTTTTAACGAAATTGTTCCTTGTTTACCTTGCCTGCTACTATTGAGTTGAGTGATAATTTGCTTTATTTGGTTGTGGCGATTGAATATTAAAATCATTGTGGTTATATTAAATTAGAAACAATGAAACAGATTAAGAATGACTTTAAATAAATAAGCGTAAATAATTATTTGATTTTTGATATATTTCACATCATAATTCAATTTTCATTGTGTACATTTTTACTGAATCAGAAAAAAATCAAATAAGAATTTTTGTTTTCCATTTTTAGCTTTGTTTTCCTTCTATATGTAATTTTATCTTTTTTTGTTTTGCTAGAATTATTCCTTCTGTTGCGCCACATGGCAGAGCACCTTAATCATCATTCTTTTTATGACACATTTTGCAAAATCCTCTAAGCTGTGCAACATCAAACTCCTAGCATCACGCACTGTGTTGCTTTATCCTTCACACAAAACAAAGCAATTTCAAACAATATTGCTTCTTGTGCAGTTTGCTTCATCCGTTGTGCAAAGCTTCATAAGATCTGCTACTGTGCAGTGGAGTTTTTCGTTCTTTTTTTCGTTTCGGTTTAAATATGAATGAAAGAACGCACGGAAGGCATCGCTTGATTAGAAAACAAAAATAGCCATTCGAATGCCCCGAGTCCGGGTCCGGTCAAATGCATGATTGCTACCATCGTTTGAGAATTTCTCTCTCGACCGGCCGAGATCCCCAGAGAGAGAGCTACTCTGCCTGCTTGCCTGCCTGCACCCAGTGTGGAATGTTCGGCCACATAGCAGAGCATCGTAATAAATTCATGCCAACAGCAATACAGGCATCTCGTTCTGTGCGAGGCAGCTGGCATGCTGGCCGCAAGGCTCCAGGGAGCTGGTCCAATGAACCGTACTCTCGACCAATACCCGCCAACGCAAGTTTGTAATTTATTTTGCAAAGCTCGGCTTTCACCCTCGCCACAAACGCACGCAGCGCCTGTGTAGGCATTCTCGGGCTGGGACTGGGAAATTATGCTTATTAGCAGGGGCGAAGGAAATTTGTGTGTGTAGGTCTAAGCTAGAAGTATTAGCATACTTCTAGCGGATTGCTAGGTATTTTTATAGTTGAGCTGTAGTTGCTTATCCGGATTAGAGGAATAATTTTCCTGTGACTTATTTATTTCCTAGCCGGGAAATGAATGGTTTACATTGTTTTAGGAATTTATAAGAAACAAATCTCTTACTAGACACGATAATAACTTTAATCATTTTCTTTTATACCTTAAAACTGTCTAAGAACGCCGAAAAAGATGATTTTTAAAAAAATATGATAATAAATAAACATAATAATGTATACATATCATATTTTTAAATATCAGAAAAATAAAATACAAGCTAGGTTTATTTGAAAGTGCTGTTTGTGTTTGGTTTGGATTTTCCAAAGCCTAAAATGGACTTTAAAATGATCATCCTGAGCTTACTGATACTTGAAAATACAGTGATACCACGCCTAACCAGTTTAATTAATTCTAGTGTCTTGCTCGGTATGCGAAAAACTCGTTGTGCGGGAATTTCTTATTCATATAATAAATATGAAAAGTGAAATGACTGAATCCAGAACCGCAAATCAGCTGGTATAAATGTATATAGGCATAATTTCAACAAGAAAATGTATTCATAATACCTATATGTGTACAGATATTAGTAGTTCACTACATGCTACAACTATTGATCCATGTTCTTGAAAAAGGGGTCGTTTGCTTTAGTATTTTCTTCAATATTTTTCAAACTTGACAAATCTATTGTTTCGAACACGTGAGTTGTGTGTTGAGCTACAGTTTCTCTCGGATTATGTTTATAGATATTAGAGAAAACAATTTCAAATCATCGATTGCATTGTTGCAAAATATCAATTATATAGGATCGGCTTTATTGGTTTGTTAGACATTTCCTACTAGAGTTGTGTTTCCAAAATAATCAAGTTTCATTACAATTTGTTAAATTCATTGGCATTAAATCTACAACAGCACATGTGTTGCTCTAATCGCAGTATCAAAACCCAAGAAACACTCGTCAATATTTATCTCATTTGTGGACAACTATACGGCACTTCTCCTCCTGGGAATATTTTATATTAAACGATTATTAGTATCGAAATTCTCATTTAGCGATATTTTTTTAAAGAAATGCTCAAAATTAACAATTGTGAACTTAATAGCACATCGGTAGCAAAAACTGTATCAAAAATACAAATGATATTATTCGTTATGTGATTTTTTTTTCATTATGAGATGTGTTCGTGAGCATTTAAATTTGCTCGTTTTGCGAAAACTTCCTATTAAGTGGTACTCGTTATGAGGGGTTTCACTTTACATGGTTCATTTGCCAATTTGTAGCTTCACCTTTGCTTGAATTCAATAATTTCACATTTTAAGCCAAACATTTTACAACTCTCCCCCTTTTGTTGCTAACAAATGTCACCGCACCGTCCCAGACCAGCTTCCCGGCAGCCGATCATTTGTAGCCATAATTTAACTTGTACTAGCCCGTTGCCCCAGCTGCCATGAATATGAACGATCCCATTAATGAGCACTCCAACGAGACGGTTGAGCACCGCACTAATCTGGCGTCGAGCGGAATGTCGAGAGGTCATTACACTGGGCTTTCGGCCAGGCCACCCGGACCGCGCCAAAAGAGGAAACCATCGCGCTCGAGTTAATAAATTGTGAGCGCTCCCTGGTGACAGGAAGTATTTTCGGCCGAACCTCCCGCCACGTCACTCAATCCGGCTTCCGGGCCGCGCCTATTCAACTGGTACCGAGCCGGCTCGCCTTCCACCTGACCCGCTGTCTCTCTCTATCTCTCTCTTTTTTCTTATTCGCTTTATTCTCGATATCGCGTTTCGAACATGCTTTGGGCCCTATTATTTCTGATTCGCCTACTGACCCCGACTGGCATTGTCGTCGGTTGGGGCAACACAACACGAACGAGAAAAAAAATCCCCTGGAATGATTACGCAGGATTCGTGCATGTCAACCGATTCTCGAGGTGGATTCAGTGGTTTGCTACTTCCGGGAAGTCGCTTTTTTTGTCGATCAAGTGGTTTCTGGCCGCTCGAAACCATGGTTGCGCTTCATTGTGTGCCTACACGTACACGCTACTATTATTTAATTTTTGTTTCTGCAGACAGAAAAGAGCGGAAAACGATACTTTTGATGGGTGTTTTTTCCCCCACAATACCTTATACCGTGTGCACCACTAGCATCGGCGCCAGCAGCTGGTAATGATGGCAATAACAATATCGTAAAGGTTTTTATGGTGACGTTTGCCAGACCAAGCACCACCGGCCGATGGTGGTTAATGTGGAGGAGCAATGTCACCAGCGTTGCAAAAGCGGCCCATGCCCAACAATCGGTAGTAAACAGATATGGCTTGACAGCAAGAAAGTAACAAAAGAAAAAAACACAACGCGTCAACAGAAAATTTCCACGCGTTCATAATGATGAAGATGATTAGCGATGGTTTTTATGCCGTATAAATAGAAACCGTTGTGTTTAGTGAAGATGTAATAAAATCGGCGCAACAAATCCTTTCCAACGGCGAACGGTTAATGTCCCGGATTCGAATTTAGAAGAAAGTTGTAGGGTTATGCGTTGACGGATTTTATTTCTTTTAGTGGGATATTCTTCGTTGGTAAGGTTTGGCTGTGATATTGTCCGGTTGTTTGGCCTTTTAAGCACCTACATTTGACAGTATGCATCAATCAGTGCCTCCATTTGGTGTTTTAAACATTTCTGTTAAAAACTCAGCGAGGTTCAATGAATTATTTCATTGGATTCTACACATTTCATCTCCTGACGGCCAATTTTGACTCCTTTAAAACATTTAAATTCGGGAACTAAGTTGAAACTTTTATGCTCATGATGTGACTTACACTAGATCTTCTTATTTTTTTCTATTTGACGTAACGACCAATGCGGTCTTGTCCGCCCTTGCAGGCTTCTGAGACTTGTTTAGAACCACCACGCAGCCGAATAATCAGTCTTTGCTACGTGGGGACGGTTCATATGCGGCTTGAACTCACGACGAGCATTTTGCCGTACAAACTGCTCGTACAAAAGTCGTACAAACTATATCATGACTGTACTACGGGACACTTACATTAATTAATGAGGGTTTTTAAGACTGAAATTGCTCAAAATGATGCAAAAATGGCTACCTTCGAGGGAAACATTGAGACTCAATTAACTTTTTTTATCGAATTGTGAAAAATTTCGTAAAAAATAAGTATGTCAGTTGACTCTTTTAAAAACATGAATAGGGCACTTTGAACATTTCGGGATGCATTTATACAAATATGTTTGAAACATTTTATATTTTGACCCTTGAAAGCTCAATTCTCCAGAAAATAACATTCCTTCCATGCTAAAACTGGTTTTAGTTTAAAATATTTACCTTACCATTGATCGATTGTCGATTTGTAACATTTTTTCCTGCATGAATGAATTTTTTATGCTCACACACACAAACACTACACACCGTAACGAGCTAATAAAACATTCAATAAAAGAGAACGATTTCGCATATTGTCTCCACCTCCTGTCATCAGCAAATAATGCCCGTATGCAGTAGTTTCGTGCCCAAACCCCGACCAGGAACCGGCAACGTCCGCAAACATTAACGTCGTTGTACGGATTGGTCGTTTAGCTTGACATAAATTTCAAAATTGGAAATCAATACCTGCACCGGGTCCGCATACCGAGCACTGCTCACACACACACACACATACGGCAGTGCTGTCGCACTAATAATCGCAGCGTGTGAACTGCAGCAATGCGGAAGAAGCCCCCGTACGATGCACCGGCCAAAGAAAAGAGGTTCAATGTATGTTTTAACTCGTTTGTCATACGATACGAGACGATATGTGCCTGGCATGTATCCCCTTTGGGTGCAGTAGGAGAGCAATTGTTTCTTTTCCCATGTGCCGAGAGTGTTTTCCAGTGCGACCGGCTCTTATCTTTTTCATGAAGCACCGTTTCGTTTTGAAGGTGTGCCAATGTGAAGAGTTTTTGTGCTCGTTATATCGCTAAAGAAAAATGTATCTACGAGTGTGTGAGTGCGTTTGAAATCGATATGACCACACATGCATCGATGACCGTTGGGAGCCGTTTGCGAAAAAGGAAGCTAACCCGCAATTCCGTTCGGTCCCGTCGTTTAAATGAAGCAGGACAAGAAAACGGGTTCAACAAGAACTGCAGTGACGCAGCCTAAAGTGGGGAAGTAGAAAAAAAATCTGACCTAAATATAAATATAGGCTCCCTACCATGGGAACGTTGCCTACGAACCACAGCTCCGACCAGATTGTCTGCGAAAAGCGAGAGCAAGTGAGACGGTGAATAATGGGAAAAAATGTGACCGGTGATGGGCGAAGTTAAAGTACCAACACTTGCATTATCAACCGACCGAGAGCTTGCATGCGGACTGAGTAGAATGCGTAGAAAGGCTTTGTCTGTGTATGTGTGGATGGGTGGAAAGAGGTTTAATGGGAAGCATGGGAGAAAGCATGGGAAAGTTTTCCACCTTCTGTCCAATTAGCTCCCGAGTGAGCAGTGTCCCAGAAGCTGTGGCTTTGCTGCTGCTGCTGCTATGGTTTGAGGGGAAGAATGTGTTGCTCCACGATAAGAGTTTACCCGCTCCATTCATCCAACAACTCATCACGCCACAGTATCACATGTTCTCACATCCTTAAAGCGGACGGTTGGACGGTCCCATTGCAGGCAGCAGTGGTAGGCCAAAGCCATATTTTCCCTCTGCCCGCCAAAGGGAAAACGGTTATTGTGGTGAAAAGGACTTGTCTGCTTGTAACACTCTCCCGCGTACCTCGTCAAGGACTTGCCGAGCTGCCTTGGGATGGCATGGGCCGAAAGGATTCAGGTCATTCTGTGGTTTTTCCCAATGAAAGTGTGTGCGTTTGTGCAGGGGAAAAGGATTATACAAACTCGGGCGGGCTAGGAGAACTATTTCTAATTTGCTTTCATTTCCTGCACATTCCTTGTTCCCGAGCTTTCGCGTGGTTTTCTCAGTTGCTGGTGACACAGCCAAGCCTTGTCCACAAGGATCAGCGCACAAACAAAGGCAGCAGGTACGTACGCCTTGTGTCGACGACCCAAAGTCCCGGATATGCTTCAACAACTGGTCGCATCCTTTCCCGATCCGAGCGAATGGCGCCTGCACACTGAAAAGGACCTGTGATGATCGGCTTGTGGCATAATGAATGTTCCAAACCCTAAATGGTGGTGCTTCTCGCACGTGCAGCTCTCCTTGTCAACAGGGAGCTGTCCTTGTGCGAAAGCGGCAACGACGTCATGCGTATATTTGTCTAGTACGAGCAAACCGTCCAACCGGAAGACCGCAGCGACCGGTAGAGGGGTGATGGTAGTAGTGGTGTCAATGCATGAGTTATGACTGCTACCGGTGTGACGGTGATAAATTCAAACGGATCGTTTCGACCACCCTGCACGTACTCGCTCCAAGCGTTTCTTAGCCCAACCGCACGGTTGCAACACGCAACCGGTGCGCGGGAAGTCATTCCCCCGGCGTGGGTACAAAATTTATGCAACCCGACAAAAGCGAACAGTCAACACAAGGGGGGGTGGCGACCAAATTGACCTTCCGTCTTGCGCCTTCACAGAGCGGAGCGCATTGCATGGGCTTTTTCCCGAGCGAAGGGCAGCGAATGGTGTTACTTCGGCTTCCGGCGGCGTCCTTTTATGGGCCTCAATTTCCGGGCTTAAAGAAAGCAGCCCAAACAAGCCGAAAGAACAGCCAGACAGCTGGACCGTGGACCTTCAATGGACAAACGCCGTTAGCGCTCGTAGTAATACAGATTAGATTTGTTTCAATTACAACCGAATTATTCCAATTTGTGGCCGCAAATAAGTAGCGACCGCTCGGCTGGCCGGCTCGTTACTGCGATACTGCGATTACTCTGCCACTGTCCTGCTGCTGGCTGCTTTGTGCGAACGTTTTCTGCAGTAATGAACACCCGGCACGCTGGCCGGCCCGGCGGACCCGCGTACAGATTTTCCCACGGTCAAGTACAGGTCGCTTTTATGGACTTTCCCATCGCGAACGGTGGGTGCCGCGTTTGTTCGTGCTTTTGGTGGAGAATTTCCACTTGCAAGGCGGTGAGTAATAAAACATACTACACCGCCCATCAACTATTCCGCTTCCCGCTGGGCAAAACGGACAAGAATGCCTTCATGGGTCTTGCCGCTGGGTGGAATAGTGGATTGCAGGGGTTTTCGGCAGGGAATGCATAGGGCAATGAAATATTGCCTGTCATTGCAAAACAACATTGAAAAAGAGTAAATAATTAAATACATTTAGTAAATCTCAGAACGTAGCATAGCTCTGTCTCATGGCTAAGCGATGCTTTCAAGATCATCATGTCAAACCAACAATTCTCTTATCTTAACATAAGTTTTCGTTACTCACAATTTGAGTGTTCAAAACAAAATATGTTGAAAATCATACAAACGAAATGAAATAGCATGCTGATATGCTAGAAGTACGTATCTTACAAGTCAAAATACATCCAGAACTAAATTGCATTTTGTTATCATCATGTTTCTATGCACTCCACACTTGTCGATACACCTTATTCGTACCTTTCAACTGGTTGGTATAAACTTGACAAACGAGCTACAGCAATCTACAAACATGCTTCGCTCTTCCCCCCGCAACCCCTGCCCGATCCTCTTGACCTCGCGCCGGAGGCCAAAACCGTTGAGGGAACGATGCGAATCTCGCATCATCCGCCTATCGTAGACACACTGCGCAAGGTGAAAATGTACATTTCCCATCGTGAATAATTGACATGCAATTTGCCGCCCCTTTGTAGCCGTGCTCGATTGCACATAAAATGTCCGTCGTCAGGCAAAACAGTAGCAGTAGCAGCGGCAGCAGCAGCAGCAGCAACAACAGCAGCAGTATATTCCGTATGATGAAGCGCTTCGCATGGCGATATAAACTCACGGTTTTTGGACGGAATCGCTATATCCCACGGGGGTGATGGTATGCCATGGCCAAGCATATATCTGGGACGACGACCGTTCCGAGTTGCTTTCCGAGAACGGCATGGCGTCTGTAAGATATGCAATCCTTAGCGTTCTGTGTTTGGTGAGGTGGAAAAAAGATGCCCTAGTCACGCGAGCAGAAGATTTAGGCAGTTTGGCAGAATGGTTTAGATGCTTGGGTTAGAGAGAGAATGAAAATTTCACTGCATAGTTATGATTAAATTATGGTAAATTATACAAACTAAATAGTAACTAATGTGCAGTAATGTTGAAGGTATTCATGTTGAGCCATGCAGGAAGTGTTGAATATTATTTGAAAATATTAAATTTAATGTACACACCACCCTACTGTGCCCCTTAGCAAATTGTATCCTAGGAATAATTTGCAAACTTTATTGAGCTGAAAGATCGAACTTCTTCTTCTTCTTCTTTTTCTCGTAACGTCCTGGCGACGCGAACATGCCGACTATACAAGGTTTTGAGACTTAATTCATTACCACGCAGCCGGATAGTCAGTCAATGCTTACTACGGATGGACGGTCCATTGTAGGCTTGAACCCATGACGGGCATATTATTGAGTCGTTCGAGTTGACGACTGTACCACGGGACTGCCCCAACGGAGGGAACTTATAGTTCTATAAAACCATCCACGTAACCATCACTTAAATAAAGTAATGTTAAGTATGATTGATAATAGTTTCAAACCACTGATCTTGTACTTTCAATTTTTCGTGCTGTCCATATTATAGTATCTTCTTTTAATTCCTGGATCGTGCTGCTAGCGTTTAGAAAGGGACAAAATGCACATTCATCATTCCAAAAACTGAACATGTCTGATCATGAATTAAATAAGAATGAGAACATGTTACTGAAACAGATGAAATACTGAAACAATAAGTGATTACAGATGATAATCTATTAACAAATGTTATAAGCCGTCGGTCACAACCTCAATGCAATAACGTCGTTTCGCCGTTATTTATTTTAGACATCCCATCACGCAGCCATCACCATCATCATCACCAGCAATGATGATATTGTTTTCATCTACTAAAATCATAAATCTGTTCATTCTAGATTGGTATGGAATAAAAACTACCAATAAAGCCGAACATTATTCACACCCGGTGCGGCATCCGTATTGGCATCCTTTTTCCTGCTGCCTTAAAGCTGCGTTTTCCATCCGCTGGCAAATAATAAATCCGACCAGAAAGAACGCAACACAACACGCGACCTATACCGACGGCATTATTGCCCATTAGTGTGCATCGTCTGAATGCCCGCCGTTTTCCGCTTCCCCGACTGAATGGGGCGCTGAAGCGAGACCACATAATAGCCGTCTTGTGCAACGAACTGACAGCACATTGACTAGCCGGGCTGCCTCTCCCACCAGCGTGGAAGGGGTCGTTGGGAATCGGCGTCGAATGCCGCCCTGCTGATCCCATACCACCATCGTTGCCATTGCTTTAAGTGACACTCGCTGTCACTATCATTCAAAGGAGGAGGCGGCCTCCACACACACACACATACACTTTGACACTGATTTTTATTGAACTTACCACTTCTAAGCAATCCTAGCGATCGGTGACGTGTCGAAGGGAGCAAATGGAGACCATCCAGTGTTAGAAGTTTGTGGCGTCGTGGTGGAAAGTGCGTGGGGGACCATGTTTGAAGGCAGAGCTTACTTGGAACGTAATATATTCACCAACTTTATGAAGTTTTGTTGCCTTTCAGGACACAATCCATAATACTGGCCATTTTTTCTGGAGTGCAAGAAACGTATCCCTATGAACGCGGGCACATACACACACAGACAAATCAGCGATTTATTCACGTTTTCTGATCCTTCCTCCTCCGTTACGCTTGTAGGAGGGCGTGTAAAAAGGCAAAACTTTATTATTGCCAATCCAAATGTCTGCCGGAAATGGTGACCGACGGAATCGTGTTTAGCCTGGGTCTAGTAATGCGCGTAGTTTTCCCCCTTTGGAGCACTTCTCGTTCCTACTCCACGTAGCTTAAAGCCTTCCCTTCGTTGCCAAAAACGCAATCGACGTGGGTTATTTCTTGGGTATGGCCATGGACGAACCGTTTCGTGCTTCGGCTCTCAGCTAACACGCCTTATCTACGAAGGAAGCAACGATCCAGTGTGTAGTGTGGTTTATTGACACCGTTTTTTCCTACCTTTTTTCACACACGCTACCACAACCGAAACGTAGACAAGAGAACACACCGAAAGGGATTACACGAGCGTTTTTTTTTTTGGCAAAACTTTCCTCGATCAAATGTGTCCTCTGCAGCTGCTTCCTGGGACGCACTGCTGCCGCGTCCTTGCGTGTTCCAGTTGCCTGTCGGAAATGTATTCGATTTTATTGTGACTTCTATTTAGATATTATACAGCCCATGCCATAGCACCGCTTGCGCCTTTCCTACTCCGTTACACACCCACACACACACTGCTTTGGTTCTTTATGATGGAAAATGGCATTTGTATTGCCGTTTGCCGTGTGCCACCGTGGCCTTGCGGGTCGGGAATCGAGCGTGCCAGTACGGTTGTACAGTACCGTGCAAGGTTGTACGGTGTTTGGATCGGCTCGCCCTCTATTACGGCACGAATGTAAATAAATTGTCTGTGTGGGTGTAGAATTCCTTCCAGTAAAGAAGATTTTATTTCTTCTATTTCCTAGTTATCGATAATCACGCACCACAATCACTGCAAAGAATAGACCAATCGGAGCGTAACATTTTTCTACCGAACTTAAAATAGAACTTGATGCTCTTGATGACATGAACACAATTGTCTTTTTTGTGTGTTGAATCTTTTTATGTTTTAACATGCATGATTTCATCATTAAGATATTGTTAACCTAACCATTATGGCATAGTTGGTTGTGTGTTTAAATAAAAGAAATGCTAACATATCTAGAATTTCTATTGGAATCCAGTAGAGCTAGAGCTAACAGTGAGTTTAAAAATTATAAAAAATATTAAAAATTATTCTATTCTCTATTTTTTGGACAGATTTTGATGTGGTATTTCACCTATAGCACATTTGAACTAGCCTTCAACTTATTTAGATTCACATTATTAATTTGAACTAACCTTCGATATCAAAAACTTGTTGAGGTTATACTATTTTCTATTGAAAAATTCATCCTTTCAAACAGTTCTAAATACTCTCGGTCCCTTTTAACCTGCACAAACTATTTCAATATTCCAAAATTCCGGAACGCCATCAACAAATACGATACGATGCTTAGTGTTTCCGGAAAACATTTGCCACCATATGCTCATCTGCCAGCACTGCCCGGTTTCTTCGGCACTGCAACCGAGCCGGCTTCCGTTGTTTTAGCATTTAAAATTGGTTTGCTCATGATTAATTGAATGTGGTTCCCGGTACTGTCCGAAAACGGGTCCCGTTTGGGCAAAAGTTTTGTGCTGGCCCTGAGCGCTCGACCGTACACCAACAACAGCAGCAGACAAACGGGAGAGCTCAGTAGTGTGCGGAGTGGTTATAATGGATTTTCGACCGCCCCAGCCCCGCACCCAACGGTACGACGACGACAAATGCGTGCAATTTGTTTTGTGCATCATGCAACAGGGCTGCCGCTGCACGGGGAGAATAATTCATTGCAGCTCGCCAATGTACGGAGCATCATGAAGGGGGAACGCGCAGCGTACGCGGGTGAACGGAAACGAAGCTAAATTGGTTTTAAATTCAATATTGCTACAAATCGCTTTTCCCCAAAGCGGTGGCCCAGAAACGGTACGGGTACGAGTGCGAGCGAATGGCACGACTCAGAGGCTCGTTGTGGATTGTTGTCGTCAATTTTGCCATCCCGTGAACGACACGTTCGACATGGCCATTTCATAGCGGACTAATTAAATGCACGCGATCAAAACTCTTGTTTTCGATTACGGCTAAGCGGCCTAATAAGTGCTCGTGTGCGTTTTCTGTCGACAGTTGGTACACTCGTCAAGCGGCATTGATTTGCTTTGATGTACAATCTGTTGTTTGATTAGCAGAGTTTTGGAACAAACTGGGAGAAACTTGCCCAGATGCACTGTTAATTGGAAAATTGAATAATTCAATTCGAGTATATTTACTCAAAATGAGCTTGGATTCCCCAGAATTAGTGTTAGAATTGTTATTTTCAGGGCATTTGTTCCACGTAATTTAATTTAATTAAAATCTTGTTTATGTTTATGACCACTAGAAGTCTTCACAAAGTGCTTTTCATCAATTTAATTAATTTAAACTCATACATCAAATTGAAACTATTGAGTTTAAATATGAAAAGTATAAAAATATCTTTTGATAGAATCCATTGACCACTTCTTAATACCAACATTGTATTTTTATTTCTTTCTCAGAGTGCCAGAAACGGACCACTTCTTCAAAGCTCATAAAACCCCAAATCATGAAAACAACAAGTACACCGAAAACTATATCAACAATGTCACCTCCCCCAGTGCAGCGAGCTGATTTTATGCAACGAATAAATGGCACGAAATAAAATCGTCCAGAAAATGAACTCATCGCTCACGACGGTGTAGAAAAAGAAACTCAACAACGAACGGAGCAAAAATCAACGATACAATGTGCAACACACAGACCAGCACAGTGCAACCGGACATGAACGAACTCATAAACAACGGACATCAGCAAAGTAAAGAGCAGCAACCGTTACTGCTCCTGCTAGCGAAGAAGCGATTACTCCTGCCAAGAAAAAAAAGCATCCGCTGACCGGGAGAAAAACAACCGGTCGAGTGCAACCGTGCAGTACTGCAATTGAATTGCATTCGGAAGTGAAACCTTTGGTCACCGTGGCCGCACGAGCAGGTCACCTAATCGCATCGCCGAGGCGGACGATTGTGCGGCAGGACATTTTGTCCGGCAAAGAAATATGTTCTTTGCTTCCTTCGTTCTTTGTGCGCTTAATTCGCGTTGAAAAGGACGAACAGCGGAAGAATAGCACTGAATGGGTTTAAGATTTGTTTACTCCTGGAGCAAAGAGAGAAAGCACCACGATTGTGGTAGCCCAATCAATGCTCAATACGTCCAATCAGAGGTTAAATTGGTTGTTAAGAAAATAGTGTCTCGTCGTTTTACCTGTTTTGTACCCGATCTGATTCATTTTTTGTGGTTCTTTTTAATGAAAATTGAGATAATTTTCATACAGTTTGGTGGATTAATTATCCCGCCATTGAGCTTCTAAAACGATAAAATCGTGTGACAGCACATTCTTTTCCTTTCTTATTTTATGCTCTTTTTACCAATCATTAATCGTTGTGCTTCTGTACAAAGAACTCAAACATTCTGATTAACTTATACCAAAAGCAAGTGGCAAGTCTTGCCCTCGATAGCTTAAGAAAAACACAAAAAAACACACACACAAAAAATAAAGTAAGCTCCAAACTTCCTCCCTTTTTCTTAACAGCAACGATCCTGCCACCGTCACCACCACCACCGGGTGGCTGTGGTTGAGCAGCTTCCCGTGATAAAGACATCGCCAAAAATGCGAAAGATCACCGTCACAGCCAACACCACCGCCGCTGCCGAGCGCAAAGCGGTGAAAAGTTGAGCGTAAATCGCGCGGAAAAATAAAGTGATGAAAAGTGGTCCCCTTTTCGCCCAAGGTGCTGTGCTGTGCGGTCCCATGTCCTGTGCGAGTTTGGCCGAGCGAGTGAGTGAGTAAACCGCCACCAGCACCAGCAAATGAGTACATATTTATAGGGCAAAAGCAGTGCAAAAATCGTCACGCCCTGATGGATAATTATAATTGAAATCTCTTCGCCCACTCCCGCCAGTCCTTGGCCCGGTAACGATAAGGCTTGCGTGGCGCGTTTTTGTGTTTGTGTGGTGATTCGTGAAAGGGAAAAGTTTCTTCTTTTGTGAACGCGCGCGCGTGTGTGAGTGGTGTGGTTCTGTGTATCTACCCCGGTGTTATTGCCACAGTAAGTGAGTGTGAGTCCGCCCGGTTGCATTGTGTGTGCAGGCCCTCTCCCCCCTGTACAGCGCCCGGAAGCGTTCCAGGCGAGACGCTGTTCGCTTTTTGGCACGCTTCCAGCCGTGAAGCACCGCGAATTGCGAATTGCCATAAATTAAAAGCATCCCTAATCTCTCTCCGGCTCTACCGGCGAACTCCGCCCGCCCGACGGTTGCGCTGAGCTGTTGCGCTTCGGGACAAACCGTCGAACCGTGCGTGCGTGAGTGTCACTAGCCCCAAGGGGGAAGCGGAAAGCAGGGACCACAGCACCACACCGTCTCGGGTGGAAACGAAACGCATCGGAACCGTAGTGCCGCACCACCATGACGGAAGCGGACAACTACGACGACGAGGTAGGTGCAATTTGCTTTGAAATAATTAACCGAAGCAGAACAGCGCGGCTTCGAGTATCGAGCACGGGGATCGGATGTTGTGCTCGAAAGAAATTTGCTCTAAATTACCCGAGCGATAATCGCACACAGCAAAGGGATTAGAATGCGAAACACTTCCGCTTTCCGCGGTCTTAAGGCTTACCGGGACTGGGAAAGAGTAGCGAACGATGCTCGTTGTTGTTTGACGCTCAAGACGGTCACAACTAATTGGCTATATCCTGGACGGGGTTTCGAGGGCCACGTGATTGATGGTGTTTATTATGCAGCAGGGCCAAATCCCTGCGGTATTTGAGCATTAATTTTGTGTGATGCAAGCAGGGAAGCAAGCAATAAAATGGTGGGCATTTTTTCCATTCATTTCTTTGAACTTTGAAAACTTTGAAATCGTGCTACACAAAAGAACTATAGCAACCAAATCCGATTAGAAATGGTTACTTACAGGGTTTCCCACGATTTATTGGTTGGTTCCCACGATTTATTGGTGCGTTCCCACGATTTTTTGGTCATTTCCCATAATTTTTTGGTAGCAACCCACGATTTATTGGTCGGTTCCCAAATATTATTGGTCGGTTCCCAAATATTATTGGTCGTTTCCCAAATATTATTGGTCGGTTCCCAAATATAATATAATATAATACCGATCAATAATATTTGGGAAACGACCAATAATATTTGGGAACCGACCAATAATATTTGGGAACCGACCAATAAATCGTGGGTTGCTACCAAAAAATTATGGGAAATGACCAAAAAATCGTGGGAACGCACCAATAAATCGTGGGAACCAACCAATAAATCGTGGGAAACCCTGTATCTGTTTCTTCCTTTGATTTGGGATGGATGAAGGTGGTATATTACGTTAAAGAACGCACTCTATCACTCTCTGATAGCATTGAATTACCGATAAAAAGAAATCAACTACAAAAATACTTTATTTTACTTCCTTTATGCCATTTAATTCATTTAGCCTTTGCATGGTCGAGCGACTAACTCGGCGTGGGATTAGTGTACTCTCTGAACGGTTTAACATTGATGTAGAGTTCTCAAAGAATAAGACATAACAAAAAAGATATATTGAATAAAATTGTATGGCCCTTTCCTACTGAGTTGAGTCTTTACATCCACTTGCATCATTCAACTCATTCATTCTCTATGACCCAATGCGCATTCAATTCCAGGAGTACTTATACGGTCTCGTTTTCCAGTGAATTGTTGTTGATCTGCAGGCAACGAAAACGTACTAAAACCGACGGTGAAAGAGCGTCAAATCAATCAAATTAATAGGACGGACACATTTCAATCAAACCGAGTGGTTCCTAGAAACCACTATGAGCTTTATAAGTTTACATCCAATAAGATGTTTACACGACCAGAAGTTCCAATACGACAGGAAGTTCTAATAAGATGTTTACACGACTACACATGATGCAACATATTTATTAAACAAATAGCAAGGTCCATAACGCACACTTTTCATCCTCCTAGGGAATTATTGCAGAGGTAGAATCACAAATATGTCTTACGAGATTATCAGTTTTATTAATTTTTTAGTTAAAGTAAGACAGTTTTAAGGTATAAGTTGACATGTATTTCAATCTCAACTATTTGCCCGTTCATCTCACAGCAATCTCAAATATCGCTAAAGTACCGAAACTCTTCTTCTCTTAGTAAAAACACAATTCTCTCAAAAACACAGAAAAGGACACAATAACTTCTTCTCTCTGGAAAACAAACAAATAATTATCCATTAAACACAGGATCAGCTTTCAATTTTGCAAGAGCTTGCAAGATCTCAAGCAATAGCTGCCACCCAAAATTCCACCAGATATGCAAACTCCAGGTGGCAATGTGTATTGTTACGTCTCCACCTTTGCGAGAATTCTCCCACACGAAAAAAAAACAGCAATATCTCACCCAAAAACCACTCAAAATGGTACGAAATGATCCGCAAAATTAAACAAATGTACATTCCAACATTGTTCGCCCCAAATCGTAACGCAAATAAAACGCGACCCATACACACATTGGGCTGTGTTGTGTTCTTCCATTTCCCATTTTACTGAGCTTTCTTTTCGCCTTTATTGCTGCAAAAAAAGGCCTGCGGTTACAGCTTGCTACTGTAGAACATTTTTCATTTCAACTTCAGTCTCCATTTCCTCGGAAACCCGGTGCGTGAGCGGACAGAAAATCGTTGGGCCCATGTGCGCGCGTGTGTGTGTGTGTGTGTGTGTGTGAGTGGGTATCTTGTGATACACCCCGCGGGCCATTAATTTTACCAAGAACAAACTCCGCCTCTATACAAACATACACGAGCCAAACGCAAACCCCGCAAAAGCAACATAATTGCTCGGTACCGTCGAGTTTGCTTCACTGGCACTCCTGCTCGCCGCACTATTCCCCTTCCCGCTATTCTACCGTGCCCAGTAAATCCTACGATAACGATAAGCAACAGCGCGCCAAGGGAAGAACGGCCTCGTGACTCAACAATTCCGGTGAATTTGAGTTTCCGGTCGCCGGGGTTTCTTTTACGGTGCTACACGTTTCCCCTTCCCGTGGCCACATAAAACGCATTCAGTACGTTTCACTTGTAGAGCGAAGGCAAGAGGAGAGAGGAGGCTGAGGGTCAAAACGACGCCCGGGGGGGTTACTGGAATGGAGCTCCCCCGATGAACAGGAACCGAGCGGCTTTTGTGGTGCTTTCCAGCGCTTATCGTAGCCATTGCTTTTTATTTGGGAGGCAGCACCGTTTCACGCCAGTCATCGACACCGGATGGGTGTCCGAAGTGTCGTGGCATTTGTCGGTGGGCAGTTTCTGTTGGTGATTGTTAAAAAATAAAATCATAATTTTTGTACCCCCCAGCATGGTTCGTACAGGAGCTTGCGGGTATGACTTAATCAATTATGTTGCTTTTCTTTTGATGAAGGTAATTTACGATAGTTTGTTTTGCCCTCCAAACCGGTTAACATGAAATAGTTAAACGTTTTCCACGCTTCGTTTAAGAAGTAGTAGCTTTTCTGAATTTCAAAAAAAATATTTAAAATAATGGCTTTTAATTGTCAGGTTTAGTTTGTTAACAATAAACGTTTTTCTTGCCTTAGAATTCTGTGCTCATCGCTTTAAAATGTGCTCGAAAAACTTGTCATTGATGACAACATAAATTAGATTAATCAACATCTACAAAATCATATGAATTAATCCTCATCAACTTACAAAACAACTCTGCAGAAATGCCGAAATTAGATTATCTTCTTATTTCATTCTTGCGTAAGCTGTACATTCTTGCGTTGCCACTGTACCAGATGCTTAAGTTCACGGGAAATTGAATGATAAAAATACTCCATAAATAAAAAAAATCCTACCCATCTGTACCTACCTACATGCGTGCAATGCAAGACAGCAACAAATCCCTGGCCGTGACATGCTGCCAGTCAAATGTCAATTCCAACTGCCACAAAGCCGTACCATCCTTCACCTTTTGCCCTTCAATTATATGGCAGCTGGAAAGGTAGATGGTTGCACTGACAATGCATAGGCGTTTGAGATTGACACAAAACGTAGATGATCATGACAATGATGGATGGAAGAGGAGCGTGGTCTATCATGTGCATTATTGTATTGCATAACTTCGATGATTTTTATTTTTGCATGATGTTTTATGTGTGGTTGCAAACCAGATTAGTATAACAAATTGATAGTAAATCTCTTACATGAACATGGGAGATTTCTTGCACATCTGTGAAAAGGGGTCATCCTTTAACTACGTAATGCAAAAGTCGACACCAAAGCTTTTGTACAATACAATAAAGTTTGTAGAAAATTTGATTTTAATAGTGGAGCCCTTTCCGTTTTAAGTTCGTTGGCTGAAATTTCAGCTCCGTCAGCTGTTTGAATTGTATAGCAGTTTTCGAGCAGCTATCTAAGTGTGTATAATATACAGATGGGCTTATCCCAAGGTGTATGAATTTAGAAGGCTGATTTTTTATCGCTTCTGCTACTGAATGAAAATTTTAAGTGTATTTTGTGAATTTGTCAAGCCTTCAGAAAGCTTGTTTGAAAAAAAGTTTTCACCCATCCTGTCAAAAAATTATATTCAAATTTGGTTATAAAAAAAGCTATGAGACCACTTGGACTACATACACTTTGATTCTGGATTTCATCACCAGATCTCTTTAATGCACCTTGGGATTAATGCAAACACCACATTGTTTTGCCATTTTTCGAGCAGGTACTCGAATCCAATTCTAGCTTTGAGGCTAGAATAATCTAGACTGAAAATTGCAGGCTAGTTTTGTGTGTGGTTTTGTATGGAGTGTTTACATGATTTCAGCCTCCAACTGTCATACTCCATACAAAAATCTGACTAGAATCGTGAAGGGTCCCAGTATTAGAAATTAAAAAACGATTAAAATGAAACGATTTCATTAAGACCAACATGTTGTCATCTTTTTCAATTTAAAAAAATCAAGGTCAATTAATGTCTGAAACTATCGTGTACACAACATAAGCACGCAACATTTCTGCGCTAAAAGCTATAACGCTTCAATACTCTCCATTAAATACTATCGGCATACAATTGAGTGTAATCATTTAATCCTCATTTAATCCTTCGTGCATACTTTGATTACATTGCTGAATGTTTGAGTTTAAATCTGCATTAAGGACAACTTCACGTTCCATTGATTTGCCTCACTATCGTTGCAGTCAATCCATTGAAGGATGAAATGATATATTCTATTGAACTAGTTTAAAACATTGCACTTGCACATCAAAATGTAAGATGAACGATAAACTCACAGCAGCAAACAGTTAATTTAAAGTGAAATGCAATTGACAATCGCAAACACCAACACAAGTAACGGCCCACGCGTGTGAATGTGGGCCACACAAACTCTCGTTGGGTTAAAAATTAAACTCCAGTGAAAGTTTACATTCCGGCAGTAAACTATTGGCAAAACAAAATTGCCAGCGCCAAAGTAGCGCTAAAGAACTTGGCTACCCGCAAACACCACTTGAAAACTGTCCACGTTGGACATCTTCAACTGTTGGCCCATGTTGACATACCTTCGCAATGCAACTGAGAAAGTGGACAGTTCGAAATTGAAAAGAAAATAAACTTCATCTCCAGCAGAAACGTGCAAACAAACAGTTCAGCAAGGAACTGTGTTGGTGGGTGTGTGTGTGTGTGTTTGTGTACGGGTCCCATTGGCCTGTATTTTATAGGGAAGTTACACTGAGCCGCACGATTCACTATCTCTGAGCTGAGCCAAGGCTCAAACTTTGTTGCAAGTTTGTCCCATCGCTGAGCCCAGTTTCAAGAGCAACGCGATAGCAACAAACAACGAAAGCAAAAAAAAAACGTTTTTCCGCCAACCTCTCTTGCAATAAAGCGGAAAACTTTGCGGCCGAGTATGCGAACGGCAAGGAGAAAAAAACGAGCAAACGAGCTGGAATCTTTTCAAGGAAAAAAGTTTGAGTTCCGTACCGAGAGGGAGAAGGGAGTTTTCACGTTGCACTATTGCAATCATAAATTCTGAAAGTAAAGAAGAAAAAAAACTTTACGACAAAACTCAAAACAAGTGCGATGGGAAAACAAAATCACATACCGATGCTGCTGAACGATGGTAAAACAATGTGCTCGCATTACGTTATAATGGGTACATCATCGCGCTGCAGGTTGCAAGGTGGGTGAAAGCGATGAGTTGGATTGGCGTGCGTACACTCCGGACAACTAAATATGCTGCTGTCGGCATGGTAACGCAGGTATCTCTCTGTCACTTCCGCAGTGCCTGATGGAGCAAACCTTAACTTCCATTCCATTTTAAAGTACGGAATGCTGCGCTTTTTGCTCCCGTTGCGGGATAAACGGTTCATTCTTTCTCTCTCTCCCTCGTGTAAGTGAAATAAAAAGCAAACCGGTACGACCAGTTCAGCAAAACTTACCAAGGGGGTCGGAAAATTAACTTCTGTTTTCTGAGTTGTGCAAAATGAAGCAACTTGATTGTTCCTTCGGATTGACTGCAATCTACTTCACAAGAAGGAAGCTTGCTATTGTCGACGATGTTGGCACAACATCACATCGCATCACAAGAAAGAAAAAAGAAAAACAAAACCGTTGCCACGCTACACTAAACGAGCGATGCGGACGCGTAATGATGATTATGCTGCTGATAGTTTCCTTAATCAAAACCAACCCAGGGCCCACCCCGATCGTGACGGTTTCGGATTGATGAACTTTTCTCCCCTCCATCTTTTCCTGCATTGCTTTCTTTCCTTCCTTCCTGTAGTGTCAAAAATTTTGCAGCCACTTTATGATGGCTCGGCTCGATTGTGTAACTATTTCTTTAGTGCGGAACGATGTGCGGCACTCTTCAACCTTCATCCGACCCCGTTCATGAATATTTCAATAATGATAATCGTGCACAGCCATCACGCGCACTTCCGCTCCCTGCATTCTGTGCTGTGCTTTGAAAATGTGCATGATATTTAAATTTCATTTTTCATTTCACTGCTTCTTCCTTGCTGGGTGATGATGATTTTCCTCATATTGGGTGTCTGCTATCAGTCCTGGAAGCCGCCGTGCAGGAAGGCGGACCTAGAACGCCCAGATTAGAGCACCAGCATCGGGCTAGATGATGTGCTAGCTCGGGCACACTCTCCCACCTACTACAGTGGCTCTAATCCAATCTGCTTTAAAGCGTTTGTCACAACGCACCAGCATGACGGCGAACAGAATGTAAGGAAGACATCCGCTCTCCGGATCGGGTATAAAATATAAGGGTGTATTTATTTTGATAAAATCCCACCGAACAGAACGAGCCGAGCAACCACGGGCCATGGGGTACAGTTGACGACTAAACTGAGAGCCACAGGCATTACGATTATCATAAAATGCCAGCCACTGCCACTGGGTGGATATGAATGGGAAAATATGCTTCTCCCTATAAGAATCGTTCGTGGGTTTCCCGGGCTTTTTCAATAGACAACTGAGGATGCATTAAAAATTCAGCGAAAAAAAAGAAAAACAAAAATCTACCCAACATGCAGAGTAAATCAGATGCAGCCAAAGGCTCATTCATTGCCTACAAACGCTGCCTGGCTGTCTAGCTATGGCATGGAGGCAGTTGTAATGCTGCTAGCCTTCGGCATAAATGCACGCCCACGTCGAGCGTTCTCCCCTTATCTTTCTGTCTGTTTCTTTCCTATCATTTATTTGAGTGTGGTTAAGCGGTAGATAAAACTCTGTATTTAAAAGATAATTTCTAGCCGTACAGAAACGGTTTATTTTACAATTAAGAAGAAGCATTTTCTTAAAATTATGCTAAAATTTGCACCATACGAAAGCGCTACCAGGCGCCTCCATTGTTGCCGGGAAGCAATTCAGCTCAACAAAAGCTCAACTTCCTTTGCTGGAGACCATTCCACCCTCTCGTTGGTTGAAATAGTGCAATGAAGTCGTTGCTATTGTTTTCCGAGTAAATGTGGTGGCGATCCGGCATAATAAACGGTAAATATTTAACCGCCGGGCATTATGGCTTCGTCGGTGCGCTTTCCCGTCGAGGAGCGAAGGATTAAGGTTTGGCCTTTCTTTAGCCAACAGTGGTGTTATCTATTGTTTAGAGATTTATGCTGAATTGATGCTTATTGTGTGGCTTTTTTAATGAAACTTTCTATTACATTTCATTTCGAAATAAAAGCAGCGTACAATGTGTAACATAAAATGCTCTTTAACTTCCCGATCTCAGTGCCGTTTCGAATGTTAAAACTCTTTATTTACCTGCCTTATACGAACGAAAACTGTTTCGATTTCCGATTCCGATAAAACATCGTTCGTACCATTCCATCCGTTCCCTTTCTGGGAATTAGAACCCTCGAAACCAAACCACTCCTTCCTTTCCATCTTCCCTACCATTCCCTTGACTTTCTCTTTCCTTAACAATCGATCGTCCTTAAATCATGACATTCCTTTCCACCCATCCCCGGAAGTGTCAAAACATGTTACCTGCATGCCCCCGTACTGCTGCAGTTCAATGCTTTTCACCTGTCCCGATCGATCGATTTATCAACCACTGCAGCAGCAGCAGCAGCAGCTTTCACCTTGCGGCCAAACCCGAAATAACCTGTCCATCCACCGACAGGACAGCTGCTCTTTTGCTCCTTCCAGAAAGTGGGCAACGAAAGCAATGTCTATATCTTGCAGACTATGTATGGGCATGTAGGAAAAGGGAGGAAGCCAAAAAACCATAACCCTCCGCTTCTATGCAGTATGCGGTAGGTGTCAATATTGTGCTATGACCGTCCTGTAACTTCTGCTTCGATGGTGTTTGGTTTTACTTGTGCTTTGCCATCGCTTTTTAAATTGGACAGCTTTTTATTGTTACTTTATCGCATCGCTATAGCCATCGAGAACGAGTGAACGGGAGAGTGAAAAACTAAAAAAAAAACTCAAAACCACAACCACTAGTAGTTGGGGCACTTTCAGCATCAGCCATTACGGTGACAGTATCATGCACAGTTTGATGTTACAGTTAACTCCATTTTTAGTTTGTGTATTGCTTATACCATTTTCATGTGGTAGTAGTTTGACATTTTCCACCACATTTCAATGGATGTAAATTATACTTTCCCAACTGCTGATAAATTGGGTCCAATGTGTGGGAAAAAGAAAGCGAAACTTATTTATCGCTTCATTGAATGTCAAGTTAATAGCGGCCTGCGGGATGAAATATTACACGTGCGCTGCACCATATCTGGTGATTATGAGCTTTAATTTCCAGTTGACGGTTGCAGAGAAAATATTGCCATAGGAATTAACCCATTAACACGGTATCATGCAAGTGATCGTTTGTAATTGAACCGTGCAATAAGCCATTCGCAAAGGGATTACGATATCAAAAAGTGGAAGCGGAAGTAAATTAAAAGTCACTGATCCATGAGATGGTTGAAATCATTACGTCAGCTATATACTACACTTGCGCTCGTTTCGTTTTGAATCCATTCTAGCAGATTTTAAAACGAAACTTCCACTGCACACAAATATTCTGATTAAAAGTAAACCGAAGAATGTTTGGTCAATATTGACGCGCTGCCACGATATGATCAAATAAATCACCACCAGCTGATTGAAAGGACAGACACTATAGTTACTGGTGACGTGACTGGGCACGTACTACGGGCTTAAAACTAGCCCTCAAATTCAATCTCCCTGACAGTGATCAATTGTTGTTTAGTTTCATCCCTCCGTGGCATTCCGTCCGCATTCCCATTCCCGTGCAAAGTCATGTCGTGCCTAATCAGGCCCCGGATGGGCAGCTCTTGTCCCGTTACCGAACAACCCACGGGCCAGGAAATGTTTCACTGCCCCTCTAGTGGTTGCTCGTCAGCCAATCTTGTCGATTGGAAAACAATACGCCAGCGCCCAGCCGTATTGAAGGCGGCACGAGACAGGTCAGAAAGGTACACTTGCGGGGGCCGACCACGCAAAAGTTCAAATTTAGATCTAATCAATCATGTTCCAGTCAGTTACTGTTCCGTTGAGACAAGTGCACACACACACACACACACACACCCAAAACCCAACGAGTAAAACAACGGAGCAAAGCACAGCCTCACCTGACACGGCTAGGTCCAGCGCCGTACCTTTGGGCTGACAATTTCTATCATCCTTTTCGTTTGTTTTTTTTGTATGCCTTGCATTACGTTCGCCCTTGTTCAGTAATGTCCTTGACATACCCCTGGGGGAGGCTGGAGAAATTTGTTTCGCCTACAATAAGCTAGCTGCTTCGGGGCCCGGCCTATGGTTTTAACCGATGCTGCTGAAGGGTATGTATCCGTGCCCGACCGATGGGCGGAGTTTACCATTCTTCGTTTGCGGAAAAAAGGTTAGTTAGCACACTTGATGAAAACTCATCAATCTTTGTTAACGACGGGTTTTGCTGCCACTGTGGGGCATTGAAGCAATGACATTTTCGAGCCGGCTTTTGAAAAGGTGAGAAACATTTCCACTCGATTATGGCAAACAATGCAACCGAAAAGGGCATACGCTTGGCATAAACGTTTTAATTGCTTGGCATTGTGGGTCACGGGGCAGAGAGCTGAAAGGCACTTAATTTACCACCACTTTGACAGTATTGTTTATGATTAGTTTAGAAGAATGTTATTTTTTATGCTGCTGGTTGATCATTTTTAAAGCTCTTTAAATTGTATGACTTGAAACAGTTCGATCAGATTTTTAGCCGACACAAACGGTGGTTACGAATAATAAGTTTAACTTCCTTCAAAATAAGTATAAATAAGGTACTTACATATTACAAGCAATAAAATAAAAAATAACAAAACGGGTCCAAATGCTCCATCCACTGTATCTGAGGGAAAACCTAATAAATTGTGCCCAAGGATTAATTGTGCTATTGAAATAAATTGTACAGATAACAAATGAAATAATTAAAATTAATCAGGTGGAAAGTGAATTCCAATCAGAAAAAAGGTAATAAAAGATACTGGAATTTAGCGAGCGGACAATTTTGTGAGATTATTCTATAAGCTGCAAGAGCTTCTAAGCCATTTAACCCCATGACACTGAAAAAAGGTCCATTTTCATCAAACCACTTACACCAGACACAACTTGTAAAAGCTGTTTGATGCTGGGTCAGCTAAATACCAGTTTTTAAAGATCACACGGCTGAAGTGTATTGATCGTGACTGACATTCAACAAGAGCTTTATTATTATCATATTTATTATCGTATATTATAGTAACTGTTTATAATATAAACTTTTTCCTAGTACTCATCTTCCCGAAGGTAATGGAATTCCCAACCTTAATCATAGCAAACCCGAACATTATCCATGACGAGTGGCCCATTCAAACCCATCACAACCCAAGACCATAATTAACGGTCCAAAGTTTAAGTCGAAGCCACCAAGCATCAATTATGTGAACCACTGCACCGAACAGCATCGTATCCGGTAATCGAATTAGCTGAAATGCAATGTAATTTCTCACCCTTTTGACCCCTCCCTCCTGGTGTTGCAAGATGTAATACAGCCCAAGACGAACCCCCCGCGTGACGTGAGCACTTCAGCGCCATGGCAAACATTTCTCGACCGTGTTGATCAATAAATTCTAATGAGATGCTAGCACCTTCCAAAATCGGGTGGCCAAGGAAAACGGTAACCATGCACAGTATCGGCCATCGAACCGCCAATTCGACCACAAAGGTCAATTACCGATCGATTCGATGAGATTAGATTGCTCTTTCGGCACCCGCACACTCAGTGCGTTTGTTTACTCCGCTCGAAACATACGTCGTAAATTTAAAACCCACTCCCCGCATTCGGCAACCATTTTCAGTCCAATTTCGATTGAGATAATCGCGGTTTCAGGGTGTGCTGGAAAAGTAGGGGTATGGTGGGGAAAATTATTTACATGCTGCGTATTTTCCTGCCACTGATCCCGCGTGGCGCGTACCCGATCGCTCTCGAGTGCGCCAGCCGTAACCATGCCAATCAATTTGCCCTATACAGACGTGATTGGTTTAAGCATCCAATTAGTGTTTGGGGATTTTTCACGCTGTTTCATTGCGTTGATACGATGTGGTGAAATTGTTTTGGGGGTAAACTGTTTCATTTTGTCGAATTTCACTCAATTGAAACTTACCGCAACAGTGCGTGTGAAATGAATAGCCAACGTAATCGGTAGGCTTGGAAAACTCTATGCAGGGAATCGATTTTTATTTTATTCTTTCTTCCAAAAACTACATTTTTTCTCTTTATTTTTTGCCTTTTGAGTCAAAAATCAACACAACTTTAAGAAACGGTCTCAAATGTCAGAAATTTCATTCCAACACATTGAAAAATCGCTCAATAAGCACAGATGTTCTTAGATTGAAAAGTTGGGTTCGAACTGTTTTCACACCCAGCGGACCCTTCCCAGAATGAACACAAAGCAAATATTTATGTTCTACTTGACCAGAAGGGTTTGCCTTTCTCGCAACGGGATGAATACCTTTCTCGGGGGGTTAATATCAATAAAATGCGAAAGGAATGTGAATTTATCGCTGGGAAAGAACAAAAAAGAACACGATACAAAAACAATTCAAGTTATGCAGTTAGAAAGATAAAAGCGTTTTATCTTCATGTTGGTTTGTGTATGAAAATCAACCGTCTCTCTTTAAGAAATTGTTGTTTAGTTTTTAGCAAAATCATGAGTTTTAAATTAATCAAAGTTAAACTTAATGCAAACTTTTCAGTTTCTCATTAGAACGAATGTGATCGTCCACTCGATTGAACCTATAAAAGCAAGAGATGATGCGGTGCGACAGCTATAACATAAACAACATCAATTTACCCTTGCACGCCTTTCACGTCACTGTCTGTATCACTGCCCGGTGTCGATTAATATTTCTCAACTCATTTCAAACTGTTCCAAAACATTAAGCAACGTTCAATCGCCATCGAGCGGTGGGGCTGAGAAAAATTGCACACTTTGCTAGCTGTTCTGCTTGTTCTTGGCTATCTCCGTGCTGCAAAGAAAGCCCGCTCTGCACCATGCAACAATACCGCAGCAGCACCGGAGACGATGGAGCGAGAAGCTGAGAAAATTAATTACGAATCAATTTATCATTACGTTCAATCGCACTTTTTCCTACCATCTTTGGACACACACACTCAGTGGGAGAGAAGTAAATGCCAGAGGTGTGTGTTTGTGTATGTTCAGCGACGAGACGAACCTGAGAGAGTAAAAACTTTTACACGAGCACGATTTAATGAGACGGCAAAATCGGAACGGCCACTGCCAGCCGGATGCATGGTGGAAAATTCGTTCTCGGCTTGTGTTTTTATTTTTCACCCTGGAACCTTTCAGATCGCTTTCGGATGAATGATGTATCGCCATTCAATCGATGCGAACACAAAAACTGACCCTGCTTCATTCGGGGTTTCCATTTTATCCTTGATCCAAATGACCCAATCAACGGGTTGATGGCGCTGATCCATCAACACCATTCGTATGCACACCATCGACGCTTCCATTGGTGCATGTTCGATAAGTTCACTGTGCCTGCAAGCGAGTTGTTGCCGTTCGTTTTCCCGCTTTAACACTCATGTGTGGCACCAATACGCACACACACACACACACACATACCCACGCTGGTTTAACGCACCTCAAATGAACGGCCTCTGTGCCAAGTAGTGCACACGAACGACGAAAGAGAGGCTGACAAGCGAAGCAGCAGCATAAATGATTGAATCATTTGCAGCAATAATTAAATTTACATTTTTCACGCCATCCTGCTCAGCGCTGCGATCGTGGCAATTGGGAAAGGCAGGTGGAGGTCGCGGTATGCCACGTCAATCATTTCGCATTAGTGGTGGCGGTATCGGTTTCCGGTTGCACTTTGGTTGTGGCGTTGAAAAATGAAGCAGCAGCGGCACGCAAACAGCCTTTGGTCGTGTGAACAAATGTGTTGATGGGATTGTTGGCATGCTTATCGGATCATAGTGCGAAGGTTTCCATACAGTGAAGCTCAAGCCGGTGAAGAGCAGATAAGAGAAGATGGATAGTAAAAAAATTAAAACAAAATACTTTGTTTTCGTTTTTTGCTTCAATTTGCACGTTGAGAAGTAATTTGAGAATTTCGTTTTAGTTTGTCGAACACCAATTTTTTTTAGAAAAATGGGTTTAAAACTAACTCATAATTTTACGTTTCCGCAAATAGACACCAACTGTAAAATGATGCATACAAGGTAACGTTTCCTGCCTCGCTTAAATAAGATATTCACCCTGAAATTCCCTTTCGCAACCACAATAGCGCACTATTGTGTGCTTCCCTGTCACTAATGTACCTCGTCAGCACCACCACGGGTCGACGTTCGTGACTTTACACCATTCCGTTGCTCCATTATCCATGCCACCTGTGGGTCGACTACACCACAGCGCCAGTTCCACTATCGTTCGTAGCACTGCTGCACAGGAAAGGCTTATGTGTATATTTGCACATGCAACCATCTTCCGCTCGACCAAACGACTCCTCCAGTGTCACGGGAAAGTAGTTTCTGATTTTAAAGGGTACATTTCCCCCTCCCCCCCCCCCCCCTTGGCTTGGTGGCTTGTTGTGCATACATTAAAGGAGTAACCTTACCGTACAGCGTCTTGCGTCGCGTGAAGTACTGGGCGCCTCCATCATCGGGCTCGATTAGTCACAGCGGGGAGTTTATTGGCAGCGTTATAATGTTTATCTTAAAGCAACGATCACAGCGGTTCACCCTGTACCCATGCCTTGAAACAAAACCCCCTGCCCTGAACGGAAACGTGCAGCAGCATTGGTAACGATTTATGGATGTAAATACGAGCTGAAGCCATAGTGGATAGTGCGGTTGTGTAGTGCGGTTTGCGCTTATCGCGCGGTTAAGGGGAAACCCTTTCGCTTCGGTCCAGCATTGGAGTCGGTGGTAGAAAAATGAAGCCACATTTCTTATGCCATTTTGCTACTGCTCCGTTCGCCTACTGGTCCGCTTTACTGTTGACAGCTATTTAAATTCATTTGAATAGAAACGAGCTGCAAAGAGAGCAAAGAGGAACAAGCAGTAGAGAGCGTGGTAGCATAATATCAGCTGTCAGCTTTTATTGGCCCAATTGTGCTGGGCTATGCATACGGAAAGGATTTGCTTCAGCAACTTTTTTCCGGTTTGTTTTATGTAGATGTGAAGATTGCTGAACTGAGCTTCTTTTCCATATCTTCGTGAGAAATGAAGTTGAAAAACTATTTTCATATTACCCCTCACATTCAGACGTGCAGACAAATGTAAATATTGTTCTTCTTACAAAATCCAACACATTAAGATGCTGTGGTTTCTTTACAACACAGTTATAACGTATGCCAATATTCATTTGTCTTCAGCCAATTTACGAACTAGCTGCTATGGGCAATGGAGTATTTTCTCTCCTTTTTAACCCCTCGAACCGTTATTCATCGATGTCAGATGCTAACCATATTTCCCCGGAACTGGCCCTGGCCGGTCCAAAAGCCGATTAAGATAAGCTTAGTTTAATGCCTGCACAATCTTCTACTGACTCGTAACTTTTCGCAACGATACGCTACAACACATGCCCCATGGCAGACGGCGCAAAGACATCGTTCCATGCCTAATGAATTACTTATCTAGCCTTCCGGAACCGCTGCCCGGTGGCGGACAGGCGTTGGACACCGAGCGCCTGTCCGTTAAGCGCAGGCGAAGCCATAATAATGTGCCCTCCGTTAATCCGCCAGCATAAACGAAAGTCGTGTCGTTTGTAGCAAACGGTTGCCTGTGAATGGGTTTATGGTTGTAAAATTTACGATGGTGTGATAAAAAAAAATTGCCACCGGCTACTGGCCACTGACACTGCTGACGGGGTTTTGCGGGAGCTTTCTTTATGTGCTATCCGGTGCAAGATTTCGAATCAATCACAAAGAGACAATCAGCTATATTATTTACTGCATGCGATACGAAACGCATAAAACAATGTAGCAATTTGCGAGCGCACGGTGCAAATGCATTCTCGGAGCGGATTTTTGCTGAGTGGCTGTTGGGGTTTGGGAACCTTCCAATGTTGCCAGATTCATCTACTTCGAGTGCCTGTGTGCTCGAAGCTACTTGGACGTAATTGTTCGTAACCAATCTAATAAGTGCGTTTATTCAATTTATGAAGATGACCTGTGGAATTATCTGTTCTGAAGATCAATGTCATCAATGCTGTTACAAATACATCTTTTTACTAACAAGAATTAGTAAATCAAACTAAGCAATGATGTCAATTCAACCAGTAGCAGCAAAAGCTAGACGCTGTTTTTGTAAGGGATTCATACAGTTTTCGTTGAAAATTTTCACTTTTCTAACAATATATTTACTCAACAATATATCCATATAATAAACAAAGACCTACCAATTGCCTACAAACCCAGCCATTTCTATGTTTATACCAAACCAAACAACAGTATCTTTCACTTGACTATCTTCATGAACCTAGCCTTTACCAGGCTAAGCAAAGCCAAATATTTGTTGTATATTTTTCACCATCTCAACGAATCAATCAGTTTATTTAATTTATATAAATATAAACATTACAGTTCATCAACATTTCACGCATAGGATTATAAATAATTATTAACCCACTTCATAGACTTGCCTAGGCTAGGTGCTAGGCAAGTGGGCCTTTAAAATTTCGTCCATTCACAGCTGGGGGTGTTAATATCTTCTTTGTTTTCCCCAAAATTCGATATAATTTTACCATCTGTGAAAAAAAACTAAAGAGACAACCTCATAAGAGTAAAACGGTGTACTGTTCACATTATTAACTGTTGCAAAATTATATAAAAATATGAAACTTATCCATTACTAAAGTAGTTTAAATGAAAAATTATAAAAAAAATCCTTCAAAAAAGTATTGTTCTTTTATAAATTTTTGTTTGAATAATAAGGGATAACAGACTTTTGTATATATAATTATATATAATTAACGAAATCTCTGTCTATGGCACCCTTCACGATTCTATTCAGTTTCTTATATGGAGTTTGACAGTTGGAGGCTGAAACCATGTAAACACTCCATACAAAACCACACATAAAACTAGTCTGCAATTTTCAGTCTAGATTATTCTAGCCTCAAAGCTAGAATTCAATTCGAGTACCTGCTCGAAAAATCAAAACAAGGTGGTGTTTACATTTATCCCAAGGTTTATTAAAGAGATCTGGTGAGGGAATCCAGAATTAAACTGTATGTAGTCCAGGTGGTCTCATAGCTTTTTTTATAACCAAATTTGAATATAATTTTTTGACAGGATGGGTGAAAACTTTTGTTCAAACAAGCTTTCTGAAGGCTTGACGAATTCACAAAACACCCTTAAAATTTTCATTCAGAAGCAGAAGCGATAAAAATCAGCCTTCTAAATTCATACACCTTGGGATAAGCCCACCTGTATATTATACGCACTTAGATAGCTGCTCGAAAACTGCTATACAATGCAAACAGCGGACAGGTTGAAATTTCAGCCTACGAACTTGAAACGGAAAGGGCCCCTATATCAAATTTGCTATTTTTATAATAAAAAATAGCATAAGAATAAAACCATAAAAAATCATACACATAAATTTAAAACATCTATTAAATGCTACCTCAAAGTAGGAGAAATCTGGCACCGCTACAATAAATCATAAGCGCCGAATGCACCTCCCGCTACAATGTCTTCTGCTTTGTTACATCTGTCTTCCAGCACACATGAAAAACGATTCCCATCGAGCTTCTTCTTCAATGCCTGTAACATTTGCTGCAGTTCTTTAAATGTTATTGGAAAGCGTATGCCAGAGGCTGGTGAATCTTTTGCAGAAATCTTTCTCCTGCATTTCTCGCATGATTTTTAAAGCTGCGTTGAAAAGTGATCTCAGCTTGCATTTATTATACATAGAGAGAGAGTGCAGCACGCCTCAGATTACGCCGAGTGGCTGAGTTGCATTCCCACATCTCACACGCACATAAATACACTGACACACATACACAGCCAAACACAGTGGCAACGGTCTCCATCGTACCCGAAGACGACAGCTTTGGCCAACCGCAAGCCAAAGTCCGCTGGGGCCATGCTGAGCGAGAGCTAAAAGCACAGCACGCGCCTAGACGCTCAACCGGCTGGGGGAGCAAATTTATTACCCTTTACCGTATGGCGCTGGTATGCACCGGCTTCAACGGACCATAATCATGAATCGTGGCCACTCGTGGAAATTCAATAGAGCCCCACCATCCGTCAGGATATTGGAAGGAAATGGAACCTGCCGCCCGGAGCGAAGCACACACACACACACACACACACACACACACACACACACACACACACACACACACATACACCCTCATCACCCCCAATCCACCCCCACACGGTGACAACGAAACCGTTCGGTTTTTAATGTGCATGCTACAATGTACACTTGCCTACCTCCGTGCGACCTGCGTCGACATTGTCTGTCCGGTAAGATGAATGTTTGTGTTCCGGGCATCTTTGTTCGGATGGCAGCAGGCGAAACCATCTAATGGGATCGAGAGGGGTGTGCATGTGTGTGTGAGTGGGACGTTATTTAAGCTCGGTTTAATAGGTTTACTTATGCAAATGCTCTCCCGGCTACAGCTGACAGTGGTGCGCAGTGCACTGTCGAGCATCTTTCAAAAGGCCATTGTCGATGGGGGGGGGGGGGGGTGAAGTGGGGGTGATTTTTTATCCCTTCCTTAAGCCTCAATATATTTACTATCTTTTGAACAATCTCGTCGCATAAAAGCCGCTACTTAAGGGTATTACGATGCCAAGGTTCGATGGACGCAAAAGGCAAATCGATGTTGACGTGTGTGTGTGTGTATGCGGAGAAATATACCTCTGGCATGCCTATGGCCAGGTTGCGAAGTGACCGTGAGAAGGTTAACTTTATCGATCACGAAGCCAATAGGCTACGGTCTTGACCTGGTCACTGCACAGTGGGAGCAAATAAGCCCGACATGTTTATAAGGGCATTCAAGTTCTTGGAATGTACAAACGGATTCAAAGTAAAGCTTATTTGAAATAATTGGGTTTTCCCTTTATTTTGCTATATTTTTAAACATTTTAGTAGTTGAATTTTATTCTTTACGAAACAATAACGATAGCTCAATATCCTCTAGGCAATGTAAAGTGCAAAGTAAAATTGGAGGTCCACCTGCACCCCTTTATCCAGCCGGTACCTGTCACGTGTTTGCTAGACACATGTGTTCTTAAGCTTACAAAGAACCTTCCACCACTGGCCCCACAATGCTCGGGCATTTGCATTCACTTGCATTGGACTAAACGCACACACACACACATACACGTGTTGGTAAAGTTTTGCTGTGCTTCATTCACAGGTGCGCACAGTGCATACGCCAGTGTTCGATTGTAAGCGCAACAGTTCGATTCAATCACAATGGCAAATCGTCGGTATCGGTATCGGTTCGAGTGAAATGTTACACTGTGTGTTCGTGTGTGTGTGTGCGTTACCAAAGTCAAACTTCAGATGGATGTGTAAGCTGTAAAGTTGCCAACAAAAAAAAGCCACTACCTTTGCTTGGAAACTTTATCAATGTTCAAGCAGAATTCGGGCAGTCGATTCGGTGCAATTGCCCTTAACAGCAAGCGATGGAGTACTTTCGTGTGCAGTATGAGCAGGATATGAAGGTATTTGCAATCGTAACCGATTCACTACGCAGCTGTGCAAATGCATCCATTTCAAATGCGCAAAGGTGGGGGATAAGAAGTTTCACTATTCCTTTGTTGTACCGCAGCGAATGTGAAGGTAAAGGTACATTTTACTGGTAGTGAAAGGATACAGAACAAAGCAACGAAATGCTAGAAAGAGGACTATGTGCTGAGATGTTGTAACAGTGATAAGAATTATTTATGCGATACAAGCAGAGGTATGCATTTCCTTTGTTAATTCTGCGTGCCGTCATTCAGAACATAGCCTCAAATTATTTTAAATTCAGCCTGTACATCCACATCTATTCCTTGTGATTACAACAATCTGAATATGTGCGTTTGATCTAATACATCAGATAATTTATCGGATTGACGTACTAAACTAAAGTGATTGTGATTTTGATACAACTGTATAAAAGACAAATCAGCAATACGATGTTCTTGTGTATATGAGCCTTAAGTTGAAACTACTGGTGAAAGTGAGATGTGTCGGAAAAAAAGTTATCAGATGATGATAACATTACTTGGCTATGCTTTATCCAGCATACGTGATTGTGGCTCTTTTTTTTAAACTAAAAATTATGGTTTTAGGGGTTGTTTTTGGCTGTTAGCATCATATTGCATGAATTTTCAATTCAATTTAGTTCGAAATATTTTCCTCATATTTACATTTTTTCGAAAAAAATCTTTTATTACAACAAAACAAGGAGAATAATTACTTATTCAGCATTTATTCCATTTAACATTACAATTCAACAGCAAATTTTATTCGACAAATTTTATGTACTTGGATTCCACACATAAAGCAACACAATTATTTGATCTATCTGTGAAGAATTTAACTGGCGATTAATGTACACAAACGGTGTTGAAATATAAAATAAAACACTAAACAATCCCTTTCAACGAAGTAAACTACAATTTATACTGAGCAAAATTAACTGCCATTTCGTTTCTGCGTATCTTTTAACAATGCATCACTCTAATACACACACACACAAAACCGGCCAAAGAAACAAATTACAAGAAGCAATTAAACAGCCCCGCAGAGATATGTTTTGTCTGGGTAAATGTTTAGAAAACATTCACGCTCAACAAATGCTGCCCAAAACCGTGTGCTTGTGTGCGCGCACAAAATAGTGTTATTGTTGGTAAAACAATGCAAACAAATGGGCACAGAAGATGGGAGAAGTTTGTTGGAGAAAATTCCACCCACACTTGACCACCAGCTGCGTGTGTTCGTGTATGGGCGAGTTTGGGACCGTATCACTCAACGGCAAGCGAAATAATATGCCCTGATTGACGCCACCGACTCACCCGCAAACCATGCCAAAGGGCATTCGTAGTTAGCTCACCTTTTGATCAACGTTTTATGAGAATTTCGCTCGTAGGTGGAGCGCCATACCTTGCCCACCCTTCCAACCGCTTAGCCATACATACAAAGGATCAGCCTGTAACGGCTTTGTTGGCAGCATTGCTATTAATCCGGGCGAGCTACAAGGGGAAAGCGAAATTACTCTTCGTGTGTTTTTCATCTCAAAATGTCACTAACACCGTTCGGGCAGGCATACAGGCGATGAAAGCGAAATATTGTGGAAGCTTCCATAATGGGGAATTTTCGCATGTGTGTGAGTGTGTGTGTGAGTGAGGGTTAATCAAAACTGTGTTGCTTTAATGTTGAATTTAATGCTTAAAAACAAAATTACTCATACACTGCTGAACAACGCGGCAAGCGCAAACGATCTTGTGCGTCACGTTTAACCACGAAGCATCTGTACCGCCAAGTCAATTATTTTCCATACACATGTTAATTACCGTACGCCTCATTACAAGGAATCGTTTGCTACACGCGTTGCATGCGAGCCAACCACTCCATCGCTTATTTATGCCGCCGCCAGGATTTATGCCTGTCCATGGCGCGGGCTACACACGTTCGCGCAAAACCGCTTAACCCACTCGTGCGAGAAAATCAGTTTTCGGCTGCCAAACGCAACTAATGTCCCGGCTGGACGGATTCGTTTCGACCAATGTGCTGGTTTGGGACGGCCGCCATAGCAAACGCACGCCAACAGTGCTTGTATACACACACGTTCGAGTGAATTAATACTTTTGCGCGATGCGTTTCGGCACATACACATATATAAAACCATTTCGGTAACAACTGGTATGGTTGTAGCCTGAAGTGTGTGATAATAATTTACGCATACACCATCCATGCCATGCCGGTTTGCGCGGTTGTGGGTTGATGGGTCGTTCGTCGAAACCAAGACACTTGCTGCTGGGTTGCTAAGCCTGCTCAATCGGTGGGAGAGCACATCAGTTGCCCCGATACCCGCAGGTTAATGCACGCCCGAGCACCGAGAACGACGCCGCTTGCGAGTGACCGTCGGACAATGCGGCTATCCTGGCAGGCGGGACACGTATCACATGTTTGCCGATTTGTGGTGACATTCACCAGCCTAAACGGATCCAGTTTTGGCAGGTTTCGCGTAATCCGATTGCTGGTGGGAAAGTTGGACGCGATAAGCTGCGCCGGGGCCAACCGGTGTGGCGTTGTTAAAACTGTGTTTCACAACTGCCTAAACGGTGCGTTCTGTTTTGGAGTACAGTCCAACCGAAGCGAGCGTGGAGGCGGTGGAATATGCATTTCTGTTTATCGTAATTTCATGATTTAATTGGTTCGTATAAGCAATCAGACTGTTAAACAATTATTTTAATCGTGAACGGTAAATGTTTATTCTTCAAGAACAGTATCAGCATTGTTGTTTTGTCAAGTAGAGTAATGGAAAAAAAACCCTTAAATTTCAATTATTCATCTACTGAATCAACACTAGCTATGAATTTGTACAAGTCACTTCCATTATCGTTTGAATGCACGATCGTTAGCTGCTTTATGATTTCCATCAACGTAATGACAGAGATTGCCAGTGATGACAGTGAAAAAGCGCTACAACGTAATTAAAAATGTAAACAAGCGTATAGAACGGAAATGGGTACAAGCTTGTTAAATTGAGTAAGAAAAAAAAAACAAACTTCCCAATGCACGCTCCCCAAGTACCGTAAAGTGACGCAGCACGGAAATTAACGCTGGCCCCGCTGAAACGCTCACTGCAGCTGTGTGTGCAGTATGAGTAATTATTATTAGTGCACTAATGAACGACTGGCCTAATTTATTCCGGCACGCAGCACGCGTGATGAGTGTCAATTTCCGATCGGCACTGATTAACAATTTCATTATTTGCAATGATGCCAAGGGCAATCAACGAAAAAAGGCACTTAAAGTTGATTAAACAAAGGCTGACAATGGGACGATTGTACAAATGACATGAAGAACAAACTAATCCATTTGATATAAAACCCCAATTATTTCAAAGGACAAAAACGATTAATTATTGTTATTCAACTTCACGCTACAAACCCCCGTAAACTTTAACACATTCCCTTTAAATCAAACATTCATTCCCGTTTATCGCACCGCTTTACTACCGACCGGGAGAGTAAACTGACCGATTCATTTCGCCCCATAACTTCCAGCAATTGACATAAATGCCAATCAACGGACTCGTTTAATGACACTTAAGGGAAACCTTAAACCACTCAATAGTGGCATAGCCTTCGGCTATAAAACACCGGCCGTACCACTGTCCACCAGGTAATGGAAACAGAATACCAAATCATGAGCCTCAGCGCCTACACATTCGCTCCATCGCACGTCTTAGCCAATGGGAACTGATGCAAGCTGATTCCTCGAACAATCCTCAACACATGTGAAATATCCAAGCGGGGCAGGAAAATGGTACGAGAACAATCATCACCGCACAGTGTCCAGTGGTGAAATGGGACCCTGCAAATGAAAAATTCTATGCATTTCATATGATTTCATTGCTCGGGACGAGTATATCGAGGCTCGTCGTAAATCGAGGCCGGCTCTACAACGAACAGAGAGATAAACTAATCGGCAGGACGAAACTGTGTGGATGTAAAACGATTCACTACAGAATAATTTACCCCACTATCAAGGAGCTACGTTCGATACAACTTTACGTTTACTGTGCTGTACAATCAAACACACATTCATATTTAAACAAACGAGTGTTTTCGTACGTGCTCTTTGTTAGCAACTTTAAGGTAATGCTTAAAGCTTACCCCTTAAAGCGCTTGGAAAGCATTTTATTGCTCACGATGAGCAGCTTATAACACAACTAACTAACAACTTCATTGACACCGAACCAGCCTGCGGAGTTCATTTTCTTTCGTTGATTACTGGGCAGCATTATCCTTTCATTTTTGCAAACACCTGCCAACAATCGGGACAAGATATTGCCAGTGCCAGCTCGGGTCAAATCGTCCAAAATAGCAAACATTACGAACACCGGTGCTCTAATATTTGGATTCAGCCACCTTTTGTTCTGTTTAGTTGAGGGTCGTGTTTAGTGAAGAATATTAAAAATGACTAGAAGATGTTTCAAGGACTGAAGACAACGATGGCAGCACAGTTCGGCTGTATTAGTAAGTTATACTGGGCATTTTTACAAGACGTTAAATTACACAAAAAAGAAAGCAGTTTATAAGGCTGTCCGTATGAAACAAGCAGGCCAAGGATAGAATTCCACGTTTCATAATTTTGTTTTATTATTTTAATGTAAGAGGACTTTTAAATTCAAAACACAAGCTGGACGTAGTTCACAAGATTTAGTTATCGAAAAACGATAAGAAAATGTTTTAAAAATTTACACTATTTCATCTTCAAAATTTTACTAGACATTATTTCCACTTCACTTGTTGCACATACCTGTTAAGTGGAACAAATCATGCAACATAGTCCTTTACACCGAAAACCAGTTGCAATAAAAGCATCAAACATTTACGATTTTCATTAACGGCCACCGCGGTGGTGATTATCATACGCTCATGTCACCTGTGAGGCAGAGGCAGCGTAAGCTTTTCCTGCAATCAATCTTCCTTCGTTGAGCTCGTACCACTGTCGTGTTCTTTTAACTTTTCACACTTCATTCGCCTCACAAAACCCACCTTATTCACTTGTTGCAAATGTGTGAATGAATGTCTATGTGTGGATCGGTCGGTGTGCGCTCGGAGCAGGAAATAGGTTAGGGAAGGAAATGAGTTTCTCACTTCTCAAATACTGAAAGAGCGTTCCAATCATACGTCATTCCCGTCCCTACACTTCTGCTGTACTTCACTGTAGCACCGGGTCGAGTTGATGGTTTGCATCAAAGGCCTGGACGGCTTCGCTTTTACCCCGCTGCAAAGTGCAATGTCACAAAAACGGTACTATATTTCTTCCGTAGCCGTAGGTTCACAACGGAAGAGAATATCGGGGTCGTCTGCCCCGGTGGGCATTGTTACTGCCATGAACGTAATCATAGTTTGATGAAAGTTCGTGTACGGTGGGAATGGTTCAACGGTCTGTCCGACGTTCTACCGGGGCAACCAGGGATAACCGTTGATCGGTAATCGATACCATACCGTGGCAGGGATGGGGTTGTTTAGCGTGATGGCGATTTAATTTGTTTCTGATTATGAAAAAAGGAGCTGGCCGATCGGTGGTAGATTGTTTGTCATTACTTTTTGATGTTTACTACAGTTTGATCAGCCTGTGATGGGAAAATGATGGTAAAGGTTGTGATGGTTTTTATTGGAAAAATATTTATAAAATCATTGAACTAAGATTCATGCTAAGCCTTTAATTTAGGGTAAAACTCAACTTAACACTTACTCATTTTGTCTCATGTTTGTTGTGTTAACGTTAATACAATATCCATTTATATTTTATAAAGGTATGCATCAACATTTGAACCATGTTTCATTTCATTTAACGAACATTCAGTCATGTTTGGTTCCGATGGTTTGCTCTCTCAAGAAGTCTACAGTCTACACAAAAAGTATGTCATACTAAAAAAGAGATAAATTGCAACTCTTATGTTTTTCAACACACTCCAAAGATACATAAAAAACATCCCGTGTGATAGAATCAAGAGAGCATAACTAATTTGCCATGAATGTTGCATGGCGTAAGTAAAGTGCACCATTTTATATGTGCTCAGCGTTGCATGGATGGTTGCAGTTTCTTCAACAGTTTCAAATTTGTTTCTCGAAGTGTAACCCTCTTCAATGCCATTGCACTGTATCGGCATTGCACCGTTCCATTGGTGCCACATCGTTCGCAGAGTGTGTGTGTGCGTGTGTTCTTACAATTGTTACAGATGGGTTTCTGGTGAAAGAACATTCACTCCCACCATGAACTCGGTTCGAGATTGTTTTTCTTCCATTTGTAGTGTGAAATGTAAAAAAAACAACAACAAAAAAACCAATACAATAAATTTGCTGAAAATTCAATATCGGGAAAGTTTCCCAATTGTTACACACATATTGGAGCGCTGTTTTTGGGTGGAGGGAAAACAACAGTCACGTTTGCCTGTGGAAACGAAAAAGCGGTTTGAACTGTGAACGAATTCTTTCGTCCTCGAACATCAACATCCACTTTAGAGAGGGCAAGAAAACCGTGTTAACAAGCTGAAAACTATATTCTTACTTGTCAGAAAAAAAGCGAAACAAAATAAAGCACATGACGCAAGGAATGCACACACACACAAAAATAGAACGAAGAAAGCTTCTCTGCACAGCACATAACGATGCGCATAACATGCGCTTAGCGCAAAACTTTCATTCGGTGTTTAGTGACATTTTAATGAGAAAGCATCGCTCCACTTTCCCTGGAAGGCGTACGTGGTGCATGCTACTTTGCAGGAAAAAGAAATAACTAGTCATAAAATTTCATCCTATGCTTCGGCTGCGACACAGAGAAAAGGGCTCTCCTCTGCTCCAGGGACTGTGTCAGCTGGGTGTAATAGTTCTATGTCCTTTCCACTGCTTACACGATGTTCAATACGCCATAAAAATGTCATTTCGACCATTAACCGTCCACCGAGTACTGGTCGAAGTACGGTACGTTGTAGGTCAAATTAGCTAATGACTTCCAGTGGCCGTAGCCGAGACGATAGGCGATTTCCCCTCCCGATACAATGATATTCATTAAAGCCACTGCTACAGGAAAGCTTGAGACAGTGACAGTGGCAAGAAGTGAAACAGCGCGAACCGTACACTTTTCCCCCGAACGGACGTACAGCTTGACGTTTGAATTCTTGGGCGCGTTTCCCTGCGCCAAGCATCATTATCACTAAATTAGTGCTGTGTAGTGGAATTAATTTAGCTTCTCGGTCGCTGCACGCGTAAGTGTCTGTTCGCTGGTGCTGGTGTACACTGCAACTCCTGCTTCCAGCTTTGCCACTTTAGCCACTTGAAAAATGGCAGCGTGTGGAGCTTAGTTTTTTTCTTCTTCTTGTTCTCCTTCTCCAACTTGCAATGAAGATGGCAGTTGTGAATGGTTTCCCTTTTTTTCTTCATATCACTAGAACCAGCCAGCCATTCAAAAGAGGGGTAAAAATTGAAGCACAAAACGAAAAAGCTTGCACCACTCACAATTGAGATGACAAACTCGATTGCCATGGGTTTCCCCCCCTTGGTACGTTTGATATTCCTTTATACGAAGCGTGTTACGGCTACGCAGTTTGTTCTCGAAACTCATGCGGAAAATTAAATGAAAGCACCACTGCAGGTCGGTATTTGAGGATGAGTGGCTCGACATCGTCATCTGTGCCAGCTTATCTGCCTGAGCCGGGTGCTCTTGAGCTGTGGATGGAAAGGCAAGGTGAGTCGCGGTGGTTGTCGTTCGGTTTGGTGTGAAGAACACAGTTTCCTTTGTTCTGTAGCGCTTGTGTGTTATTGGCAAAACACTAACACAAGCTTGCACAAGAGTCAACAGCGTGTTGCAACGCTTGCTGTGGAAGGATGGGATTCAGAAGCAAGATCTATTAAGGAGAACAGGTCGACGCAAAGCCCGTTGCTAGGTTGCCATTTTCAGCTCGCTTTTGACAGTTTCATGAAAAAGTGTTTACAAACAAACGGCTAATAGTGAACGCGGAAAAATGGACAAATGTACTATTAGGAAGATTATATTGGTTAAATTTCTTGCGGTCAATCACTTCTGGAGAATAAAGGAGAAGTAATTGCACTTTTCTCTGTATTCAGAAACATGGATAACTTTTTTAATTGTTTGCAATTCCGTGACCACGAATCGCTACCGTTTGCAACGGTCCTGCTGGAAGAACGAAAGTTTAACGGACATAAAACAGCACATTACATGTTCCAACTGGGTAACAGAAGTCCTATTTACTTTCATTTAAACACTGAGAGTAAAATAAAACATCGAATCGGCACACACAAGTACAATTTGCATACCGTCTTCTGCTTATAACCCGGCGACGAATGATAAAAGAGATCCTTGGATTGTATCAGCCATGTAATAATCTAACTGGATTCTAATTTTTGTATTATTCTAATAGAAAATGAGTGCAAAATGTTGAACAAAACTCTTATTCACTCCATAGCAACGTCCATCGCTAAACATAAACAATGTTCACTTTAACTGTCAAAATTTTCCCATGGCTTTCTGTCAATTTACTCTAAGCGCTTCGACCTGTTCTCTTTCAAAGTCCTTGTTCAGAAGGAACAAAGTTTGCAGTAAAGGTACCTGTACACTGCATCCATGTTTATTTTAATGTCAATATTTATCTTACAGTCATATCTTCAGACAATTATAATTTGAAAGGTTTTAAACTCTGTCGATGATGCTATTGTTATTCTCTTTTTATTCACCTTTGGTTTGAAACGTGTAAAACATTTGGCCCTTCAATAAGTGTTCCCCTTGGAACTTTCCTTTTATACCTTCAGATTTAAATTCTTTCAAAACTTTTGAAAACTTCCTCCATTTGCAACATTTATTTTATCTCAAAAAATGTTTCTTCACTTTGTATATGGTACAAACTTACAGATACTTTATCTTAAACTTATAATATACCTTAGTGTACCATAGCAACATGCCATGTGCAACATGAAAATAATTGCAATTATTGCTTCCGTGTAAAGGCGCCCTCGCAAACTTCACCAAGCCGGAAGCTTTTCATTCAATCCACAGCCCTGATCTCGAAGCAAAATTAAACTAAGAAACGATACTTCCACTTTGTTCAAACCCTTGTTTACGCTCCTGGCACATTCCCTCGACCGGAACAATGAAATAAAAAGCGACCTCGAACGATAGTCCAGACGACGAGCTGGCCAGGATCATCAGGAAAATCTTTACCATCGAAGTTATCTCCGCAGCAAACCGGCATCATTCTTTTATATATTTCCTCCCTTCTGGCGTATGCACAGCGATGCACAACGGCATGTACAAATAATTAAACAGTGTCCCCATGGGGCACTGGGGGCCGCTTCAAATAGCTTTCCGGGTCAGCCTAGACACAGGCCCCGGGTGAAGTGAAGAGCATTCTTAACGCTCCCCTTTTCACGTTCCATGGTGCGGTGTGTGCAGGCACTGCAGAGGCTGGCATGCATGTTTCGAACGCAACCAACCGGCAAAAGATGCTTCGTACACTTTCCACACCACAACAGCAACAACCACAACGAAGGAAACGATGTCTTGCCGAGTCAGCACACCACCACCATCGCCGGCCCGAAAGGAAGGAAAACGGGAATTCATTAACACCGAGCGGGACGCGCCCGGCGTTTGCTGCCGTGCTGCGCTGTGCACCGACACGTTCGCCATTTTTGTTTCCCATGCTGCGAAGCGTACGCTCGGTGGTGAAACTGCAGCCCGGTCATGTTTGCTCGATTGCAAGAACCACTTAGAAGTGATTTGTAGTGAATGAGGGAGGGTGAGTGGGTGTGTGTGTGTGTGCATGTGAAGTAGGGAAATGGCACAAGAGTCAACACAATTGTCGTCGCTCGCGCCGCTGCCTTTGATAGTGCAGCAAATGCAAATGTTTGCCCAGCCGCTGCATGCTTCGAAGAAGATAAACTGTTTCCATTGCGAGCGTTAGAGCGTGATCAAGCTGGCCCTGCCTGTAATCAATGGATGGTGGATTATATTGTGTACGTGTGTATGTGTGTGTTTTTATGATCGACCATGCATTGGTACAATTGTTTCGAATAAACATGCGGAAGGATAGTTTGTGTTTCGACAATCTTCGGGTTGAAATGTTTATTTTCATATTTTGGAATGTTTTGCCGACAGTTGGTTCTTCAGTTTATTTATTCGTATTTACAATTCATATCATTTGAAAAGGAATGATAATAGTAAATACATGTTAAATACCTATTAAAGATGAAGTATATTGTTCTTTAGTAGTTTCCCTTTCAAACTGCACTGCTTAACAATGTAATTAATTTAATTTATTCGAACAAATTGACTGTTTTCTACTTTATATTTAATTGATTTAGCCGGTCTCGTAGTACAGTCGTCAACTCGTACGACTTAACAACATGCCCGTCATGGGTTCAATCCCCAAATAGACCGCGCCGCCATACGTAGGACTGACTATCCTGCTATGGGGGAATCAATTAGTCACTGAAAGCTAAACCCACAAGTGGGTACAGGCAGGCCTTGACCGACATCGGTTGTTGAGCCAAAGAAGAAGAAGAAGAAGATTTAATTGATAAATATACATACAAAATTATTCTGAAATGAAGAAGTCAACATAAAAGAAATAAAAAAAACTACTAAGCTATATTCCCAAAATAGTTCTTCTATTTCTTGTTTTTGGGCCAGTCTCATGGTACAATCGTCAACTCGTACGACCTAATAACATGCCCGTCATGGGTTCAAGCCCCAAATGTACCGTACCGTTGTTGTGCTATAAAAGAAGAAGAAGTTCTTTTATTTTCTACAAAAAGTCTTCACATTAACACACATTTTATACAAGTATAACTCTCATACCTTACTTTGGACTGATTAACATGATTTTTCTGCGGTCCTTTTTCATAAGATTCCAATTTGATTCTAAATGAGACTTTTTAGATAGAGTCCACTTCCCGTCACGAAAGTATCCCAAAATTCTGAGAAACCCCTGCATAGATGTTGTGAGACCAACATGATGAAATTACATAAAAATGAATTAGTCATCATTTGATTTCTAGATCGACGGATTAATTTTTTTGCGCCTGGGCTAAACATAATATAAAACTATCGACATAAAATCGATTTTAATCATACTCAACCACCTGGACCGCACAAATTATCTAGTAATACTCAGCTAGCAACCTCAAGCAAAATTGAGCAGCGTGAAGACGCACAATGGAAAACAAACAAAATTTCTTCTGTAAACACCGTTGATTGTCGTTTAACAAACTCCAAACAAAACTACCATATTTTTTATTCAATTGCATCATCCAACCAAAACAATAACCGTCTACTGACTTCAACTCGATTAAAGTACCATTCCAGCACTCCCGAATGTGCTCCATCTTCCGGACAGGGAATTAATTAAATCATGTTCCCACTCACTGCACCGTAAGCCACTGCACTCTCCTGCTGCAATGTGCCTGTTCTACGATGCTAGTCGAATGTTCAACAACCCATCAAAAGGTTCGACTTCTTGGCCGAATGTTCATCAACGGTTCGAACCGGGCGCACTGATGGAATGCACGCCACCCGAAATGGCCAACGAGCCGAACGGGCCGGATGGGCCACACTCAGCCGAATGGCAATCATGTTTCCGTTATGCTAATGGGACCACCCTTCACGTTGCGTTCCAACGTGCTCTTGTGCTCCTGCCAAGGGAACGTTATTCAGCAGTAGTTGCCGAAATCTTGCCTGCTGTTTTCCGGGCTGCTCCAATTAGAGCGTTGCAAAAACGTCCATCAACGATCGCTCCCGGTGGCCGTGCACTATTATGGTGCTCTATTGGGGTCGACTGTGTGTGTGTGTGTTTGCAAATTCGACCATTTGTTTCACTGTACACGTGATGGACGAGTTACACGCATTGCTGAGGTGTAACACTGGCCCAACGAAACCTGTGTGTAACGAAACAATTAATTTCCAATTTTGATGATCGACAGGGCATGCTGAAAACAAGGTCAAATGAAGAAAGGTCAAAGCTGAGCATGTCTAACACGCTTTCGATGATGTTTCGCTCTATATTCTATCCAGTGTGTATGATAACATTTGCCTTTTCACATTTTGTTCTGTTTTTTGGTTGAAATAAATACATTTCATATCATGATAAACGCACTCAAACGAAACGAGCTTCCACTCGTCTCGTAGTCCCGGGCGCTGTACAGCGCGTACAGCGAAAAGATTCCTTGTAAAGTGACCCATTTATCCCCATTTTCACGGGATGCGCCACACGGTCGATAAATTTTGCTGCACATCGAGCACAAGAGCACCATCAAACCGTTCGTGAATACTATCGGGGTCATAAAACGAACACTTTATGACTTTTCTCGGTTTGTTGGTTTTGGAGCGATACTTGAAAATTGGAACCAGCCTTACGCTACATCCCGTTTTTTTTCTTCTTCTTCTTTTTTTCTTTATTTGGAAATGGCGTCGTGTCGTGGTGAACGCGCCTCCACGCGTTTGTAGGCCATGTGCTCAGTACGCGCCTTACCTGGCAGGAGATGAACGGTCCCGCGCCCAGTTGCCTACGCACCTGACGCGTAGTTTGGTTTATTTTATTCATCGGGCAGGGGTTTAGGCACGTTAGCTCAGCCACCAGAGCAAGAAGAAGAAGAAGCACAAGGCGTAATCGAATTTGGCCAGAGTCAACAAACAGATAAATTCAATTCCAAGCACCTACCTCGCTTTACGGTTGAAAGCGCATCGAAGTAAAAACGGTAACTTTGAATCGTGGCAGCAAGAAATGCGCCCTGCTTGATGTATTTTACGTTTGCCGTTCATTTGCATAAGCGGCTACAGTGTGTAGACGAGTTTGTACTATCCCGTGGGCCGATACGTTTATGGCAGGTGTACTGGTGATGGAGTTTGATTTTATGCACATGAGCAGTACGAGCAATATTTCCTGGTTTAACATTACGTGTGTCAAAACCGGTTGATTGATTTGGTGAGAAGTTGTCGGTGGGCGAGAGAGGTTCAAGCGTTTATAACATTTGAAAAAAAAAGAATAACGTTGATAGAAAGGTACACATAAAAATGTGTTCCAACTCATATATCAGTACAATCAATCGTGTTATTGATAGGAAAATTGTTGAAATGTTAAAATGTCATGTAAGAAAATTGACTTACATACATAAGTAGGAAGTAATACAGGCATACATTAATTTATAAACAAACTATTATGATTACAGTTGTGCATTTAATTTGATAAGCATTTTACCTAATTTATATTTTCAATGAACCTAGACAGGATACTCATATTCTTTGTAGGTTATACACTTCTAACGGAACGCTTTCTTGATCAAGAACTTAATTTTTATTATTCTTTACGTGTTTGCCCTGAACATTCTTTGGCCACTTTGCCACTGCCAAATAGGTTTATATGATCTTTACACAATTTATCATTATCAAAAGTCGTTCCCAGATTTCTATCACATAAAACCGATACGTAACAATTCGTTAGAGTTTCACCCAATCAACTTCGAATACACCTGCGACCCAGCAAGCCCTCCCCCTTCTTATCAACCGGTTCAACAAAACAACCAACATCTAAAGCCAAGCATCATCACAGACACAACAACAAAAAAAACGCAAAATCAACCATGCTGCATTCGTTAGGCGTACCGAACATCATTTCCGCATTAGGGAAAATGTCACATTCCACCAACAGATGAACCATGACACTACAGAGCATAGAGCCCGTTCGTTTTGGCCTTGTCTGGATGTTGGTTCAAAGTTTAGTCTCGTTTGATTTTTAGGGATTTGTACACATGATATCGTACCATTTCTTTTTTCTGTTTTGTTTATCCTTTCCGCAGATTTTCGCTGAGTTTGCACTTAATTAAACCATGAGGGATCTGTTCTCCTCAATGGCAATCGAATGAGAAACAGAAACAACAACAAAAAAACAATCCATTGCAATCCAAATCGCAAGCTTTGATGTAGCTTTAGCGCCGCCAAGACGAAAGCTTCGTAAAAAAGGAAACAACTCATTATTATGTACCATTGAATCGCTAGATAAATGATCCTCGGGATGATACCATCTGCCGCAACAATTTCGCTAATGAACGCTTCCACTAGAATAAAAAAGAAACAAACCATTTGCCTATTTGCTTTGTTTCACAACTCCTGTCCCGGTTCCCAAACTTTCGATGTTATCCGCTTACACGGTGCCATCTATTTGCAAACTAAAAGGTAATCTATCTTCATAACGGTTCACGCGGTTTGCGTTTACAATGCGTATCTTTGCTTCAATCATTCATCTTTAATGGGAAGTATCACCATCATGATGCTAGCATCATAATAAAACGCTTATTATCGTTACATAAAAATACAAAATGTGTTTAAAGAAGTGTCAAATTTAATAGCAAAATTTATGATAAAACTTTAAAATCGTGTATACAAGAATAAGGCCAAACACAGTAAATAAAATATACGTATACGTGTTGGACTATAATTTCACAACTCATAAGTAATATTTCACCAAAAAACCAAACACAACTTTGCATCATTTTTATAACGAGTGTGATACACTGTGGTGGTAAGCGAAAAACAAAGCACTAAAAATACATCTTTATCATTTTCGTTCCCCATTAGGACAGGAAAACTTTGCACAATAAATTATCCCCTTGACGTTCCCTGGACGATAAAACTTTCATCATTTCCAGGACCCGTCCAGAGTGTTCTTTTTTCCCATTTTTTTTGTATTTCACCGTCCTTTGCTCGTATAGCGTTTGATGCTTGGTCTCATCATTCGATCAACACCGGAACCAGCCAGCCTATCGGGGTGTATCCTTTTCGCAAATACGTATCACACCGGTTTATCCCACGCTAATCCCGATTATGCGTGAGTGTGTGTATGAGCGAGTATACGTGAGTTACGTTGCACGTGCGCTTTACTAGTTATATCCGATACTTTCTCTGTGTCGTTATATCTATTCAGGCACTTTTACATCCACACACACACCCCCTAGTAGGCCATGCTTCTTGGAACACGGATCATTTTTCCACCCGCTCGAGTGTGATTTGGCCATATTTGATGGAGTTGTTTTCTTTTGCCCCCCCCACCCGTTCCTGAACGTGAGCAAGATGAACACGTTCCCTCTAATGGTGGTCGGTGGAAATTTGTCATCTCGATCGGTGCGTCACTTGTCGCCGAGCAGCGATTTGATCACCAATGAAGAGTCGGTCTCAGAGCTGAACAGCGAAAGCTTCACGCTCGATCCCGCTCGAACGGGCATGCTCGCGTAGCCGGTGGGTACGTGTACGGTTTCCTACGGGATGCTTCAATCTCAAGGAAACGCGATAAGTGGCCCTAGACGTTGAAGAGGATAGACAGGACAAACACAACCCGGCCTCATCTATCTATCCTCCGTTAAACATTAGACCAAACAGACACACACACAGCCCTTCGAATGGAGGAGACGGTGGAAGGTGGCTATATTTTCGCACACAATATTTACATACCCTTCCACCAGCATTGTCTCACGCCGGGGGGGGCGTGATACACATTATGATATCTTCCTGCTCGTCTCTTGGCACTTTGCGTGTAATAAAAAAAGGGAAAAACCGTGCTGTGAACGCTCGATGCGCTCTCGCAGCTGGAGCTGTCTAGAGCTAATTTGTCAAGTAACAAAAGCGTACACAGCTCTCCTTGCTGGAACAATGGCACGCTCTCATCGGTGGGAAGGCGACAACGGTGCCACAATGATGGACGATGCAAACGATCCGTACATTATACAACCACTCGTACTCGGAGCAGTTGTTTGAGCAGCAAATTTTTAAAACCCCCTAGCGAACACAATCAGTTTTTGACGTTTATTTGATGGATGTTTACCTTCCAAAACGATACCAGCAATGGCATCGGAAAGGAAGTTTTATTGTACGACTCACGTGGGTTTCCGTGAACACATCAAAACTTGCCGCCTGGTGTTTCCTGGAACGAAGCCTTGGAATCAACGCACACGCCGCACCGGAATCACCACGAGCTTGGAAGCGTATCAATACCGAGAACTACTTATTGACGCGATGTTAATTTATCTGGTTATTGTGCAGCGTGCTTGGTGGAGGCGCACAGCAAACACTGTCCGAACGCGTAAGGTAGAACCGCTCAAGCATGCTTCTGGGGGGCGCGGTTTTCACTTCCAAGAATGCATCGCATTTGGTGACGGGGAAAATATCTACCCAAAGCAAGGAAAGCTTCATCTCAATTGCCACCACCGTACACAACCGTTGTCGTAGCACATTAATGTAAATTAGTTGAAGTGACTTCTTTGCTCTAAGTTGATTACAAATTGATGTATGTTTCTTGGATTTATTTCTTTGATTTACAAACAAAATTGCTAACCAAATGATGCTCATGAAGGATTTTGTAATTTCAAGACCAAATGAGTATACAGATAGGAGATAAATTATAGGTATATTGGAAAGATGATGTCCAGTTCTATGAAAACAAATACATTCTGAAGTTTACATAAATTATAATGAGTTTATTTACTATAATGGGTAATTATATTATATTTCTAGCTATATTCCCAAATATTTTATGGAATCTTTCCAAGCAATTTGATTATTGTTGAACACGAGTCTAGTAATGGGTAGCTTACGCTGACTAGTATTTCGCGTCAAGAACATAGTATCCGTCTTTGTTCCGTTTAACTTTTACTTTCATTTTTTGCAGTATTTAGCGTATTTCTTTAGGCCAGTGTAGAGGTTTTTAATTCTGGTTTTAGGATTTTTAGCGGTATAAGACGATATCTTCTGGGTATAACTTATATTATACCGTTTATATCATATTTTCTGTTTCATTATATTTCGTCGCCGCTATATTTTTATATTTTTATAAGTTATGATTATTTTATTATATTTTTATTATTTAAGAAGAACAATTCTGCAGTACTTAAGTATTACAAATATAACCAACAAATGATAGTACATCAAACATATCAACACAGGAAACACGATGCGCACGATGTGAACTCCCCAATACGTTGATCCGATGTTTTTTTGCTCTCAAAAATTTACGGCTTTAATTATTCTACTTCCTATCGATTCATCAGTTTGGGATGAACTTTTTAATTGAGTTTCGAGCTCTTTTAATGCACACGATTCACCAGCAAACAATTGACAATACGAAATGGGTATCTCAACTCGAAACCACAGTCACCCCGGACGCAATTAATTGTATTTCCAGCTTGGACCAGCTTTGTAAAAGGATTCTTTCGAGTCGTACCCTTTGCCCACATCACCGTATCCCGATCCTTTGGAAACAAAAGAAAGAAAGGAAAAACAGGATCGACAAGTGTAAACCCACTGCTGCCCATAAACGCCCTTATCTTAGCATCTTAATGCCGGCAGCGTTATCGAAACGCTCGCCATCACACGTCCCTTTTTGCGCACGGCATCAATCAATCCAAAAAACCAACCCTTCCTTATCGGCTTCGGCTGACCCAATTTCGTAGCTGTAACTGTATCCCGTAAAGTAAACGAAAACGTTCGGACATGTTGCTGCGTCGGACATGCTTACATGTTCCAAGCCCTTGTCTTGCTCAATGCCAGCCATCGCGAGCGAGCTGGGAAGGAGAGGGGAACGAAAGACCCAAAAGCGAAACATGTAATCGGTAGAGACAACACTCTTGACCCACTCATCTAACACCATTCCTTCCATCCATCCCTTCCCCTGTTTACGTGTGGAATTATTTTAATCCCATCAATGTAATTGAAGTTTCGGGCGCCATAAACAGTTATCCGGTCTGTTCGTCCTGTTTGCCTGCACCGTCATTGCCGGTGCTGTTTTCCCCGTATCGTACCCCCCTCCCCCTCACAACCCCATTGCACGCAGGCAGGCGACACACCCAGACATTCCGTTCGGTTCTTTTTGCAATCGAATTTCGATGATGATGATGTTGGTGGTGGTCCTGGTGATGGTGGATAGTGTCGCACGCTTCCCATCTCGTACGCAAATACCGTACCGTCATATCGATTTGGCCAGCAAAACCACTTCCGTCCGGTGGTGGGAAGGTGGAAAAGATGTGTGGTTGTGTGTGCAAGAAAATCTGAACCAAGGGCAATTGGGGCACTGCCGGTTGCGAAGGTCGAGTGTCTGTCGATCTGTTTTATCTTTCACTTCCGATAACTTGCCGAAAGGCACGGTGCAATGGGTGTAATGGGAATTTTGCGTCACGCCTGGCACGTGGTACGACGAGTTGGCCAATTCTAGGAAACTTTCTACCCCTTCTTTTTGGTGTGGTGAAGTATGGAGCAATTTAATTGGATTTCCAGTTATGAATCGTTTCTGATTTATTTAAAACAAGAATTTCTATAATATTTAAAATAAAAATTTCAAGTCACACTTAATATCATCAAGTCTATATAATACAGAGGTCGATGCATAGCTCGAGTTTGATCCACCATTTTCAAAGCTTGGTTTTGACAGCTTGTACACTTGTGCTGCACATGATTTCGTCCTAATTTAGGCACTGATCTTGTTATAAGCGATAATTGCATTATTATTCTATATTTTCTTGATATTCGTAAACTTTTTGTATTAAAAATAATGGAAAAACGTTATAAAAATGACCCAAATGTGTCTGGATACACTGCATGCACAACAACTAAATCTTCAATGAATGCTGCGATGAAACTAATAAAGCTTTTTCATCTAACTGTCAAAACTTTCCCACGCTTTTTAATCAAATGTTCTATATGATATAGACTTTGCTTAATACGTACAATTTTGTTCGATGCTTCTCTCCGGTAGATAACACCCTGAAAGCTTTCATCCAATAACGGGACACTTTCCGCTCATTTGCAGTCACTCACTGAAAATCGAACCAACTTGATGAAATTAGATTTCAATGTTTTTTCCCCGTACACGGAGAGTAAATTTATACATTCAGAAGCACACAGAAGTCCCAAAAATGATTCCACCTTCAACCAATACAACGATGATGATGATGGTGCAATTTTGTAAGAATATTTAGTCGACTCGAAAACGGAAAATATCAAATCAAATAATAAAAAGAAAACTGATTCCTCGCTCCTTTGCCAGGTAAACAAACATCACATTCACCTTTCCTCATTTCGGGAGCTTATTGCTCACCGGAATCGAATGTGAACATTTGCCACTGCAAAGTCAACCGTACCTAAGCAAACAACGGAAACATTCTTGCACGTTTCGAATGTTTCTCACCCAATCATCCTTTTTTGCTTTCATTTGAACACACACACACACTCGTTGTGCAGCTCAGGCAGTGTAGTTTATTAACGGAAAAATAGGTCAATACAGAAAATTACACTTTCTTAGCAAAGCGTGTGAGCAAAGTTTGTTGGGCAATCTCTTCCGAATCCGATTAAAGACATTGTGAAGTGCGATGCGACTTTACGGCATAACAAGCAAACGTTCTGAAGAACTTTTCGTTCCCGAGATTTTTGCTTTCGGAAACCTTTTAAACCTAACAAGATTATTTTACGGAAAGTGTGTAGCTATTTTAGATAACGGGGGCTCTGGCTGGTTTCAAGTTCATTTTATGAGGCTTAATATCGGGAGTTTATTTTCCCGGAAGCAGACCCACCTTCGGAAGGCTATTTCAAAGGGTCAGCTTTAAGAATGCAAGGTATTGTGGTGGAATGTTGACAAAGAGAAGCCTTTTTAGGTAATACAATCACTTTAAACTTGTTGAAAATGAAATAAATTAAAGCTTTGATTAAAATTCACAAGATTAAAGTATCTTCTTATCAAATCGTTCTTGTCAACAATCATTGACGCTCAGGAGCTCTTTTAGATCTTTCTTAAATTGAATGAATGCTCTAAGTTTAAGTGTGACTTTATTCACTTTAATGCTTTATAGCATACATAGCAATACATTTTAAACCACCATTGATAAATAAATATCAGCACACCACGTAACCACAGCATTCGAAAACATATTTTTGAGGTGCACGTTCCTGAACGCTCCCACATATCGAAAGAAACACATAATCTCCACCAATGGCGGCGTATTTTCCGATCGTCGTACAGAAATGCAATGAACTGTGAATTTTTTATTCGATTTCCCAATACCGAGGCTCGATTCTTTCCAACCTCGCTCACACACCTACGTTGGTGGCAAACAGCACACACACAGCAAGACTAGTGCACGGTGCTGTTTCGAGCCAACACCACAATGCAGTTCCGTCCCAGTCTGCCGGTAAGCCCACGAGATCACGTACTGGAATAAATTTATTTAATCCAATGATCAAATTTATTTCGAACACATTTGAACACATTGGCCCGTGGTTCAGCTCGTGCAGCGACCGCCTACGGGGTGCAGTTTGAGCTAGCATGCTGAGGGTCTGTTTGCTTGGAGGGTTTGAGGTCGGATTGGTGGGATTTTTTTGTCCCTGTTGAACTAGCCTCAAAAAGCATACCGCAAAGCTCGTGGACGGTAGACCTATGACAAAAGTCACACCAAGTCACACCGGGAAAACACCCTAGAGAAGACACGGTAGAGCAAACTTTTCCTGCCACAGCTCGCTCCCCAATGATGAAGACTAATTCAAGGATCATAAAAATTAATCAGTACCTTTCATAGAGCTTGCCACTGCACACGGGGGGTGGGCAGAGTGTCGTTCGCTCAAACGAACAGTTCATAATGTTTGACCCACAACCGAGGGAAAAGAAGCGTAATTTGGGTGCAATAAATTTCCACCTAGTGCACGGTACTTTTCGCAACACTCCAGCGCGCGCATCGTGCTTCATTGTGCTTGTGGCTAACCGCAAACGCGTTGACAAAAGCCCAGTATTAACAACGCCAACCAACGGACAGATGCTGTGGAGCAAAAACTTTTTCCCATTTTCGCTTCAATAAACTGAACTATTTCTCAATAAAATTTGCTTTTAGTTTGTTTTTTTTTTGTCGTCCTATAAGAGGCTTTGATCCAATTGGGGAAAGGGAGAAAACACCACTGCAACGGGAAGGTAAAATTTCACCATCCCGTAAATGAATTTTATTTTATCCACTCGAGTCGAGCGGAATTCCAAAACCAACGACCGAAAGGCATCCCTTAGATGTAGGCAGCAGGTGTAGGATGGGCAAAAAGGAGGCAGAAAATTAAAACGAGTGTCCTTCATTATGCAAAGGCTAGCAAAAACACAGCTACGGCGCGCAGACATTATACTCCTGCAGCGAACTTTTACCGTAGGGTTAAACTCTGTCAGGCTCAAAAGTTGTACAAGTGGGGTGCGTTTAAAGTACACTCACGCAAAAAAACAGTGGAGGGTAAAGTCCGTCCCTTTTGCTCTGGGCGAAAGTTTATCTGCCACGGTTCGTGACACCTTTGGGCCGGCACACGGATCGGAAAAGGCAAAAATGTGTACCTAAAAAAGACACAGCGTCTTAAAGTACTAATCTTGCGGGGGCTTATTGCTTGTGGTCAGTTTATGCTTTTCATTGAAATTCGTGTCGCTTGCTATCGATAATTTCAATTTCTTGTTTTTAGGGCAACTATTTCAAGCTTATCTGCTTTTGAATAAGCATTTTTTACAGGGTTTCGAGTAGAGATGTGCCTCAAGAACCAGAACTGTACGATTCATTCAATTCATCCTAGAGAACGAAGGACCTACGTTTTAATCTTCGTTCATCGATTCTTTATAAATATAAATGTACTGAGTTTGTACACGAAAATAACGTCCTATCGGTCGAAATAAAGAACGTCTTAGTACGCCAGGTCGTTCATTTCCCCCATACAAATATGAATATGAACCGTATGACCAGATCATTTACAAAAAGAACGTCCTACCCGTCGAAATAAAGATAGTCCTGGTCTGCCAAATAATTTTCTAGATTTGATAAAGTAATTCTTCTTGCGAAATGAAACCGTTTACCATATTACCATAAACTGAAACGAACGAAGGAATCGCGATTCACGTTCAGTTCATGTAAATTAAACAACTAGTACGTTCACGTACATGGAAATGAACCGAATTGCCCAAGCCTAGTTATCCGAGTCATATAATGGAATAGTTCAATCGGTTAAGAGAATGTTTCAAACCGGTAGTGAAATCGTGCAAGCCATCTGTGGATTTTTGCAATGATATAATGGAGTGCTACAACCTAGTTGTGGAATTTTTCAAGCATACTGTGGAGCGGTTCTCAGACTGTGGGTGACGGTGTAACAAGTTTCGATATTGATACCGATGATAATTTTTAAAAATATCATTTAGAGTTGTTTTCCGTGTGGCGTTCAGATGTACGGAGTCATTATTAAACATGATAAATTAGTAAAATTTACGAAAATGTTTTGAGGTACTTACGGCGCACACACAGTCTGACAGCCGCTCCACAGTATGCTTGCAAAGCTCTACAATTCAGCTGCAACACTCCATTATATGATTGCAAACCTCCACCGAATGCTTGCACGTTTCCACTACTCGGTTGAAACATTCCCTTAACCGGTTGAACCGGTATTCCATTATATGACTAGAAACCCTGTATTGTGTTGTAAAAATGTTTGAGAATATTTGTGAAATTATTCTCAGCAACACATCGTTCAGCGTAAAGCTTATAGTTGTTTGAACATACAAGAACTTGAAAGTGTATTAAGCATAAGGCATATTTAGACTTTGCGTTATAAGCAGCATAACATAAGCAGCTCAGAACATAATTCAAATTCAAATTCAAGAATTCAATAAAGTGAAATACGAAGTAATGGAATCCTTTCTAACTTGTCTTCAAAAGTATCATAAAAAATCTTATTCATTTTAACGATTTAAAACTTAAATACATTATACTACTACTTTATATAGAAGTAAAGTATTTTTTTTCAACTCATTCCTTTACTCTATTAAAATAACATTAAAAAAAACCTTTGTAATTGTTACCTATTAGACTAATTATTATTTGAAAAAGTTCTACAAAATCTCTTAAACACCAAATACTGCATCATACACAAAAAAGCTTATTGTTTCATGCACAACAATACTTTGCAAACCTTTTCATTTCTTTTTTTTTCATCAATTATTGTAAAGAAAATATTTCCTCTTAAAACACAATACTGTCGATAAAAGAGCTATACGATCTGAATACAAAGTGCATAGCTTCCGTTCAAAGCCTTATATCTATACTCACCCTAACGAACGTATCGAACACAAAAAAGCTCCTTTGCACGCCTAACCATTTTCACCGCCGCAGAGTCATGAATTATTCATTCGCTCCGACCGGATTGAGCTTTATTCAATCACACCAAAAGCCAGATCGTCAGCGCACTCGGGTGCATTATTATTCTCTCCCGTCAAATCAATCCACCGGCAGCGACAGCGTAGCTCAGCGGCCGGCTTTTGTTTGCCCGGTGGATTAAGTTTCATCATTTATGCTTCCCAAGTTCCCACACCTGTATGTGTGGTGTGTGTGTGTGTGTGTGTGTGTGTGTGTGTGTGGTGTGATCCGTCCGTCAGTATGGGGCTCATATTTTTCGCCCCACTTTGCACCAGGAAGTGGTAAACAGTGTCCGCCAGTTGCACCAAAGCAGGTGCAATCTGCCAAATGGCAGAGCGGTGAAAAAGGCAAAGCCGTATTCCACTAAGGCGGAAAGGATTTTAATTTCAATAATTCCACTTCGTGATGCATCCGGCATCCGGAAGGGAGCCACGAGAGATACGGCCAAGAGAGAACAAGCTTATTCTCTATCGGACGGAGCGGATGCATAACGCTCTCTGAGCTGCTGGTACAATCGCAATCAGCACGTAATCATCAGCTGCATCGTCAATGTTGCACGATGTGCATCGATGAGCTCCTACCGTCTGTCTCCTACCGGCCGTCTGTCTCGTTTGGACTGTCTCAGCTTCGGTGGGAGGGTGGTTTATTTTTAGCACGATGCTTTTTATGCTAAAACGAAAGAAGGAAAAATCAACCAGTCAAAGCAGCGCTGAAATGGACGGGAAACGAGAACGAAATGTAGCAGCATCGTCGTGCGCAGGAATTCACAATGAGATCCGACCCGGTGCGAACTTGACTCGATTGTTCCGGGAACAAACACCCTCCTCCTCCACCGGAAAGGTGCCCTGCAGGGTTGTGGAATTGAAACGAGAAAATGCAATAGGTCAGAAGCAGAGCTCGAGTGCTAATAAATGGATCTATTTCATCTCATCGTCTGCCAATGAATGCTTTTGTGCTTCTCAAATGTCTCACGCCCCATTCACAGTAACATTCCCCCATTTCCCTTTTATGGCATCGTCGGTTTGTTCAAATTCACTTTAAAACTTCATCCAATTCGCTGCTCGCAATTCATCTTCAACTTCAGTGGTCACACAGAGCGGGGTCCAATTCTGCACAGTAAACACCATCAATCAAGCCACGTTTGCTCCTTACCCAAGTACTACACTATGGAGGGTTTGGGAAGAGTTCCATCTACGGGTAGGAGAACAGAGCAGAGAGCAAAAACACACACACATACATCCCTTTATTTTATTACCATTTTTCAACACTCACTTCTACATCGTCGAATGGGAAAACAACAAACAGAATGCTGCTCGGTAGCGGAAGAGTTGCAGCTTCGTTTTAGGAACACACAGCCCCCCGCCCACACATGCACCCACACACGAGTCACACGGGTCACGAGTGAGGTCTATTTATCCATCTGATGGATCACGTTTTGCGATTATTTATGACCATTTATGCCCACACGCGAGCACGATTGATTCGAAAAATGCTAAATGCTTAAGTGTTCCGGATCGGTAAACGGAGCACGATGATGGATGTGATGGCATTACCCAAAAGCGGCAAACACGTCTGTACGATGAATGTTTACCACTTCGAATGGTTAGAATGTATGACGAATGTGATAAGTGGAAGATATTCATCGATTGTTTTGTCCTCCACAAAACAAGCAAAATCTTCTGTGCAGCACAATCAAGATACTGATCTTACATGGGCAAGCTATCTTAGCTATTAATCCTGGCGAATACAAAGACGGCCAAGGGGCAAACAATCAGAGCATGCCAATGGTTGATTGCCGAGGTTCATTTCAACCATAAAAATTGCTCATGCCAAAACATTACCCCTTAGGGATTACGTTGGTCCCGGGCTCAAAGATTTCCAACTCAATTTAAGCTTTATTGTCTTTTTGGGGATTCGGGATAATCTATTCCGAACTTCCTGGACGTAACTTTTAATTAATGCACCCGCACAAAACAGCGCAGCATCCCGCAGCATTGGGAGGAATCTTCAATTGGCTGTGGAATTAGCGCACAAGACAACACGGAATTCCCACTCAAGGTCACCTCAATTCTGGATCCCTTGTACTAATTTGATTTTTTTGTTTTTCTCTCGCTTTCTTCCTCCACAGCTCGTCTCGGCCAATCCGAACCAGCGGAACTGGCGAGGGATCCTGATTGCACTGTTGGTCATCATCGTAGTGCTCGCCCTGATCGTCACATCCGTGGTGAGTAGTCCCATGAGTCCAACCGACAGGCACATCACACCAAAACCCACGAGTCTTCCGCCACCTGCCCTATCGTAGCACGCACACTAACGTCCGGTTCGATCATGCGGTCAATCAGGTCCAGTATCGCTGGGTTCAGCTTCAGCCCCGGCGGATAGCCGTACTGCTTACGCTCCTGGTGCCCTATCGTGATCGCGATATTGCTCTCATCGAACGGCATCGTGCCGGTCACCATGATGAACAGTACGCACCCCAGCGACCACATGTCGTGTGCCTTCGGGTCGTACGGAATGCCTTTGAGCACTTCGGGCGCAGTGTACGCAATCGATCCGCAGTACGTCGTGCTCAGCTCGCTGGCTCCACGCTTCGGTTCGCTACACTGTTTGGCGAAGCTGAAATCCGTTAGCTTCACATAGTCCTGGCTGGCCAGCAGCACATTCTCGCACTTGATGTCCCGATGGCAGAAGCCCTGGTCGTGCATGTACTGTACCGCCCGCACCAGCTGCCGGAAGAACAGCTTCGACCGGCGCTCCGAGATTCGCTTGCGCACCTGCACGTACTGCAGCAGATCGCCGCACCGGCAAAAGTCCATAAACACGCACACGAACGGCCCGTACTCCTGGATCGACATTACCGACACGATGTTTGGATGGTTCAGCGCGAGCATGGCGACCGTTTCCCGCGGCAGCAAGCGCTCGTAGTCCTTGGACGTTCGGCGCCGATCGATCAGCTTCAGGGCGATGGCGTGGCCGGGACCGGTTTCGAGCAGCACCGGACGGTAGACGGCTTGGTACACTTTCGAGTACGAGCCCGAGCCGATGCACCGTCCGACGATGTAGCCCTTCGCGTTCAGGATGTTCTTCACGCGCATCCGGCTCCAGGTGGATTGCGCCTCGGCGACACCCAGCGATCCGGTACCAATTTTCGGCAAACACGTTGAATTTTTCTCCATTCTGATGAAATTTGGCGCTCGAAATTGCACACCAGCGTTCCGGTTTTGAATTCAGCCCGCTGGTGGTGTGGTTGGCAGGGTTGTTCAAGTAGAACTGCTCTGCTCCATAGTCTACTTAGACGAAAGAGATGCAAAATGGATTGATTTTTTTTTCAGAAACAGGCTGTTTTTGTGGTTTCTATGGACTGTCATCAATTTGAAAAACCCGTTTTGTTGGCATACCCCTTCTTTTGATATTATTTTGCTATTAATTTCCTACAAGTTATGCAACTGTAACAAATATAAAAAAGCGGTTAAATAGTACACGAGAAAAATTTTTTTTTAAGGACTCCATAAGCGCTTGCAACATATCTGTGATCGTTTTAAGTAATCAAACAAACCGAATCCCAAATGCGCACATCCATTGTCATTCACTTGTTCCTCTTTGCGCCAATGCATCACGTGGAATCCAATTTCATGGGTTCCTAGGACCCACGTCTTTTCTCCCTTCTTTTCGATTTCTCATCACATATGCGTGCGGCGACACCTAATGCAATTCTCCTGGCCGACCTTGAAACCGATCCGTCTCGATACGTCCTAGAACACTCGCTATTTCGATTCCCGTGACGATTGGATCCATCGCACAATTCAATATACCAAATAATTTAATTTGCCCAACACTCGAGAGACACCAGTCGTCTAGCAGCGGTTGCGCTACCTAACCGTAATATGAGAGAGAGAGCCCTTATTCTTCCAGGAACTGTGTCCACCGAAGGAGACAACCGAGGCCGAGCCGAGGCGTCGAGAGAAGTTCCCAAGTGCTTCTGCCGAAAAAGGAGCTTATTTCCCAATTCCTGCCATTCATGCACTTGACACGATGTGGTTAATTTCCTTATACACCCTTTTTGGGTAGGCGGCACGGTAGCCGCACACAAACACCGCTTACGTACCAGGGCCTGTCCACCCACGACGATTGGTCTGTGAAGGTTGGTCTAGTACTCGTGCTGAGAAGATGGAGGAACCGACCGGTGGCGTGCTCGAGTGGTCACCAAGTTGTTGGCAGAATACTTTTGACCTTATATCACCACACACTGGGCGAGGGGACAAACAGAGAGGAACACATGAAAGGAGAAAAGAGAAAGTCAACTCCATCCTTTCGGCATTGTGAAGCACCTCAAACGGTAAGGCATCGGGGCGAGGCTTGACTGTTGGCTTAAAGCCAATTTGTTGCAAATCCGTCAAGCCAGTGTAGATGGTTAGTTTTGGTTGATACGTTTAAAGCACAAAATCGGCCATTGAAGGATGTGAAGGCTTCATGTTTTGCTTAATTAGGTAATTGTACGTACAATGATAATTATAGTTTGTTATTTTATTGTTTGAGTCAAACATATTTCGTTTTAATATAATAATAATTATTCAATGAGCTTGCTGAGAAAAAGTGTTTAACATATTCCACTTTTCTATTGCTTCTGTGAATCTGAAAGACTCATTTGAAGCTTTTTTTGAACATAACCATTATGTAAACAACTACCTCCCGTTGGTTCGTTAATATCGGTTCAGGGTTCATTTCCCATTTTTTTAATTTTTGGTTGTTTTGTTACTGGTGCGTTAGGATAGGTCAACCATCACCAAAAATAAATCAATGCTTGAGGATTGCTCTTGCTTACCAAACAGGAGCTACCAGATGTTTCCATCGTGGCGCAAACATTCGTTCCTTATCTTGTGAACCGATCGGTAAACCAATCTTCTTCTACCTTCATTCGAATCCATTTGGTAATACACTCCAACAACATCGCTTTACTTTGCCATATTATTACAACTGAAGGAGCGAAAAGGGAACCACGCTCTAACGCTATTTCAAAACAGCACCAAGCGAAAAGGCTTTCCCTACATAATTGAGTACATTGTTCGCACACATATACACCGTTTATCAAGCCGCTGTTGCAACCCAACTCACCCTTTTGGGATGGTGAGACCTTCCACGAAGTACTGGGAACTTTAAATCAGTGCAACTCTTATCAAATTCAGTATTTTTGGTTTTCTTCAGTTTCGTGTTTCGCCAATTTGATGCGCCAGAGTAGACAAACAACCCGTTGACTATGCAGTTCACTTTGCAGCTCGTCAAACGTCTTAAGCCCGAAAGCTAGAAACAGTGGAAACACGAACAGTAAAAACAAACGAGCACGTAAGTTGTTCGCACATCGTGCCAAGGTTGGCCCTTTTCACAGCTGTTTTGAGAGATTGTTTATGCCTTCACCACAATGCACAGTGGGTTATTTTAGAACTTTTATTTAAACAGTTGATCCAATATGTAATTTGGGTATAAGTGAGAAAACATTATAAGGTTTATAAAGCACTACTTTAAAACGAAAAAATCAAATTAAACATAAATTCCTTGTAATTATTAGCCTCGCCTTAGATGAATCCTTATGATGGAGACGCCTGGTATTTATAACAGCACAACTAACGTTTCGCCAAATGGGGATTTCAATTTATTTTAATATTATTGGTATATTATTGGTACGATTTAAATTAACATTTAGGATATAATTCAATTCAAATCATACAATGTTATAAATTAATTTAAAAAATTGCCCTTTGTCCCAAAGCGAGTCCACAGTGTGCTTTCATTCACACACATTCACATTCACATTCACACACTTCACTTGAACGTCGCTTGCGCGAAACTACAATCAACATCTCAACACGTACAGTGCCGTCTCAATTTATTAAAATATAAACCATTTCTGCACCCCAAATAGTGTGTAATTAACACAACCAGCAACCTCTTGTAGGAGTGAAGTGTTCTGCCAGAGAGTGAAAAGCAGTTAAGTCGCAGTGTAGCGAAACATCAGCACCGTGGCATGATGCCTAACAGATCGGTCATCCGAGCACGTTCCAATGCCGGCTGGCTGTTTGAAAATTATATTTAATTGCTTTTTAGCTTCCGGCGTGCTGTTTGCCACTACAGCACGAACCTCAACATGGTTCGTAGTGCATTTAGAAGAGATAGATCGGTTATTGTACCACAGACATTTCGTACTCGTACAGTGCGTATGGTGCATTTAAACACGTCCGCTGCATACTAACCGGTACCAAACATAGGTTGAGGCACATTAATTAAACGTTTATAGTTATTTACATCCAAAATTAAATAACACCCTTAGTATGGGATATAAATTGCTTTTCAAAATCTATTTTTGAAACCTGTTTCTATGGCTGTAAACTAGCACCAACTGACACTAGAGTGTAATAATTTACATGCAGCTAACGGCACGGGTCACTCGTTGGAATAAACTGCAATCTGCGGCATCTGTTTGCAATAGAATCTGGTGCGCAACACTCAAAATGACTTCACCGCCTTACCCCGTACAATCCTTTCTCGCCTGTCCGTAACACCGAAAGGTGGTAACCACTAAAGCCTTTTCAATGGTTTCGGCGTTATTTGCATTTCTTTGGACCGGTGCTCACCGGAGCACCCGGTGACGATGTCGAAATGCAAATGGAAGGCCAGTGGTCGAGGTGGTTTTATAATGGAAATGTCCTCCACGTGCTCCACCTGGATGTCACTTGCTGCAACTGAGGGTGCTGCTGCAGTGCTGCCGACCTACATTTCAACTCCTCTTTTCAATTAAACAGCTTTTGCTGAGCGGAAATCACTGCCACGGCCACTGTACCACTCAGTGGCCCCTGCCCTACCACCCCTTCCCCTGGCTATTAGCATTCGTGCAGAAGGTGTGCAATTAAAATGTTTTAATTACTTCCAAGATACGCAAATGGAAATATATATATATATATATATATATATATATATATATATATATATATATATATATATATATATATATATACATATATATAAAGCGAGTCTGATGCAACGTACTGCGTACGGATGCAGCGCAAAACACTAGCGAAAATGTTTGTGTTGACAGCTTGCGCCGAAACGAAACACGAGACACGCAATGCTAACATTTTATTGCCACCGAGCATTCTCAATGGCCATTGACACAGTTTTGCCAACAATACCCCAATGTGCAACCGGGTAACAAATGGCTAAACGCATACCATCAACGCAACGCAGTTGAACGATACTATGGCAATGAAGCGCCTTTTTTGGAGGGAACATTGGCACGTGCAGCATCCTACGCAACGTGCAAAACGGGCTGTAGCGTATTGTTTGGAAGCGGTTTGTCGCTCACCGAACGCCTTTCATTTCCATTCTTTGGGGCCAATTGTTTCCGAAGGAGCAATGCTTCTGGCTTGTGTCAATATTGAACCTGAAAGTGCTACTGCTGTTATTCATGCTTATTTTTGGGCCATGTTTGAGGCTAGCTAACAATTTTCGGAATTCATTTATGCCAGGCATTTCAAACTTGTGACAACTTGTGTTCATTGTATTGATCAGGTACAATACTAAGAACTTGAATATGATGATATACATTACTATACGAAATTAGTTAAAAAATAAATTTATAATATTTAATCCACCAATAATCACATCCTTATTTTGTTTCTTAAAATGTACGGAATATCACTCGAATAGATGATCTGTAATTTAAATATCTGAAAGTTATTCTATTATAACATCATGTAACATACCCAAAATGATTAAACTATGATTTGATCTAACAATTTCACCTTTAAAAATAGTATTTTATTTGTAGTTTTTATCCTTCTGTCCACTGTTAAGCCTTAACTAGAAGTACAGTAAATGATTTCAAACTATTTATACGGCCAGAGTGGAAACTTTAAGTTCGGTTTAAGTTCAAGATTGTCCTTCGCTTTAATGAGAGATATTATATCTTATGAATGTAAGTCATGCTATACAAATTTTAGTATCTGGGAAAATTACCATTCAAATCCATTAAATCCATTTCAATAAAAATATACATTTTGTGAGCTTCAACACTATTAAAGCAAAATAGAATTAATAAAAGGTGAAACTTTCCTATAAATGTGTGATAAAAAAGTAAGGGTTATGAAAGCTTGCATTATTCGATTAACTTAGTGTGATCATCTCGTGCGGTCATCTCGAATCAATTTGCAGATAAGCCATGAATTAATTTAGCTTTATTTTGTGGATGATAAAGCAACGTTTGTTCAGGGTTTACCTTTGCCTGAAACTTACACCAAATGTCTCTATCAGACTAAGAAAATCCTATAAGGCATTCATCGCACACACCAGCACCAAACCACAGGATTAGCTCAATACCTTCCGGAATCTCTGATCAAACAACTCATTTTATACCGCATCGTTCTCATGCCTCACTTCCGACGCTTCTAAATAGTTCCAATAGTCTTTCTTGTCGAAGCTACTTAGTCTCTTCCTCCTTCTTTACTCCGCTCTATGCTTCAAAGGCCAACCTTTGGTCTTTGTACAGCCAGTTCAAACATTAATTCACGCCTGAATGTCAACCAGGGCGCACGTGTGTGCTTGCTACGATTTTACGACATTAAACCCTTTAACCTCAAGCGCTCAATATCAAACCTTCCGAGCACTAACCGCTGGCTATGGCTTCCGTGCCGGGTCTTGTCTCCTGCAGGTACTGCTGACACCCCCGGACGAGGGTCCTCGTGTGAAGGGCCAACGAATACGGTTGCAGGACATCATCGATGGCGAGTACGCACCGAAGAAGCTCAACGGCAGCTGGATTGGACGTAAGTTGCTCATCAGCTGCTCTGCGGACGATTTCTATACGATCGCTTCCTAATCTGCTTAACCGTCCGTTTGCTATTCCACATTTACTGCCACCGTATCTTACCCGCACGATGCTGACGATGACGATGATGATGATGATAGCCGATGAATTCCTCTACCAAAACCACTGGGGGGAAATCAGTTTGCTCAACATGAATAATCTCTCCGAACGGGTGCTGATGTCCAACACGACAATGGTAAGTGGGTTTCAACGGTTTTTTACTCAATATCTTCATTTGTTCTGAAGTATCTGATACTTGATTGGGATATTTCATCATCCAGTTTCCAATAAATCTAGTAAAATAAAATACATTCAAATTAAACCTAAGTTCTGGTTCGATGCGATTGATATAACATAGACTACAACGAGAAGGCTTTATTCAAGAAGCATAAAAAGAAAAAATAATCAGTAAATCGATTCAATTTTATGAACAACATTAATCAATTTATCTGCGATGAGATTTCTATCAAATCTAAAACACACACACACTAATCGCCAACACTTCCTGTGTCCTTGCTCTTGCTCTTTGCTTGTTGCAAAGAAAACGGTCTTCATCACGAGCACGAGCCGACACAACATAAAAACCTTATACACGAGCTACATCAACATCCTAATCTCATCATCTAAAATCTGATTTGCAGCTGGCGAAGGATAAGAAATTTTCCATTCTAGCACGAATGCTCGCTAGTACAGCCTGGAGTTAACTAAAAAACCACCAAAAAAATAAATGGTTATAAATACATCACTCCAACTCCGGCGCCACAAATTTGGCGAGGACACTGTTGCGAGCGATGTAATTAATCTTGTGTTCTTCTAAAGCTCACTTGAAGAAATCGTGGCGGTGATGGTACCTGCTGCCTTCAAGTGCGGGCTCGCCCGATGAGCAAGCCACAAATCCTTCTACTTTTGCACCACAGCACAACACAACACAACCACGTCACCGAATCCGGTTGTGTCAACCCAGCCTGCGAGCTTCGCTGTAACGAGAGTAGGCTTAATTTAATTACCCTCACCTTAAAGGGACAAATTTGGCAAAAACCGCCATCTTAAAGCATACAGCTTGCAGGCATAACAAAAAAACAACATGTCCAACCATCGTTTGTTGGAAGACGCGAAGGATGTTGAAAGGCTGAAATGGATTAAAACGACACCCCTGCCAACGCACAAACCGTTGGAGCCTTTGCTGTACGCGAACTTGTTTTCGTTGCTCCTCGATGGGAAAAGCTTCTTATCTTACCGATGATCAACATCTTCTGCCAATGTCCTCATTGCGTCTGGCGTGTGTACGGTTTGTGTTATTCCAATTATTCATCGACACCCCCAAAGCGGCTCCTGTTTGTGTGGCTTGTTTTCTGGCTGACTCAGTTGCCAACCAAACCGTCCCCGAGTTAAAATCTCAATCCAATTTTCCAAAGTGCAACTCAGATCAACCCGTTGCTTTTTGCTTGCCGGATATGAACAACAAATTGAATATTCATCGAGGAAGGGTGGATGGGAAGAATTATACAAACAACGTACTGAATGCTAACTTGACGCGTAATAAAGATCACAAGGTGAAATGTATTCAACACAGCGTAAAAAGATGTTTTCGCCAGCCGCGAACAGCTCCCCCTTTGAGCTTCCTTTCCAACAGATTGTGAGGTGCGATTATTTTAGCAAGATCATCCCATTAAACATACCATTGCCTCATGCTTAAAGCAGTCAGTAGGCCGTGGTGGAAGTTTATGTTTTATTCGCGAACTTCCCACCGCTAACACAAGAGGGAACTGTCAACTAGCCGTAAAACGGAGCAAAGAGAAAGAGAGCGAGGGATTCTAAGGCCGGTAGAGTCAAATCACTATCAGCCACGGTCTTACCGCCCCTTCATGATGATGTACGCCGCAGTACATTTACCCCAAAAACTTTCCCAATTACTTTCACGCTGCGAGTACCTGCGGTGTAGTTTGCGCCTGCCCCGCACAAAACTTTGCTCCATGAACCGGCAGTGTATTGTTTATATCCAACACGAAACCAAACCAAAGTTGGAAGAAAAAAGAAGCAAAACAGTATGCAAGATAAAAACTCTTTCCCTCGTTTGGGTTGCCCCGTTCGGGCACTCACACAGGATCAACCACACCATCCGCGATAAGGACGAATATTTCGCAAAGCCAAACCAGCTGTTCGCGTCAAGTTCAAGCCATTCTTCACGCGATACGGCATGCAGACGGAGGGGCAATGTGGAACAGATTGAGGAGATGCTGGCGTTACGAAAATAAGCTATTCTCGCTTAAAATATTGGTACCAGAGTTATTTTACCGGTGGAACTTTCTGTTCCATCGATCGTCTGCCGCAATGACATTGAATCTGAAATAAACAGAATCGCAAGAAAGAGAGAGAGAAGGAATGGGAGTGAAATAGAAAGAAGGATAAAGAAAGAGAGAAAGAGATGCAATGGAGATCATCAAATAATAAAAAATCAACAAAATCTGATCAAAAATAATTCAAATGGATATAAACACAGATTTGATCAAAATTATTCCACAAAATTTTGTATGTAGCTTTTAGATTTCAGCCATATTATTACAAAAAAAACTGCAATTAAATCCTTGAGTCTTACTTTGAACATTTTTTACAAGACGATTAGTAGCATTTTAAGCTTTCTATCCCTTACAAAACTATTGACTTAGGCAGTAATATTAAATGAATACGATTATGTCGTACAATTTCCTCTTCTACAAAGAGTCTTCTTTCCCTCGACACAGAAAACGCTCGCCCCGGTGAAGTTTTCCATCTCGGCCGATCGACGATACCTGCTGCTAGCGCAAAACGTCCAGAAACTGTTCCGGCACTCCTTCCTGGCGCAGTACACCGTCTACGATATCACCACCAGGTAAGCCAGACATTGTTTTCCCTTTTCGACAGCAATTAAAAATTACAGCAAACGCTCACAACGCGACGAAGCACGATAAGCGTCAAAGCGCACGCAATAAAACAGATCCCTCACACGGCGCGGCGCGCGCAAACACACCAAAACCCCTTGCTCAGGATGTTTGATTTGTTTCGAAAATAATTCCTTCCCTATAAAACTTCCGTCCATCAGCGCAGCTGACCGCCGGTAGCGATAATGTTTAACACACAGACACGCTCTGTCACACAATAGTCCTTTCCCCCAATGTCCCTTTCCAACAGAATTGCTTCTCCCATTGCTCGACGAGCTTTAATGGACGCTGGAGTTTCGAAGGGGCGAAAAATTAACGCTGCCCCCGTTTGGATGGTAAAAGAGCACTCGGACACAGAGAGACACACACACACATATACAGAAAAACTCACCCGAAACTGAACCCGGGAACCGGAAAACTCGTGATGACGTGCTTTTAATGGCCCATTAAACCGGAAGCCCAACTGACAGCTGCCACTATGGTGCGAACGGGTCCCTTTTTTTGCCTTTTTCCGACTGGCAATCTTCGGTCAAATAAAAATTGTTTCACGCTGTTGGATCAATTTGTGGCCTTTAAGTGACGTGACATCCGCAGAAGGCACTACGGGGGAGGTTTTGGCTGGTGTGTACTGGCCGCTGGTGCGAGCCAGTTTGCTTTCCTGATTGGACGATAATTCATTGATTTTTGGTGCTTCCGTTTGGATCTGCTTCTTTTTTTGTTGTTCGGGACTGCTGCCCGAACTGATCAATCGTAAACCAGGATATGTTGACCAAGCTCAGCTGTGAACGCTGTGAGAGGTTGATACTTTGTGAGCTCAGTCATGCTTTGTTTCACCCGGCAGGCTGTTTTATTGCGCTTCGACCACAGTAAGCATCATGTTTGATGAAGTAGCTGTAAAAATGAACAATGTGTCCATTTGGGGCTTCGTTTGGTACATGAAGATCAATGTCCATACTAAGCTACTCAATAAACTCATGCAGGCTTTTATTTATGCTTGATAAAACGCATCCCTTTAATGAAATAATCCTTAAACCTCTGAGCTGCAAACCCCTACACACAAAGGACCTGCAATGTTCCATTAACAAACTTGTGCTCGCGATACTACCAGCTAGTCAAGCTGCTAATTTGCTCCACACCCCCAATCGAATCCCAGTGGACTCTTGCATGCAAAACCTCAACCCAAAACCTCCACCAACACCCGGTGCAAACATCAAACGTCTGCGCGTTGCCCTGAGAGTCGCTAAGTATGCATCGTGCTGTGGGTCAATTACGAAGCAATTACCAGCACTGTACCCTGCACCGGTTTGCACCCAAACATCGACCATACACCGCGTCTAACCGTTCCTTTCCAATCTAAAATGGTTCCTCGATTCTAGCGAAACGATCCCGCTGACGATCAATTCGCAAATGGATGAATGGCCGTACCTGCTGCACGCCGAGTTCACACCCAAGGGACAGTCCATCGTGCTGGTGTACGAGTACGACATCTACTATCGTCCATCAGCCCGGGCACTGCAGGCCTACCGGCTGACCAAGAACGCTATCCCCGGCATCGTTTACAACGGTGTGCCCGATTGGCTGTATGAAGGTGAGTGGGGGTTTTTTGTTGTGGTCGGTCGAACGCGGGCGGATATGAGACCGTGCCAAATTCAATATTGATCAATGTTGTGCTTTATTTTAGTGCCATTTAATCGAATGATTTTATATTTTATTTTCATATTTTAAATATCTTTTAGCTAAAAATTGTTGATTCGGTCTAAACATTCATAGCTCTAAAATCTGCCCTAATATTTATGTTTATAAGTAGAAATAGCATCATTTCATGTACACAAGCTTTTTTTAAACTTGGTAAAAGCCCTTTTAACATTAGGAGAACAATTATTATTATTATTAACAATTATTAAGAAACAATGCTAATAAATCATTAAATTTATTGACCTTTCTTTTTTTAATTGATTAAAAAAACTCGATTGAATCACGACAGCAACAGCAAAAGTTTAATTCCTCTGAAAACCCCCCTTTCATCCCGCATAAAGCTTTCACCATAATGGCATTCAACCAAAGCTTAAAAGCATCATATGGTACCCGCCCCCATTGCCAACCAGTAGCCATTAGATGCAATTGCGCTACATTGACTCGCTCCGGTGCAATTATGTGATTTTTTAATTAACTTACCCGGTTCGGTCCGATGTTTCACTTTCTGTCGTTTTCGCTAGAGGAAATCCTGCACACCAACAAAGCCATTTGGCTTTCGACCGACGGCCACCTGATGCTGTACACCACCTTCAACGACACGCTCGTGCAGGAGCAACAGTTTGCCTGGTACGGCACGGCGACCGGTGACATCAATCTCTACCCCCAGATTCGCTCCCTACGGTAAGCGTTTGGATAACATTTTTGTTATTTTTTGCTATTGCTTTTTGCTTTTCCTCCGTGCATTTCTAAAAGAAAGCGACCACAGCAAACACACCACCAGCGGGACGATGAAAGAGAATATAAATTACCCGCCAAGGATAAGCCATTCGACGCAGAGCGCCGGGCGGGCAGTGTGAAACGCGTACTAGAAGAAGCCAGTTCTATTAATTGCGGTCGAGCTTTTGCAGCGCTTGAAACTGTTGGCGAATGCGTTGGGAAGCTAGACGCTTACACACACTTCCGTTCCATGGGTGTATTTTCCTAGGGTCACTGTTTACAGCCACTGCCCGTACCATTAGAGCCAGTAACATTCAGTGTTGCTAAAGTGTTTTTGGTAAAACTTTTCCGCATTAGCAGCACGGTCACGTGCACTGGTTTCTGGTGGATCGTTCGAATCAATCGATTCAGTTTTTGGACCCGAGCGAGATGCTGTTTGGTAGTCAGCTCTTCTGCCAATGGTTACGCTGCTTAAATCATTCCAAACATTATCAACTCGTTCAGAGTGTTCTTCGGTGCGTAAAAACATGTGTCATGATTATCGACCCTTTATACGGTCGAGCAGATTACGGTCGAAGTAGCAGAAGTTGCTGATTTGAAATAACGAGCAAGTATTGTGATGAGACATGCATACGTATCTCTTCAATATTAAGAGATATGAGTATGTTTTGCAAAGTAGGAGCCTCTCTAAAAAGTAAAATTTGTTGATCGGTCTAAACATTCATGGCTCTAAAATTGGACATCCGATTGAACATTTAATTTCCTCGTGGGACATTAAATTACATCATTATATCGTTTTTATATTCGGCCCTTATATTTATGTTTATAAGTATATAGTTGAAAACCTTTGTTCATAAATTAAGAATGATTAATCCGCTTTTTTATTTATTAATTTATTGTGAACCATCATTTACCAAATACTTTCATTATTTCTTTTTCAAAAACACATCAGTCGTTGAAAAACAATTTATCATACCCTGCAATATCACTATTATCGTCCTCTCAGTGAATACTGCATAGTATCGTTAATGTCCCTCAAATGGCACGGATTTGTGCCGAGATAGAAATAGCATGCATAACACAAAGCGCTCAGATACTTTGCTGTCCGCTGTCGCATTTATTGTCACATTCCTTGCTTGTTTGGTGACAGGAAAAAAAAGGACAAATGTTCGAAAAGGAATTTAATATATTCAGGGACAACTGATGCTCATTCTACACTACGTCCAGCATTTGCATTGTCACTTTTTCCAACCTTTTGAATATGGTAATAGAATGAGATGGTGTTAACGCTGAATACCGGATATATTGAATGTTATATTATCCTAGAATTTTGGATAGCAAACATCGATAAAAGATAAAAATAATATTTAATACTTTCAACTATTGACAGTAATGAGAAAAACATTTATATAACTCGTACCATCTTTATACGAATGCCATTCGACGTAGTTTTCCCACTTCAATAAACTCTGGAGCTCATAGCAAGAGACACCAACGAACGAAAGGAGCATTGCAGCAACAGATAACCAAAGTATCATTTCTTCCGGACCCTTTTTCGAGCATTCAATTACGCCAAACATTCACCTATCTTCATTGCCATCGTTGAATCATTTCGCCATTGTTACATCGATTGCAGGCTAATAATAATAAAGCGAGAAGTATGAAGGAGAGGGAACGAAAGAACATGGAAGAGAGTGATATTTTTGGCTTTCCACATTTTCCCAGCCGCTCCGTACATTCGCTGCTTCGATGAATTCATTCTTCCCTACATTGTGCCATCCTTAAAAACAATTTTTGAAATGATCTTTAATACACCGAACCACGGCAAATGCTTCGATTACACAACCGTGCTGGTTGTGATTATTTTTATTTTTCAATTTCCTTTCCATTTTTGCGCCGAGTAAGGCAGGAAAACTCCGTACCATGCTACACGAGACAGTGGAATGAGCTTTTTTTATGTTTTCCCTTTCACTGACAAGGCAGAAAAAAACGAGTGTTGAACGAAGCTTTGTACAAACGTGCTACGCGGCAACCGAACCTGATGATTCCATTACTCGTCTACATCTACACACAACCTCGACAAAGTGCACCTTGTTTGCTGGTGCTATTCTCTTGTTTCACCCCTTTGCGGCACCCGCGTAACGGCCCTCTTCCGGCACACACACAGAGAGAGAGCGACAGATTCCTTCCCTTTACATCCTTTGATGCTTACATCCGTCCGTCATCCGGTACAAAATCCGGATACCCGGTACACCCGGGCGCAGCCATTTTGTAACATTTCCCTTCGACATTTGCACCCCTGCATCCCCCTCATTTATGCGCGCGAAAGCTTTTCATCAGTAAAGGCGCTCATCTTACTTACTACGCTGGTTGGAGAGACTGGCCCCGGGAAGCTAAGCGTAAAAGCATAAGCACTGAAGGACATCCACTACCATTTTTCACACGTCCATCTGTGCTCACGCCTTGCTTTTCCCCGTTTTCAGCATGATCATATCCTTTTCTTGCCTGAATATCCGAGGTGTGTGTGTGTATGTTTCATTCTTAAACTACCCTTTTTTACTGCTCACATGTGTTTACTTACTCAGCCTCATCCATTCCAACGCCAATGTTCGGTAGGACAACTTTGCATACACAAGCAACAAAACCCCTTCGGGGAAAGAAAATCCGCCTCTCCTTTATGCTCTCGGATACGCCCAAACAGAAGCTCACCGTGTAACAGGAGCGCTTGGATGAATAGCCTAACGCGCGGCTGCTTCCGCACTTATCATTTGCCACATTGCCTCGTTCACGTTGCAGAGGGCGGTGGATCAAGCAGGCGGTAAGCAAAGCACAAAAAAAGGGATGCGAAACAAGGTAGGCGGCTTCTCTAAAACGATCAACTAAGCAGCAGTAGTAGCGACGGGGAGCTTTCTTTTTCAGCTTTGCTTGCCATACAACCTTGTTAGGCGGCGAGAACACACATCAAGGATCACAATTGATTCCTTTGCTGGCATGCAGCAACCAAGTCAGATCGTCAATGCTGCGCATCATTTTCTCTTCCTTTTTCTTGTGCCGAAACGACGCCATTAAAGGATAAAACAGAAGTCCTAAATGACGTCGTTTGTGCTGCTTATGATTTCCTGTTCGCTGTGGAAAGGGCTGTAGCAAACGGGTGAAAAACAACGGGCACATGGTGCACACATGCAGCAACTGCTATTATGGTTTTGTGCTGGAACAGGATCCACGTTGAATGTTAGACGACAAACAGCCTTGGAAAGTGGAAGGATTGTTTGTGTAATTTTGTGCTGATAGTTTTGTGCTCAAGTTCAAGTGCAATTGAAAAACTGCTTGCCTCTGGTAGCATCTGTTTCATTTAACTCAGATTTAATTTGTTTTTAAGGCATGGGAATCATGGAATCATTACTAACAGGTTTAATAATATGGACAAATACAATAGTAGTAAGTACAGCAAGCCCTATCGGAGTTGGATAGCTTTGATCTAAAGCTGCAAATTATTCACAAAGTTTTTGAAAGGATTTAAAGTTCAAATGAAATTGAAAATGAAATTCACATTTAAACGAAATTATTCCGCAACATCATGTAATGTATGCCTTCTTTACTAAAGCTTACAACTCTTCTTCCATTTATTGTAATTCCATTTCATTCGTTTCATTGTTCATTTATTGCTCTTGAAATCATTTCTATTGTTCTATTACGTTTTCTCTTCCTTCTCTATGGTCTCGCGATCTTCCGACAGACATACCCGAGTGATTCTGAATGAGCACGGTCCTTAATTTAGCGTGTATCTAATACAATTCATGACAATTTGGAAAAAAGCTTCCTGAGAAATAGATTCAATTGTTTTTTGGCCGCTTGATATATCTACTACACAAAGTATTTGTAAATGAATTTGCCTCTCTTTAGAATCACTTTTCGTGCTCTATTTCCCTTGCTCCACCAGAGATGGTACAAAAATATCATTTAAAGGGTATAATATCTTCCAAAACCGAGGCAAAATCAACGGTATGTGATAGACAATCTGAGCAACTCCTGTGAAAGTTCCATTCATGTTTTCTTCAATGAAGGCCAACGGTTTTCTTACCATTTCAACCTTGAACCGGGTGCCTAGATATATAAAAAAGAAGAAAAACTACCCATCATCAAGCTCGTTCTCTGGACATTTTCTCTCCATGTCCATCCATAGAAAGAAAAGAAAGGAATTCCATTATACATGAAAAAAACTACACTCTCTTCGCCACTGGGCACGGTATTATCCTTTCGTCTTTTGTATGTGTGTACTTGTTCCAGCGGATCGTTTCATGTTCGCGCGTATCCCGGATATGCTTTCCCGATGAGCTTCAACGAAAAATCGACACACTCAGGAGCACACCTTTTCTTTCCCTTTCGCCTCATTGTGCGGCTAAGAAAAAGATATTTATTGTGTTAGACCATGACCATATACCCTCTTTTTTTGTGTTGCTCTCGCGTTTAGATCGGGTATGTTTTTCCACCCATACAACCCTTGGTTACCTCGCCGGAATGACATATGTGAGTGAATTATTTAGAATATGCTGCTGAATGGAAACCCATAAATAACACAAATGAAAAATGACCAGCGCCGGGGAGTGAGGGGCGCATCGGTAAAGAATGTTTGCTGCAGGAGGGCTCAGAATCGAGATCCAGATAAAAAAACCCCTTCCACTTTGCTTTTAGATGGAATGTGGAGAATGTATGTTTGGTAACGATCTATGCGATTTATGTTTGACAAATTGCACCGAGCTTGAACCGTAATTGTATGCTACTGGAGGGATAAGCTTAGCAATTCAAACAATATGCTCACACAACACACGCAAAACAACATGCTGTACCACTTCTGACGCAGAACTCTGAGCTCTTAAACATGACCATCCACATCCACTGAACTGATGGCAACTGTAATAAATGATGAAACGAAATGATTATTGATGAGTTTGGTGCAGCCCATCAAGGGCTGTCATGCTATCGTGATTTGATTTTGATGGAACTATGATAGTGTTGTGTGTAATATTTGATCGATTGACAGTAACTGGTGGTTTTATGTTATTAAAACATTAGTTTTAAGCAACACATTTAACGATTCCAATGATAATTCGCTCTAACAGGATACATTTCAGAGCTTATGCTAGCTTTTGGAATTTTCCATCGTCAGGTAAAGCACACCGGAGCCTCTCGTTCCTATGCTTCACTATCTCCACTCACTGTAAGCTTGTTGATCCACTTTACCCAACTGTAAGCAATGCCAGATGTCTGCCGTGCACATTACACAAAGTTGCTCATGCGATCCGGCCGGCATCCTGGTGTCCGTGTTGTTAATCGTGCTCATTTCATGGAAGAATGATCAGCACAAACATAAGCGTCAGGTTACACAACTTTACACGCTTTGCATTGCAACTGTAATGTCACAGCAACCGGGCAATGTGATGGAAAGTTAACGAAGGTGAAAATTTGTTTGTCATATCCGAGGTACGTTGAGCGTAAGTTTTACATTTCAAACAAACCGTGTGTAGCCGGGTGTACATGCTACAGGGGAGGAGTTAGTTTGGCTGTTAATTAACTGTGCGAGGAGAGACACTGCATCGAAACTGTGATAATGATACACTTTTCCACTGCGTAAACTGTTTTAATTAATTTCATAGAGTCATTATTCTCGGTAATGCTGTATTATTGGGAATTGAAACAATGTGATATAGTTGTCCAGCGCACAATTAATAGTTGGAGAGACTACATTTTAGTTTACTTATTTCATTTTATCGAATTTATCCAATATCACAACAGCAGCTTCCACATTTCTAGCCAAAAACGTCATTCTCATTTCACAATTAGCTGTGGTAAGCATCTTCATCCAGCCGTTCCCACATCTCGCAGGATCTATTAGCCACAGTACATAATTTATTCACTTTCCCGAATTCCCCCACCGATCTCTATTATTAATGAGATTAATAGTTCTCGTGTGAGCATCCTGGGAACGAATGGCAGCTTCCGTTAAGTTCTTACAATACCCAGCACAAGCAAAGAGACGCTTTGAACTACAACTTTACGGAAACCGAGGCGCTCGTAAGAGAGCTGTCACCGATAGTACCACGACCGATCTATTGGACGGAAACTTTCAGCAAACTCAATTCCTGCCGGAGTACTTTTCGCCAGCTTATCAAACTCTTCCTCAACGGTACTAATTTAAAGTCCCTTTCACTAAGCGTTTGCGTGCCAAACGGGATGCCCAGCAGGGAAGATCCAAAGTCTCAAAACCAATGCCAACACCACCGTTCAAACGGGAAAAGCCCATATTAGAATTGGAAATTTCAAGGACATTTGGCTGAATTTCCAAACTTCTAATGATAGAGATTTACTACTGCCTGGGATCGTTCGCCCGCCCACCGTGCTTTAGAGCTTCATTTGCAACTCCGTAATTTCACTAATTGGAAGATAACTCAAACTCTACATCCCCTGTGGGGAGAATGGCAAAGAACCTAAACGGATAGCTCCCCCGATGAAGTCGTGGAAGGAATGTGAAAACTGTTTAAATATTTACATTGCATGCTCGCAGCAGTCTCGACACGTCAATGATTCATCGCCTTCCGGCAAGACATCGATACGACGATGCGTTCGAAATGGGAAACCGTAAAGTGAAACAGAGTCCACGGCAATGTTTCGCCAGCTGTGTGCTCCTGTGGTTTGAACTTGTTGTGCTTAACTCTATCTTTGTTACGTCTTAGAATCATCCTTTTTTGGATGTAGCTTTAAAATTATGCACTCCTTCCACTACTTTCTGCTTATACAGAGCAGAAGAGTATTTATTTACCAAGCACAAAACAACCATCTCAAACTAGGTCAACGCCTACTCGATTAGAATTTATGTCTTTTGCATCTGCATTTTATGGGAATTTATTTCAGCTTCAGCGGAAAGCGAAACACCAACAAATACTATTCCAAAGTTTAATTTAATTCATAATTTTAAGATTTCCCAACTGACGCCGGTTTCCTGATTCTTCGCTACGCTACCCAACGTCTCGTAAATGTTATGATTCAATAAGCCAATCGCTCGCCCAAACACGTCACCAACACTAATGAAACAATGGAAGCAGCACGTGCAAAGTTATGCGTACCACGGGAAGTTGGGCCTGGAAATTGATAGCCTTTTTCGGTCTGTGGAGGATCTCGGACTCGGTTATTATCGCGCACCACACTTCAGCTATAGGAGCAGGATCGTGAAAGGGTGAACAGCTTCTGCAATAAAATCACAACCATTTTACTATTTTCCTCTCGGTGCTACAACACACCATGGATGCTGCTGCAGCCAGCTGAATGGATAAACTTTTTCCAAACCCATGTTACCATTCCGTGAGTAAAGGGCTGAAAGGAAGCACGCTGAATGCTTCAAAGTTCAAATGGTGTAGTTGGTTTTTTTTTGTAGAGTTAGAGGAGGTTAAGGAAAAAAATGCACATAAATATAGCTACCGAACCCGGTGATGGTGCAACTTTTCATCGCTTTCCGTTTGACTTTGCTGGATGTGCTTTAAAAGGTGCTCCTCTCGGGTGCTTTTTTCAGAATGGAGCAGGAGAATGTTTGCCGGTTCGCGCTAACCGGCCACAGCGATGCTATATGAGAGTGTATGAGGAAGTCGTTTAGTTTGGAAAGCGTTCGCATTGCCATTGGATGTTCGTTGATGGTAGCATTGGATGTCAAGTAGATACACATGTGATACGTGGAATAAACCGCTTTATCCACCCGACTGGAACGTTGCTGTCGTAAACATGAGAATCAAACCGCTCTAAGGACTTCCTCGTGTTTAAACATTTGCAATATCCTGACCTTTACTTCCGCTAAGTTGATTTTTTTTTAAATGATAATTCTTACATACCTAAACTTATAGCTCTGTTTTTGCTTTTTATTCTACAGGTATCCCAAACCGGGCACCAGCAACCCTACCGTCACGCTGAACGTCGCCGATCTGACCGACCCGAAGAGCATTCGAATGAACAAGCTTACCCCGCCACCGATTCTGCTCAATCAGTAAGTATGCAGACAAAGATGAAAAGATCACTTCTCACCACTCGTAACCCCTACCCTCGGTGGGTCACAAGTTTGACAACAACTTGGCGAAAACTTATCTTATCGCTTCACGTTCGTGCCCCAGCATGCTTAACGAAATCGCTTTTCACAGAGTTTGAAAGTATTTTTCTCTATTTTTTATTAGCAAAACTTAAACCCCAGTGATTGAAAAATATGCAGATAGATTTACCGATGTACGGAATACAAAGTAGATGAGACAAAGTTTCTTACTTGAGTGCGCAGAGTGCACCAAAGCTGCCAAAGAATGTACTTTTCACAATGTTGTGTTATGAAATTAAGCAAAAAAGTTATTTTGTGTCACGTAGTCGCCATCTTGACTTCATGCCACGTGAACAACCCTTTTAAAACGGTTTTCATAATTTCATTCAATGACAAAGCGTTAAAAACCGATTTTTAAATTTAATAATAATTTTGTGATATAGCCGGGAGTTCTAGACCATCGGATCTATACCATGACATCTCTCTAAGGACCAACGTATGTATGTGGTATACTGTTAGATCATTCTATACAAAGGCATTCCTAATTATTATAATGCTAAAACGTGAATTAATACTCCTGGAATGGTTTTTTATACTGGAATAAAAACATAAAATATGTTATAAAGAATAGCATAATGATTTTTATCGTAAAAAATTGGTCGCTTGATCGTCAGACTCGAAAAGAACATTATGCTACAATCACCAACGGAGCTATACACTTAACATTCCATTATAATAAAGATAGGTTATAATGCTAGGACTCAAATTCAACAATTGAAAGTAAATGTCTGAGTTGAGAAAATGGAATAAGCGAGACAAAATGCAACAATTTGATGAATAATGTGAATAAAATGCGTACACTTTTCTACACTGGTGGACATAAAAATAGGAACTTTTTTCTGTGACCGAAAGACATAGTTCTTGTCAGAAATATTTGGTAGCCCTGAAAAGGACTGTTTAAGTGGTTGTTGGGAGGAGGTGTTGCGGTGTTCCACTGAGCGAAAACACATTCTAACGGTCAATCTGGTGACCGTTATTCGCTATCACTTCCTGACAGCGTTTGGCCATATCGCCGATGAGATTACGGCATTCGCTTCTGTCTATGCGTTCCCACATAAACTTGCAGCGTGTCCATAGATCATCGGCTGAACGTGCAGGCTGGTTCTTAAGCTGACGCTTGAGAGTTGACCACAGATTTTCAATCGGGTTGAGGTCAGGACTCAACGCAGGCCACGTTAGAACTTGCACATCCTGGTTTGCCAAATAACATTTAACTGTTCGCGATGTGTGCTTAGAGTCGTTAGCATGCTGAAAGATGTAATGCTCTTCGTCTCCGAATTGTTGTCGGGCGTATGGCAACATCTTACGACTAAGTATTTTTCTATACCCTTCCGAGTTCAGTGTCCCGTTGATACGGAACAAAGGACCCGTGCCGTGCCAGGAGAAGCAACCCCACACCATTACGTGGCCGCCTCCGTGACTAAGGGTTTTTATCGTATTTTTCGGATAATACGCCTGATTAGGAAAGCGCCAGACGTATTTAATGCCGTCCGAACCATCCAGATTGATTCTGGACTCATCCGAAAAAATGATTTTGCTCCACCAAAAGATGGATGCAGCTAAATGTTCTTCGGCAAACCGAATGCGCGCTTCTACGTGGTGCGGCTGCAGCTTACGAACCTTCCTCGGTCTCCGGGGAAAAAACCCAGCGGCGTGTAAACGTCGAGACACCGTTTTCGCCGAAACTTGCAAACCAAGCTCCTGCTTGATACGAGTGCAAGTTTTGAAAGGATCCGCCCTGATCATCTCAACAATCCGCGCGTCAACGTCGGCCGTTGTTTTTCGCGGACGACCTGTCGATTTACCCGTAGCCTCGCTACGAATGGCGTTGTCCACAAACGTCCGCGAACGGCCGAACGCCTTGCAGATTGTCTTGATTGGCACGTTCTCACGATACAGCCCCTGAATGTGTTTTCGCTCCTCTGGTGTGCAGTGCTTTCCGCGACCCATGATGATTTTGTGGAATTTTTAAATAGCAACCTTTCACCTTGACCACTGATGGAAGAATGAAGCACAACACGGTTAGGCTCTCCTTTTATACTGCCGCAAAACGCTGCCGGCACTCAAAACTCAGATAAGTAGCGCACCAAAAATGAGAGTATAAAAGGCAAAATTCGGCTATTACAAATTCAGTACGCCTCGAACTGTTAGCGATGACACACCTAGTGTATGCAAAAAAAACACACAAAATTTTTTTCCTATTTTAATGTCCACCAGTGTACCTAACAGCGTGCAAATCATTATCTCACCGGAACAAAATGGTGTAATCTATTACAATCATCGCTCGTTAACTATAATTTAAACTGTTCAAAAAAGCTTTCATTTTTCATCTAAAAGCATTCGCATGGTGATTTTATATCAGTTCTGCCAATCATTGATTACCGTGCACTTACCCACCATTACCAATACGTATAATACGTACCATTAGTTAGATGGAAAAATCCATAGAATTCTAGAACGTTATGGTGAACATTACAAGTGTGAAATAATGCGTTTCATATATAAACACACCATCACACACTATCTGAGGCACATTGGTACTTTTGTCACCATGATCACACGTACAACATTGATCCTGATCGTCGGTTCGGTGCTTTTGGCTTCCTCTGGCACAAACGCTAAGCTTGAGCCGGTAGAAGAGTTATTGGCCGAGAAACGTGTAACACATTTACTAAGTTCCATTCTTTCCGCATTAGACGATCCTCAACCAATTGTAATCTCCCAATGCTATGGAGATGGTTTTGCGGAATCAATTATAAACAACGTTCTGCATTTGTGTGGTTCTACCTTTCAAAATCCTTTAGTTTACAATCGACCACCTTCACTCCAAGATGAAACAGCTGGTGTAAAAGGTGTAGTTCACAAAGTGAAAGTGTGCATCGTTTTTAAAATCAACATCACCTACGATCTACCCCCACGCGAGCTATTTTACTACACTCAGCAACAGTTTTGGGATCACAACGCTTATTTGGTGATCGTATTCCAGCACAAAGCATCTATTAAAACAGCCCGTGCACTTGCTACCGCGCTTGAGTACTATAAAATGCTGGGACTGTATCGGATACTATTTCTGGCCGTGGAACTACGCACCGAAACGCTTACTCTATACACCGTAAATCCGTTCACGAAACACGTTCAACTGCTGGGAGAAGACGAAGCCAACCTATCACACTTCTATCCAGAGTATCTGTCCGATCTGCAAGGATTCCAGTACAGGATCGTGTCCATTTCGATCGATCCACTATACATCGCTGGCAAGCTGTACGGACCGGAGGTGAATTTAATGCAGGACATTGTGCGCTATCAAAACGCTACCTACACTCTGCTAATCGAACAGAACCGCACGGATCGGTTCATTGAGCGCGGGCTTGGTGATCTTTCGCTATCGAAAAGCTTTCTTGTCGGATCTTCTCTGCGACAACATCACGCCATCCCAACGCATGGTGGCATTTGTGTGCACATACCAGCCGGAGATGTGATCGGCTTGATTCACTTCTTCGTCAAACCCTTCCACTTGGACGTGTGGATGTGTGTGGTGGCCAGTGTTGCAGTAATCATCCTCTGCAAAGCTATTTTTCGCGGAAGAATATCGCTAAACGTGGGTTTCTTTTTCGGCGAATCGTCCGGCAACTGGGCACGCTTTAGCGGCTATGATCGAGTGTTAATCGTTATGCTTGGCTTGCTGATACTGTTCTGTCAAACGCTTTATGAAAGTCAAATACTCTCACTGATCGCACTGCGGCTGTACGAAAAACGGATCGATACTGTGGCGGAGCTGTTCGCCTCTGACTTTCAACTAATAGCCCTTCCAATGGTGCGCAAGTTTGTAGTGGCCATCTTTCCGGAGATTGAACATCGGCTTCCTGTACACGAGCATCTGCCGTATGGAATAAACACAGATAGGGTACAGAATGCCGAACGGCGCACTACATTGGTTCCTTGCTCGTTTCGAGTGTTTGCAACGGTTAGAAACAACCCGATGGATAAACAGTACTACATCATGCGCGACGCTTTCATACCTATGTTGGAGTTTTTCACCTTCAATCCGCATACAATACTGGAGCTCAAGTATCGCACCTATCGCCAGTATCTGATAGAGGGTGGATTTTTTAATTATTACACCAGTTGGTATGAGCAACTTGTGCAGAAGGTGAAGCATCAGCAAACGTCTCACCTTGAAGCAGAAGTGCTGAAGACAGAAACGCTTGAAGCTATTTTTCTGCTCTATCTGTATGGGGTAGCAGGCAGTACAATCGTATTTTTGTTGGAAATTGTTCTGACATTGTTTTCTCTGATTCAGCGCAAGTTCTTTGGGAAATAATATTAACAAGGTATTTTAAATGCAGTGTTTTAATGTGGGCGTTTTTCATTCTTTCGACGTGTTAAAATTAATGAGAGCTTTTCGTAGTTAGTAATGTTGGTATCTCGCAGTGGTTGAACTCTTTAAACGGGATTTATCAGAATTGCACGCGACCCGTAATTAATAAAAATGGTTCCCTTCTAAAACATGTACAAGTGTGAAACAACAAACTCATTGCGCTCTGCAGATTTACATTAAAATTTACAAAATAATGCATTGAATTTACTATTACGCATGCTTTGATCTTTCAAGAATGAATATTCGAAAATGGTTTAATAAATGGATTTCTTTTAATAAAATTAATAAATTACCCGAAATTTGTTACAAAAACATGCCAATGCTCTGTGACTTCTATTGTAGCTAAGAAGTACGCGACAAATGATTTTGGATATAGTAGAAGTGTATCCAGATTAAATGTTAAAAATTAAACAAAGTTTTTTCCTTTTATTTTCAATTATACAGAAATCAGGGCCATTTCATTCTAAAAACTAGCATCCGATTGCTACGTAAAGCTCATCTAAAACATAAGCATTAATTTCAATAGCTATTCAAAAGCTCAGCTCAATCGCAAAGCAACCTCCAACGATGAGTGCATTCTTTAAATGTTCCTTCCCTTCCAAATGAATGCTTAAAAAGTAAAGCGTCGTCCAAAAATCGGCACGCAAAACTCAAACACATTTACAAAGTTACGGTTTAGTTGAGATGTTTCACTTTCAACCTAAAGACCGTGATGATTCCCCGTGGACTTCATATCGATTCAGTAAAATTAACATATGGTCCACGTGGCCAGCAGAGGGCATGCTTTCATTTACAAGATTTGTTTGTACCAAGGCGCAGCTCCCGAAGCACAGACGCTCGTTTGGCGCTACGGGAATCGATCATAACAGGGCAAGTTCGTGCCAGCGAAAGGAACAAAGTTGCAAATGAATTAGTGAGCAGTTTGACAAACAACTTTTAACAAACTAACTTTTGCTTACCTTTCTTCGCAAATTGAGGAAGACAGAAAGGAGCATAGAATCAATATCAGCAAAATTGGGATATTTCTCCGCTGCAAAGCATTATGGAAAATTAAATAACATTTTAAAGGAAAACAATACCAATTAAAAAGGTTGAGCAGTTTATTTTATAATACAATAAGGGATTTATGATTTGGTTGATGCTCATAATTCAATAAACAGTGCCTTGCTATCCTCACCATACACGGTTCCATGCTCGAAAGAAGTTAATCACAATCACTGCCTCGATCCCAAACCATTCAAGACTGTCAGCGGCTCTGTTCGTACTCAATTAATCTACACATTCGATCCGCTCCGATAGCCGGCCACCTCACGTAGGCAATGTCTCTGTCCATCTGTTTACGTTCGCTTCTTTCTCCCTTCCCTTTCACAGAGAGCATTACTTCACCAGCGCATCCTGGGTGTCACCGTCGGAGGTCAGCGTAGTTTGGATGAACCGACCCCAGAACCTATCGGTCGTGACGCTGTGCAAAAGCCCGATGTGGTACTGTCAGGAGGTAATTTGTCTTCCCAACAGCATTATCCTTGTCCATTTGCTTTTCTCCCCCCTCCCCCTCCCTTCCCCAACGCACATCCTAGCACCCCGTTGACGATGGGGACAATCATGAAATCGTAAGTGGCGAGAGCAATCCGCCGAGATGGCTTTATTCCAAATCTCGAGCCACCGACGACGAAACAAACGAAGCGAACGTAAGAACACTGTACCATACAACCGTCACAGATCAAATGCATACGACTAAATCTCACCGAGATACTTAACATCCAATCCTCGCCCTGTACCGTTTTGAAGCACGAGCACGAGCAGACTCACCTCTCAAGCGTCATCATGCCGCCTGTCTCTTCAACTAGAACGTGCGCTCGCTGAGTGACTCGAGCGTGTACGTGGGAACGTGAAAAAGCTCAACAATCGGATGAGGGAGGGTGAAGCTTTTCTGGCGAACAGAGCATTTCAACTGTGAAATTGAAACAATAAATCTCTGACCAACGCTTTCGGTCACCACTGCCACCAACATTACAGCGAAATTGGCAAAGGGTGGCAGGTGAAAAACACAGCAAACTGAAAACCACCAGGCCAATCAAAACCATTGGCCATTCTCGTTGGTGCAATCGTCGCGAAACGCCCCATGAAGAATACCACAACGTAATGACATCGTTTTTCGGCGGTTTCCTTTATCTCGACAGAAAGGAAAGCTGTAAACGTGAAGGGGTGACGAAAAGCGTTCTCCACTATATAAGCACGGATTACCATCGGTCGGTAGTTTGCGAACCCGGGAGCCACAGTGGGGCGGTAAGGAGTAAGGCCAACACTCGACTAGCCCCAAAGCTGCTAGATCAAAGCCACCGAAGCTGAACGAACGAGCGAATGAACCCAAATGAATGCCCTGCCCCGACACTAAAAGCGACATCATCCACTTTGCAATGTTTGTGAATTAAGCAGGATTTATTCGAGTGCGTCTCTCATGCTGTTCTTTCGTGTCCGATTTTTTTCTTCTTTTTCTTCTTCCCCTTTCCCAACCTCCCAACACAGACACACCGGATTAGTGGCGATGGACGCGGCTGGGTCGACGAGATGTCCGTACCGTTCTTCAGCCTTAATGGCAGCTCGTACATTGCCATCTCACCGTTGCGCGATGGATCCGCAGGTAGGTCGCATCGTGTGCCGTGGTTAGATGCTTCTGTTTTTTTGTCGCAGTAGTTGTTGGATAGGTTAGAAAGCAGGAAAGTAGGTTCCGTTCCTTACCAACGCCACAAACCAGATGCTTCCGGATGTGAAGACACATTCTCGCGCGAATGAGAGTCTCTGTACCGCTTCCGGCACTGTTTTGCGTACATCGCGCATCCGTATTAATTATTTAAGCGTGTGCATAATTCATGACGTAGATTTAAGGGCACTGTAGCCTGTCGAACATTACAATGTAATGGAAGCGTCATCATGAGACTTCGATTCGGAGATGATACTTTTACTGTCTATTTTGTTAAAACTGGAAAGTTATTATAACAATTGGAAAAGATGATACTAGAATTGCTAATACTACTAAACTCTATAAAAAGGTTTAAGACTACAGGGGCTCTGAGGGATTTTAGGATGTTTCTTGATGTCTGGATGCTCTGCTTTAAATCCTCCTAAGATTAAAAGATTATTTCGCATGATTTTCTAAATCTTTTGTTTCAAAACGGTTGAGACAATGCCAATAAATCGTGGGAAAATTTCTAAATTGTAAAGAAAACAATAACTAAATAGTGGGAAAAACTATAAAAAATCGCAAATAGGTAATAATTCACCAAAGTTGTTAAAAAATCGGAAAGGACCCAAAAAAACTTGGAAAACAGCTAAAAAAATATTTTTAATGATAACTCATTAAGTTTTTGATATATTTATAAATTGTTACACTTTTTTAGTAAAAAAAATCAAAGGATTATTTAATCTAACATTAACCTCCATGTAACATAAATAAATAAATCATTTGATAATAAAAAAGATTATTGAAAGTAAATATAAATGAAAATAAGATATTTTGAATTGTAAGCTTTTCTGATGAAAATGCTCTCAAAATGTGTTTAAAAATAAATGAGTGATACCATTCTTTCCTTATTTTTGAACATGTTAAGGTACACTTTCTTAAACAAAAAGTACCCGAAATAGGAATAACTGAGAAATTGCATACTTACTAACAAACAATAAAAAAAATTAAAAGAACCTTCAAACATACTGCCCACGACGAACCGTCTATAAAAACAATGACCCATCCCTCCCAAAAGAATAAACGATGTACGACCTAATGCTAAAGATATGTCATCTTGCCAATTTGTTACCGTGCCGCATCGCATACTGCATACACTTAGCGCCCGGAGACCCTTCGAAACTAACCATACGCTACCGCCAAAACGGACTGAACGGACAGGCACATCATTCATTCAGGGTTCGGACAGTACCGTACCCCAAATAAAACTCGACCGTCTTGTCAGGCTCCCTGTTCGCCTCTCCTCTCCAATCCAAACCGAAGATGGATGTTCCGTTTGATCCGGTTCGGCACCAGCTTCAAAGTTTCTCCATGGATTTAGCTCATTATTCAGTCACTCCATTATCCCCTGTTCATATACATAAATGATGATAGCCTGTTTTTTTTGCTTTCTCGTCCGTTTTTTGCTTACTTCCCAAGGACACTTCCGGCACCTGGTCCACGTACACATCGGCAAGAAACGCATCATACCATTGACGCATGGTCGGTTTGAGGTTAATAAAATCCTCCACTGGGATCAGGCGAATAATTTCGTGTAAGTTGGCTGAGCTTCAACAAGCACACAAACCGCCGTGCCCTTTTAGTGTGCATGTGTCTCTAGAAATGGTGTAATTTATCGTCGGTATTATTTTCCTCCACTTCTTCCACCCGCTAGCTACTACCTCGGTATCCCGGAGCATTCACCGGCCCAGCAGCATCTGTACCGGGCCTCCTCACTGCCACCGAAACAGGGCACCTCCCCTCGACCACCGCGCTGTCTCACCTGCAGCCATCAGCACAGTGCGCACGCGCACGTCACGATCAAAGCATCGAACCGGGTGCAGCAACAGTGGAACGACGATTGGGAGGATATCGAGGACGAGGAGGAAGAGTATGTCGAGGAGCCGATGACGACACCACCCACCAAGCGAAAGCGAAAACCGTCCGAGCCGGAAGTGGTAGCACCACTGCCGCCAATGCCCTGCCAATACTTTACCGCCGTCTTTGCGCCGAGCAATAGCGAGTACGCACTGATCGAGTGTCTCGGTCCGATCGTACCGTTCAGCGCCATCTATCGCATCGTGCCGGACCTGGCCAAGAGTCCGACGCAGGTGCTGTACTACCTGCAGAACAATACGGCGTTGGCCGAGCGCATCAACAAGGTGGCACTGCCGCAGGTCAAATCCTTCCCGGTAATGATCTCGGGCGGATATCATGCCCAGGTGCGACTGTTCCTACCACCCGGTCTGCGGGAGGATGAAATTACGCGCTATCCCATGATCGTTCACGTGTAAGTATTTCTTCCGAAGGTTTTAAGATGCTTTCCTATAGTAATTACATCATATTTTCCCTTCGATTCTTCAGCTATTCCGGCCCAGGTACACAACTCGTCACAGACAAGTGGCGCGTCGATTGGAACACCTATCTCGCGGGCACGAAAGACTACATCGTAACGCAGATCGATGGCCGAGGATCGAGCGGTCAAGGCTACCAGCTGCTCCACGAAGTCTACCGAAGGCTCGGCACGGTCGAAGTGTCCGATCAGCTTGAGGTGGCCGAATATCTGCGCGACAGTTTGCACTTTGTCGACAAGCGGCGAGTCGGTATCTGGGGCTGGAGCTACGGTGGATACACGGCAGCCCTGGCCATGGCCAGCCCGACCAGTCTGTTCCAGTGTGGCATCAGTGTGGCGCCCGTCACTAACTGGAAGCTATACGGTATGTCTCACCCAGGCCTTGACTTGAGCCATAACTCATCTCACTTTTCCTTTTTGCATCGTTCAGATTCAACGTACACCGAACGGTACATGGGCATGCCGAACGTTACCGACAACTACAAGGGCTACGAGGACAGTGATCTGTCGAAGCACGCCGAGAAACTGCGAGACAAGCAGTTCCTGATGGTAAGCATTCGCTGACGTCCATTAGACCGTTAGGCATTACACATTACACTAGGAAAAAAGCACAAACAAACCGAAAAGGATCGATTGCAACCATAGAGTGTGCTAGATTACGGCTATCAACCCTATACCCGGTGGAGGATGGGAGCAAAGCGCAATCCTTCATCGAGTAATTTCCTTTCCCACCATTACTGGATACGACCAAACGAACGGACGGAAGGAAAAGAGACCCCCGGTCGAGCATTTTCGCCGTCATCGCTCGACAAATTTATGTTCCGTACACCTCAACCGCCTCTGCCTCAGCTCCCGTCGTTGCAGTAGGAACGCGCGAACTCGCTACCATTACATTTAATCAACCATTTCTTCGGAACTCACCACCCCGATTTCACCCAACTGTTCCGCTCTTCTCATTTCTCGTACACACCAAACACAGGTTCACGGTACGGCGGACGATAATGTGCACTTCCAGCAGAGTATGGTGTTCTCGAAGGCACTCTCGAGCAAGGGAGCACTGTTCAAGCAGCTGATCTATCCGGACGAGGGCCACAATCTGGCCGGCGTGAAGAAGCACCTCTACCGGTCGATGACGCTCTTCCTCGAGGACTGCTTCCGGAAGCTGGTAAGTTAGCTTGGCGAGCCGAGATTGGGTCGAAAGTGCCCGGGATAAATCTTTTCACCCCCGGGTGGCAGCACCGCGGCCAGGCAGGGGGGGCATGGTGTCTGCGATTAATGGGCACAGTGCGATGGTTGGAGAGGAGGCGAGAGAGGCTTTACTATTCTTAACAGTGGTAAATTGATGCTCCACGCATTACACTCTACGAAGCGTTCCTTGGCGGGATGGCGCTAGCCCTTGCCACAGCAAGGCTCCATCGGCGCCATCTGAATTGCAAATGGTGCGTGTGGTTTTCGGAACGTTTTTACGGTTCGGTTGTAGAACAAACGTCGAAGCGGTAGTTTAGCGGTTCTTTAAGGCAGTGCTATTCACCGTTCTTATATTTCTTCTGCTGTTTTATTGAGATCATCCTGAGCGTTAAAAAAATTCAATCTTGGAATGTTTCAGTCCATTTAAACATTGGAATTATTCTACAACTGTTGTGTATTTTCCATACCAAATTAACGGTGACGTTCCGTTGTATTGGATTTTAACACTTGTGCACATCAAAGACTCGTTATTATTTACTTTTTTGGTTTTTAGAATAAGTTGTTAGACTTTAAATATAGTTGAATCATTAAAGTTACTGTTTCTAAAACATATTTTAGTGACTTAATGGTAAAAATCAATCGTGCACAACCTTTTCAAATATAAAACAATTTGTTAACGTTTGCTACCGCCTGATATTCTGTTTGGAGTGTTTGGATATTGTACATAAATTTTGCTGCTAAATGACAAACTCTTTGTAAACAAAGGAACGCACCAAAGTTGGTTGACAAACAGTGTGTAATGCAATAAAAAAACGTTTTTATTTTGCTTTTATTCAAAGATGTCACGGTAAAAATACTCAGTAATGCTTTTGGTTTACCTGATTTGATCTGTACAGCCTACCGCTTCAATTTTTTCATTACATTATAATTAGTAATCTCATTGACCTTAGCATGAAAGTTGTACACAGAATTTAAGAAAAAAAACTCATCTGTCAGGGCATTAGCACGTGTGGTCTAAGAAACGACATTTCCATCACAACTGGAACCATCACATAAGAGATCTACGTCCAGGAGTGCCTGGTAAAGCATCTGTTACCTTTGCGAATGCAACATAATTCAGATTCATAAATTCACATAATATTCCTGTATTATCTTCTCAAAAGTTTTGTTTTAAGAAATTTTCCCAAAATACACTTTTTGTACATTTTGAGGGGCTTTTTGGGTTTTCCAGTATTTAAGAAATTATATTGAATCGCAAAACCCATTGAAATCAATAATTTAATCATCATGACGAGCATCATGTTCCAGCTTGCTTCAACTTCTTCAAATTACTAAACCAATTGCAATAATGTTTTTGTATTTATATAAGTATTACAAACGGCTAAAACAATGTTTTGGTATTTTTCAAATGTGAATTGTTTTTAAATTCCTTGAAAAATAGCATCTTTGGCATCGTGCAATGACCTTCGCCTAAAAGGGCACACGTTGCGCCTGGTTTACATACTTTGTAAAACATAGATTTATAAACCACTGAAATTGAAAACGCATAATACGGTGTGTTGGACCAACCACTGGACCGTTAAGTAGATAGTTGATTTAAAAATGTATTCAAATCTCTCTTCTTCCCCTTCATCCCACTCTAGCTCACTGAGCTGTCCCACGGTGATGAAGTTTTGCCATCTGCACAGCTTTAGCAATTAGCCACATAAAACGTTCCCGTGTAATGTGCACATGCATAAAACATTTTCAATCGTTTCGCTAACCCGCCAGCATCGAAACACCATCCTGGTAAACCATTCCTGTTTGTCACGTAACGGCCTCATATCGAAGCGCTCAAGACAAGCGCACCAGCCAGCTTTTGATACCTTAATTAACATTCAAAATCATACTGCCAGCGTACCATCACCAACCGTAGAGCTGCAAAGAGCGAACTTTCGACCAACCGTAACACCAGGGCAGGACCAGAGTAAATAAAGTTTCATTATGTCCTCTACTACCCCTCATCCCGCCGGCAAAACACAAACCACTTCCTGCGTGTGTGTGACGGTGTAAGAACAAACTTTTTTCACCAAACTTTTCCTCGCGAACGCACCCCGAGTAACGGGCATTTGCTCCTATCAGAGCTCGAGGCACTGGGAAAAGAACACTCCACCGCGGTCCGCGTGTTTCATTAATAATAATGTGAAAGCACATTTGATGGAGCTCGGTGCGTTGCGGGATGGCGGATGGGAAGCTTTTCCCGGCCCCGGGCGTACACGGCAGTTCAACCCCATTTTGGTTGATCGATATCGAGCAAACAGGCTGATAAATTAAGCCATTTGGCCCCAAGTTGACCCGCCCGCGCTAATAAACCTGACATCACATCACATTTCAGCGACAGTTACACGCCCCAGGGAAACGTCTCAATATAATGCTGCCGTTTTTCCGGGCACGCCTTGTCCCGTTCTTTCTAAATTTACTTTCAGCGTCTTGCGTATTGTTTTGCGTATTTTTTTGCTTTACTTCGTCTTGCATTCTCGTGTCAAATGTTAATGTTCTTTCTTTTCTTTCTGTCTGTTTTCTTTTCTTTTCTAGGTGCCGCTAGATGTAAAGCCCGGCCTGGGCAATGGTGGCTCCAGTGATTAATATTTGCTTGATTACTTCGGTGCTACTGATTCAGCTTCAAGTTTCATGTAAAAGTTTCTCACTCTTCTCTAGCAAAATCGCTCCCTTTCTACACTTGCTCTAGCTCGGACAGCTTGTCTGCACGGGAAATGGTGCGCAGTGATGGTTACGCACGTGGTAAAACTACCAGGATCAAATAGGGAAAAGTCTTCCCGACATTCTCCCACCCGATCGATTTCGATCGTTCCGCAGCAACATCATCACTCGCAGCGGATGGTAGTAACACACGAGACACCTCTCAGTGCCTGCCCAAGGCACCAGACCCTAACAAGAGCTTCATGCGTAAACACACACGCACGCACCAGCCCGTGAAAGTAAGGAAAGGGAAGCGAAACAACAAATAGGAAACAATGCGTTACACACAAACTTGTAGTTGAGCCAATTTCTGCGTAGTATCTGAAGTAGGATTTTCACATGCCGAGTGACTTTCTCTTTCACTCGGCAGCACGGTAGAAACGTACAGGAGGGAACGGGAGAACGGGGCGGGCGGGTAGAAGCAAGAGTTACTCTCAGCTGGAGTGTCGGACCCGGCACAGCGCAGCGCATATCCTTTGCCGCCACAATGCCCGGGCTGGCCCAGCGCCCTTTGGGCCTCAAAATTCAAACCCGCATTCACTTGGGTGAGCAAATACACTGCATCATTAAAACCGGCACCTCGCCAAACGTACGCTTGCCATCGAGCGTACACCGAAGCGGCACGAGCGGCATCACAGACGGAAAGCAAACAGTCGCGAAACATTATAAATACCCCAGGTACACCGGTGTGTGTATTTGTGTGTTAGAATAAAGGGAATAGAGTATAACCGAGACTCGAGCAAGATTCTGGGAACATTCGTCAGATAGTTGGCCGTGCAATCGTGTCGCAGTGATGTTGGCACGTTTTGGCGCTTCAGCGCTATCCCACGGTATCCCGGAATGCCCTTTAATTGCCTTCCCACTTGCAGTTTACTTTTGGACTATTCCCATACACTCTTGAGTGAAAGTCAGACAGAAGAAAAGGGGAAAGAAAGGAAACAAGCAAAAGCCATCACTAGAACAATTGTCTGCAAACAGAAAAGGATAACAAGAGCACATGAAAAAGCAAGTAAGTTCTTAAAGAGAAAATCACCAAACAATGCTATAATAGTAAACACAATAATGTAAAGCGACGACATTAAAGATAAACAAAACAACACAACAGGAGCAAAAATGAGGACAAGAAAAAATAATACGGTTGTGACAAATTAAACCAAACAAAACACGAACAGCGTGCGACTGCGAAGAGTTCAGCACACGTCATCGAGGTGGAAATGAATGCAAGCATCACCTGCTGAGTGACGGCATTGGCCGGAAAGGTCGTTGTCCTTTCTAACACATACAGGCATGCGATACACCCCACTGAGCGTCGTCACCCTGGGCTGGGCAGAGACAGTGCAATATTAAAAGGTGTGCAGCAGCACCCAAAGGAATTCGAGCTGACTCGCGCATGAACCCTTTCCCAACTATCTTTCCCCAGCATTATGGTTTATAGAGTTTAAAGCTAAACAAAACTGTACATATATCAAAACGAACGTGTGATAGTCGGAATCAGTGCGGAAACCGCGCTGAAATGGTGGTCTGTAAAATCAACAGCAACAGACCTTAAAGCGCGTGCAATGTAACAATTAGCAATCCCGCGAGAGGTAAATAACCACAATCGTACATTACCCTGTTCGATTGGGCTTGGGTCGTGTTTGGGCAAGGTGGCGTCTTTTGGTTGAAGAAACGGTGTATAAAAGTTCCCATAGGAATGTTTCGGAAAGTGATGTAGTTAATAACAATAATATTAATAACAATAATAATAGTGGTGTTTGTAAATTTATCCCTAATGAGATAACAAGAAACAAGTTCCCGATTCTTATGCAGCCATGTTCGGCGAGGACGAGAGAAGTGATCCTTTTCCAGCCTCATAAGTCATAATTCCTATCATATTTCCTTTTGCTTTATTGTGAGTATGTATAAAATAATACTTAAATCCATTTACCCTTCCCATACGGCTTTGCTTTTAACGAATGCGCGTACAGCACTATCTTCTGTTAATGCATTCAAGCTCAAGGTTTAAAGCAATACAACTAGAAACAAACAAAAACAGTCATATCAACTACCACCTGAACACTGTCGTACACACCAACTCAAAACATCAGAAAGTACATTAAATCGATATCTTTGCACACAAGCTCACAAGCGAGCCATCTTTTTCAACTGTTTGTTTCAATCTCCTCCACTGAAGCTGCTCGCGAACAGAACGTCAGCCTATGCGAATGGGAAAAGCTAATCGTACTGATCTATCTGAACCCATGCGCCAGTGCGCTAACCCAGTGGAATTAAACAGGGTTAGGCCCCAGTTGGAACTGTTTTTATTTTCTCTCTTTCGCTTTCTCTTATTTACACTGCCCAACCTCCCCGTTCTCCAGGGAAATGGAAGGTACGGTGCGTAACCCGTTGTTTTAAATTTAATTAACACCCCGGAGATGGTATCATCCCGGAAAGCCACCGGATGGCCACAGCTCGTGCTGCGCTTTCGCCAACGGGCCCACCCGAATGGTCCTTTCGGGTGGCGCCATTTTCAGGCAAAAACCTCCAAGCAGACAACCATCTGTTGAAACGAAGGACACTCCCAAGGACACATACACACACACGCACACACCCACCGAGCGGATGTGGGTTTTCCAATTTTCTCCGAACCATTGCTTCCCTCCCCCACCGAATCTTTCCATATTTGGAGGACACAGATTTCATGGGTGTTAAATTAATTTACGATTATGATTTTGCTCGATTTCACACATTTGCCAACCGCACCACAACAACCGAGAGTGGGTGTACGTTTAGGGGGGGGGGGGGGGAGACGGGGTGGGTTGTACATGGTACAATTGCCAATTTCTCGTACCGGGGACGTTCCATTCCCTTTTATCGGGGTTTCTCGGGGCGGTGTGTGTGTTCGGTTGCTCCGATGCCTTTCCCGATCGAACATGGGGTAGAGATTAAACTCAAAGCTCTCTGCTAGTCTGGTGGGAGCGTGGGTCTAACCGACACACTGAACCGAGTGTCGAGTTAGATTAGAGGAGTTTTTTTTGTCGTTGTTGTTATGTGTCCTTGCTTTTGCTAGTAGGATTTTTATTTCCAGTAGGTTTATTAGAATTTATGAGAACGCTGTTGAACGTTGTGCCATTGCGTTGAAGGCATGGCCTTCAGTGTCGCCTAACATTATGAGGTGTGACACCATGAAACCGAAGGGCCAAACGACTGGGTTTTTTTGGGGGGGGACAGGGACGATTGATGATGTCCGTTGAAGAACTCTAATTCTCGATGGTCTAATCCCTTTGGAAACTTATTTGGGTTTTAGACCCCTTTCTGTTCTTAGGGCTCTAATTTAACAATTATTTATGATATCTTTCATTTATCAAACCCCAACCTAACTACTCCAAAACAATGCAAACATTTCAAAACGTTATGAAATTACACCTGTTTTGCTGTACGAAAGCCCTAACGCAGCCGGGAGCAACTATACCCAAATGATTATGAGTTTTTCCGCTCCTGTTTACCTTTTGCTTTCCAGTTACGAACCTCATTCTCATGCATACACCGATACGAAGGGTTTTACGATTCAACCATAAACCGCACGCCCTCTTCATCACCGAAGATGGATCGTCAAATCCCGTTGCGAGTTTTGATACTTTATTATTTACCTTTGGCAGCCATTCCAACGGGGGATGATGCACGAAAGGATGATGCTCTCAACATGCTGAAGGGGTACAACAACAAATAAAAAAAAACCCTCATTCTACACCCAAGCGTCGGTATTATCTGCCAGCGGCCAATACACATGTGAATACGAGATTTGCGTGGCTGTATGCGTGTGCGTACGTCAACGAAACAATTCCAATGCATACACCGGGGCTGGTTCCCCAAGATTACAAACAATCCCTGTGCCCTTTTCCCCATCTGGCTGGTCGGAAGCGGGATGTGATGTGAAATTCAAACACAAATACTCTCCAACCCTCTTCCTCGGGCAACACGTGTATACCTTCCCCAAAATCCATACCCACGTTATCTTATTTTTTAACCGCGTCACGGAGCTTTTGGATGGAAATTTGTGATGAAAGCGCGCGCACACTCTCTCTCGCCCGTATATCAGTTGCACGATGATGCGTGGAAATCATTACCCCGCTCTGCCATCGGAACAAAGAGAGGAAGAAGAAAAAGAACGTATAACTTCCAGCTGAAAGCTTTCGAAAGGATGAGTTTTACCTTTGAGTTCATATGGCTTGACTGTGTTCCATTAGGCTGTTGTGTAACAGAGACGCATTATGCCACACGTCCTTGCGCGATTGCTTGCGGTGGTGTGCGGTTGCCTAGAGCGCAACCGACACCGAGTCATGTTTCTGTTTTGTGTAAGCAAAAGGTTTTGGAATGTTAGGGGTGAGAGGGGAGTGGGCAGGCTTGCTATCATTGTACTTTAAGAAACAATTTAGACCGACCAACATTAATCACTGGATGGTGATGTTTGCAATAAAACGGCGCCGAATAATAACGCGCCCGTAGTACCCACGATAGCGCCGCCGGTTGCGTAAATAAATGGCCACCGTTTCCGTTAATGGTTTCTGAGCGTTCGTAAACTAACTTTTTCGGCGGGCTTTTGCACGTGGAAAGGGTTTTACTCTACCAAAACGCCTACCCCCTGATGCTTGTATTCTTGCTTCGTAATAGGCTGAGAGTGTTATGTGAACGCTTTTTCCCCCCAGCAACTCTATACCTTTTCATGTGATGTGCTCCCTATACCTCGTCATTCCCTAGTTATGACGAATTAATCATCCGATCAAATCGAAATTACTGTTACGAGAAAAGTTATTCCTTGTGTCCTTTGTGTGTTTGCATCTTTCTTTTGCGTTTTGGGGGTGCGTTAAAACACGTGTTGATGAGTTGCTTTCGGCGATAGCATATCCGTTTCGTGTTGCTTCCTTTAATCCCATCGAGACGCCTGTGTGTGTTTTTCCTCTCTCTACTCTTTCTCTCTCTCTCTCTCTCTCTCTCTCTCTCTCTCTCTCTCTCTTTCTAAGCGTCTCTTTCAATCATATCAGTGATATAACAGTAGACACCTTTCTGTGTGCTCGATACATTTACAGGGCAATCAACGCATAGCAATTATCACACCTCCTCGAACTCTGCTCAAGCCATCATTGGTAATCTGATGCTGCAATAGAATATAAACTACAAGCTCCCGTTATAAGCTACCGATAACTTAGCCAAGAATTAGCGTGCAAATAGTCCTACCATTCGAAACCACAGACAGTCGAAAAGTAGCTAATATAGGTTAAAGTTTGGTTCTTGGATTGTAACAACATGTTCTGCTCCTTTTGTTCCGTTTGCTTGCTAGTACAGAGAACCAGAATAAAAGCAAACATGTCAATAAGTAGATAAAGTACCGCTCTATTACTTCAACCTTCAGCAATAACCCTTTTCAATTGGTATGTTTTTCTTTGCAAAAGTCCCTATTACTGATACTGCTGAACTGAGCAGCAGCATACTGGTTAGAGATTTAATCGTTAGCGAACACATAAACAAAACCAATAATAATTATACAATAAAAAGAAGAACAAAAAAACAGATAAGATCCTAGCAATAAGACCCCAGCTCTCCTCTACTAGACCTTAAACCGCACCGCAATAGCGGATGTTCGAATAGTGTAGCGAATAGGAATATAATAAATTAAGGGTCCAAACAAAGCAAGAAATTAAAATTGTTGAAAACATGAGTTTAAAACTTATATACCATACATAGTTTCAAAAGTTGTAAAACCAAAAACTCTTCAAAAACGGTTCAAAAGAGGTCGACGTCAAAGTGACGTGTGCAATTAGCAAAAGCTCGAGTTTACTATATAGATCAGGCTAGTAGTAGAAGTAGTAGTAATAGTAGTAGTCGATGTTGGGGCCACTCTTTCTTGATCCCTCTCTCTGTTGCTCTGTCTCTAGCGTTTGGTTTTGGAGAAGAGAGAAGGAGAGAGAGAGAGAGAAATGGCTCGAATCCCATGTGTCCATGAATATGTGTGCGTGTTTATGGTGTGCGTAGTCGTTAAGTAGTAGCAGCCTTCGATGTTCTTCTTCAAGTTTTGCATAGCCATTCAAAAGAGTGAAAAACGATGGTTTACGTGTACATATAGCAGCATTTTACCACATACGCAAAGGAATGTTTCTTTTGTGCTTAAAGCAGAACATAGTTTATGTAACGTCAAGAAACATTATTTATACCAATACTCTTTGTATTATAATGCGTTGCATTTCACACATTATAAGTCGAAAACATTCATCAATTTCTAGATCCATTTGAAGCGCTTATACCTGTACAAAGCAAACACGAATTTCTAACAAAAGCTGTTCAATAAAAACATATTACCGAAAAGAGAACCGTTCTTTTCAAGCGCTAAATCAAAGAAAGGCAACCATGTTAAGAGTATTTTTTTCGGAATGATTTTAACAATCAAACGATTTGATGAATGCAGGGCGTTTACGCTGGACGAACCCGTCCGATCAAGGGTGTGTCGCCCCCTGTTTTATCATGCGTCAGAACAGAAACAATTCTAAACGAGAGAATTTATCATTAAACGAAACCAAAGAGGAACGCAACGCAGTGTACTGAGCTAGACGCAAACCGCAGTCGGCACAGAAACAGGGTTAGTAGCTATCATTCGTGGTTGCCACAGAAAAGCTCACCGTACGGCAAATAAAGTTGCGCCCCACATTGCGTACCGTATTGTACACAAGCCGCATCCACAGTTGCGTCCAAGTCGCAACGTTGTATGCAAGAAAGTCGAAGGAAAACAACCCATCATTCGTCACGATGTGCTAGCAGAAAGATGGTACATTTATTGTTTGACCATGTAAAAACGTTTGAAAAATAATTAAATCAACTAACAATTGCACGTGTATAATATGAAGCAAAACACTATGACAATTACTACTCCAAAAACAAACAAACAAAACTACGCTTGCGTCACAGCATCAAAATTTGCAATTTCAACGATTTGGAAGGGCAGCAGTTAGCTGCCTCTGCGATATCCTCTCCCTCGTACCACTGGGTTCGTGATAGTGTGCAGCCATTGTGTTTGAGCAGCAGCAAATCACTCTAGCAATAATTGGGATCCTCATTCCTGCGGGATGTGGGTTCTAGACTTTCGTACCGTTTGCCTTTTTAAATTACTGCTCTGTAATACGAGACATCTTGAAACTGCATGTGACGAGCGAACAAGCCAGCAGGCACGCACTCTACTCAACCACCGTAACCGAAACAGTTGTAGAACGTAAGCAAGTGAAACTATCCGATAAAACAAACGACACATAAAACTGCGTAAACTATTATGTTCGCTTCTAACGTGAGGTGAAATATTTAATCGAAAAACAACAACAATATGTACAAAATAACACACAAGCGCCGGAACGCGTGCTGGCAAATGTACGCAAAAACGCGCGGCATTACGCATTACCTACACACAAACACACTTCATTGCATAAGTAGTGAAAGTAGCAAGAACATATTGTTCCCCCTTTTCTGCAGCAGAGCATAATGCGCGTGGCGCACATTCGGCCGAGAAGGATGTATTTCTAAACCCCACCGACGGGCGGGCGTATCTAAGCTAACACTGTTACCCATTCTTTCACTGTTATTCACATCTATTCTCCTACTAGGCTATTGATTTGTTTCTCCATAGTTCGAATTTAACCGGTTTTAAACGATACAATAAACACCCCCTTGTCACTGTTTGCCACTAGTGGGGATGGACCATCTGTTCGTATTCATATCAGCGTCAGTCCAATTCCTTAACCGTCGCTAAAAGTAGCTAAATTCTATGGACTACAGTTCTACTTCAATTCTTCCCCTTCTAAAAGCTCAAATCGGCGGACCACCAATAGCTAAGCGGTGGACAGTATTACTGGTGTACATAGCCAAAGCTAGCGAAACTCCCGATATCCAACACAGGTTAAACATAGAACGCGTTCTGCATAAGCTCTCCATTGAACGAATGCAAATAAAGTAAGAAGTAAAAGCTAATCCAAAAGCAGTAAAGTGACTACAAGCTAATATGAAGAAGCAAAAAAAAACGAGCAGAAACATGAAAACAAACACAAAACATAACAAACCAAACCACTTTAGTATATAAATTCTACCTTCGGTTTCTGTTTATGCAAAGCAGGAAGAAGCGTAAGAAAGAAAGTGTAGTTGTGTACGTGAAGAAAAAGGAAAAACATATAAGCAAAACTATACCAAAAAGTAAAAGCGACAAACACAAAATCAAACAAAACGATATGAAAACAAAGAAATCACAACAAATACTCCTAGCAGGAAAGTAGGAAACTGTTACATATTTACAAAAAAACAAAAACAACAACAACTCCCTCTTTCGTCTCGAGCTAGCCTGAAAACTGTTACATTCTGAAGAAACACTAAACTAAAGCAAAGCCAATAATGTGTAAGTTATTATACATATATCTTGTAAACGCGTAAAGTAAGCAATTGGGAGGAGTGCGAGAGCAGCCTGGCCAGCGTTACAGGCAGCACAGTACATCAAGCAAGTGAGATATAACACTACACACACACACTCACACACAAAGCAGAAGCAGAAACTGGATACTAATTGCGCGAGTTCAATAAAGAAAGATATTTTAAATTCATGACAAATGCAAACCGCTTCTTCCTTTTCCGGTGTGGCGTGGTGTTTGATGGGGCTAATACGGGATACGGGTAACGAAATGTTTTCATTCTTTGGACCACCTTCAGCTCATACTAACACCGCACTGATGCGTTTGATTGTTTGGATCGTTTTGTTTACAGCGACTTGGTAAGTAATTTTAAGAGATAGAACAATTATACACGTTGGTCACGTTATTGCATTTTAGGAAGTTCAATGGACACTTCAATGGCATGGCGTGCTATGGTGTTGGTGGTTGCCGTGGTGCTCCAGACAAAATCTTTCACATAATCTTGCCGGCTGCATTGAAGATTTTAAAGATAATGAATTTTTATAGTGCAATTCTTCATTAAATTCTGAAAGAAAGTCTATTAGTGAAGATATATCGATTAACATATTCCAAAACATTTGATTTACACTTTGCAGATTTATTCCACCTTTTAAACGCAAGAATAAGTGATTTAAAATTGTTGATCAGTTTTCCAAAAAATACTATCGCTCATGTCAAAGTGTTGTAAAAGTTTTTTTTTTCAAACATTTTCCAGTTTTTAAGTAAGTTCTTGGATCTTCTCACATACCAATGAACCGATTTGATATTATTATAAATTATTCTTTTAAACATTTTTTAAGTCTTTTTGGATGATTTCCTTATTTTTTATTTGTTTGATCGACAAAATATTGACATTTTTACGTATTTCACTCATACATAACCATTCTAATTGTCCGGATTATTAATAAAAATCGTTACAATGGGTTTCGAAATTTTACTGTCTAACTTTAATGTCCTTTTACACTTGTATTCTTATTTTAGAAAATGCCGCTCAATACAGGAAATTGAAATATTTCTACAGTACACTGAAAAATGTTATATCTACTCATGAGACTTGAAGACATAGTTTGTATTTTTTACTTTCAAAAATCCAACAATTATCTAGTTTTCCCATCTGGATGGATTCAACCTTAACAATATTTCAAACATTATACATCCAAGGCCGTATTTTGTTCATCATTAAAAAGGAACGGAATTTGATAAATAAATACCAAACATCACATTGCCTTCAACAGAATTATTTACGATACAACAAACGAACGCTTGCAACCAAGAAATCTAACTACGAATAAACCATACGCAATAGATACCGGTGAGAAGAGACACCGCCAGCCAGCCGATTGTCACAAACGCTTCATTAGTCATCGGTTACTCAACGGTCCCAAAAGAGTAGAACGCCCTACCGACCCGATCGGCCCCCGCACCACTGACACACACACACAATCGCTGACACCACGAGACATGCCATTGCACGCCAGCTTAGAGATGCGCGAAAATAAACCAACAAGCGAGAGAAGTTGCGCAAAGAGCGCAACCTATCGTCGGTACCGGTTTGCAGTATACACGATTGCATGTGAGCACAACATCCGGAGAGTGACGCTTAGTTAAATGTCACCAACGTATTGTTTGCGTTAGAAATGGATTTGAACTAATAGGTTTTGTTGACCGTGTAGAATTAATTGATTGAATGATTTCATTTCGGAGTTCTGGTAGTCGCTTCACACGCGCTACTACCAAACTCCCGTCCAAGCACTCTCTTGGTTCAATCCGCGACACCTACATACATCTTGCAGTACCACGGAAGAACCACGTTCTAAGAGCATACACGCCAGAGAGCGAGAGAGCACACGGTGACATCGGATCGAAGCTGGCGGCCACCTTCGACGGCCCGAGATCGGAACGGACCGGCTCAGAAACTCGACACCACTCCGACACGATACACACACATTCTGTTCCGAACTAAAAGAAAAAATAAACCAAACCCCAAATCCGCTACCTCACGACCGTGTACGTGTATGCGTGCGTGTGAGTGTGTGTGTTTACGCGAACGCGCGCCCATCCCTGTCCGATCAGCTTGCTGAGATTGCTGTGCAGTGAAGTGAAGAAAAAAACGAATGTGAGAAGGAAAACCCCCGTGATCCTGTAGGAAAAAGGGTGCATGTGAGTAATGCTAGGTAAGCGTGAAAGTACTTCCCGCTAGTGAGTGATGTGTACAGTTAAATTGGATTATTACGTGATAATTCATTGAATTTGTGTAAAATATTCGAAGAATTTTCCCAGTAAGATCTAACCCGATCTTATAAGAGAAAGTGTGTGACTTGTGACGACAACGCCATGAGCTACCAGGCGCACGCATACCGTCACTCCCCGCAATGTTTGCTAATGGCTCTAGAATGCGCACGGGATAGAAGTGAATAATTCCATACCGCCATCATTTACCGTCTCCGCAATCAAGGCCAATCATGAGTGTTCGTCGTACAGTGAGTGACACGATCATCGTGTGTGAAATGAATCAAACGCGTGCTGCTGTTGCTGCTACTACTGCCACCACACATATAAATGTGATAAAGCGCATTGGTGTTGTGCTGAATTCTTTCCGGGCGAAACCATCACCGACCTTATCATTCGTATCTAACCAAATAATTAAACACACAAAGGAAGACACCCTGGTGCACCGTACTGTTCGAAGATGAGATAAAGATTGCAGCGCGAATTCGCGAGGGCGCCTCGTGGTGTGTGTGTGTGGGTCCACTTTATTTAAACGAACCATTTTCTTCCACCTCCTGGTGACGCACCTAGTATCTCAGCAGAAACGAAAACATCTAAGCCAAAACATACATACCAGCCAGCAGAGTACTACGGGCGGCACGGTTAGTCGCTAATAATAAACCCTACACACCGTTGACGCCCGGCACGAACGGTTCGCGGGCGCGCGTGTGTATGCATAGCAGCGCGATCCGCGCACGTACTTGCTCCATCCGCATACTGTCAGGGAGCTGCGTGTACCATAGGGGCAAACGTGTCGGTTTAACCGTCGAAACCGTCTCATTGCGCTGTGGTTTGTTTAGAAGTTTGCCTTTCGTTTCTTTCTTAAATCTGATCTCTGTTTTTCGGGCTGCGTAAATCGATAAAGTCGGTACACGCTGGTACACTGGTTCATCAAAACAGCGGCAGCGTACACGCGCGCGGCTTAAACAACCCCAACTCCACCCGGGTCAACCCCTGTTGCATTCGTCTCACCCACATGCACACTCACTCACTCTCACACACACACACACACACACACACACACACTTATTTGTGCGGAGAGACTGGCAGCCCCGATCAGCTGCTGGCAAAATGCGGTGATGTCATCCGGTTTGAGCTGGTGTTCGTTGCGGACGCCTCTGGTGCACACGACCAGATCTCTGCGAGATCTTGCGCCGTTCTTGAAGGCGTTCGGAGCAAACGGACGCGCGCGCGAGAGCATGTGGATGCGTTGAAAAGTGGATTTAATTAAGATCAACGCTTCTCATCACCCCTGCACAGTGCTTGTCAGTGGTTTTTGTGGTCTCAGTTCGGTACTACGAGAGTTTGAAGATTCGAAACGGAACAACAGTGATCTAAAGCGTGTTTTTTTACTCTTTATTGAAGCAGTTGCATCGTTGCACGATCCAGCCATATCTGTGTGTCGTTTCCATTGCACTCTCTGTGTGCGTGGGATGTAAGCTAGTGAGTTTCCGTTCCGAAAGGTTGTAAAGCTGGGTACGAGTAAACAAACCCGCCTCGGAAGTGATCCACCGCTCCGGGGAAACGTGGTTGTGGAAATGCATCTCGATACCACCCGGTGCATCAAAGGGAAGATGAAGATGAAGGTTTTGTTATGACAGCTCCAGATGCAACTCCAGACGATGGATTAGCCTGGTTTAAGGAGATTGAAAGCGATTAAATTGCCACGTGCGAGAGATACATAACGATTAGCGTGGAGGTTAATTGAGTTTTGAACGAATGAGAATCTTGATGTGCAATGAACAGTGGAGTAATTTCCTTTCGATTTATTTCCTATAGTGATGAGATTATTTTGGAAATGGAATCAGTTACTAGTTCAGTGCATATGACACCTTTTGGCTAATATTCTAGGCTCCAGTGGATTGTTCTTCATGCTTTTAAATTGATTATGGTTTTGTTCATAGCAATCTTAGCCTTTTCGTCGCTGTTTATAATAAAAGTTATTCAGGCAATCAACAAAATTGCTCAATAAATAGAAATGAGCCTTAGGCTGGACACTTATTCTCTTGCCTAGACTATGGTCCTAAAGTGCAGAATGATTTTTTTATGATCGTGTTTGGTTGATCGTACATTTTAGGTAACTCATCAGTCGCTCAACTGATCTTAACATGTGCTGGAGTGCAAAGTTTAACATACGATCCTCAAGAGCAACGTTATGACGTTATTGTGATGACACACAACAATTCTTCAGTGGATCTACGCTAGTTATTTCTGGTAGTTCGATCTGTTCAACCGGTCCAGCTGTTGACAGCAGAGATCTGAATTTACGGTTCAGGGACATATGGAAGCAGTTAATAAGGAATATTCTTCTCAATGTCCACACAGAACCCATCCTTAGTTCACAGGTGTACCTTAAAATACCATTGAAAGTGTTTCATCGTTCCTTACACAAATTACCTTTTTGCAAATTGTACTAAAGGTTTCCACAAACGCTTAATTCGTATATGCTTAACAGTCGAAATGCAGTTAGTCACAGCTTGTTAGATTGAATTGGTTGATAATAATAGAATTATGTAGCAGGATTTTATTGATTTAAGGTCTAAACATTGACTATATCCCTTTTAAATTGTTTAAACTTCTAACTTTTAGTTTCTCTCACCTTCTAGCATCTAGTTTTTCTCCGTCGAAATCATCCAGGGATTATCAATGCCGTTCGAAATCATTCAGGGATTATCAATGAGTAGGGTCTTCTTTAGTGTCCTTTTTTTTGTTTAAAATAGTTTCTGAAAAGTGGACTAATCGGAAAACCTTTTCTTTGTCCAGTTGTTGACATAAGTTCCTCGTCTTTTTTGTATTGTTGGCAGTGAGATAGATGCTTATATTGCACATACATTTTAAATTGAGGTATTAACAATTTGTTTTGTTCCAATTAGAAAAAAACATAATACACTTTGTTTAAAATGATAAAATGATTTAAAATCCATTTCGGTGCTAACTTATTGAACTGATATAGTAAAGAAGTAACTGCAGAAGTAGCCTTAAACCTCTTCAATCAGAGATATTTAAGCATTCACGACTAATCGTCAAAGCGCACGCTAGCCTATGCAACACCATCCCACGCCAGTATGCAAATAAATCAAACAATGATATCGCGTCTATCGCAACCCACCAGATGAGGGTTTGCGACGTTTTTTTCTGCGACTCGATTGCCTTGAATTTATTCAACATAACTTTCCTAACACCTACGAGCAGGTGAAAATGTTTACCAAACAGCTACCGATCACCCAGCCCAAGCTGTACGCCAAATTACGTACGAATCGACCTTCAACACCCGCTTCCCGTTTGCAGCGCGTCACCCGCAATGTACATGATGCACTTGCATTTAATAACGCAACGGGTGCGAATTCAAACATCAACATCTGCCCACTCCCAAATGACAGACGGTGGGTTTTTTTTCGGAGGGTCACAAACATTCAAGTTCACAAGTTTGAGGGAGAGAGGGAAATAAAGAGATAGAGACGAGAGCAATCATAGACTTGCTACCTTAAATTCGCACCTCACCCACATCTCACACACAGAGACACGTACGAAACTCGTTCTCTTGCGCATGAACGCACACCGGCGTAAACGTTAGACGCATCTCGCGATGTACTACGCCTATGGCTATTCCGTTGCGCCTCGTCACAGCTACAGGAAGAAATCAGAAGAAATGTAAACGTACGTCGGAGGCCCAGGCGCGATGTGCGAGAAGTGGTAGAGAATATTTTTGAATAATATTTATTTCTGTTTCCGGACGGCGAGCAACGTCGATGACGTAACGTGGTCCGATCGCGTGCAATAGAGCGTAGCGCAGGGTGTGGGTGCGCGCGCGCTCAACCACACTGTTACCTAGACACAGTCGCCACGACCGGAAAGCACAGAAACTGTTTGATTTCGTCCGTATGTAAATCGTCTCCGTCACTTTGGTGTGCTTCACCCATAAGAGCATAGCATGACCGTGCGGCTTGTACTAAGCATGAATAATAAACAGGCAGATGGGTGAGGAATTTGCTTACGAATTGTCTACCCTGCACACCATTCAACCGCTGAAGATGTTTAGATAAAGATCGTTTGCTTAGTTAAGCGGTGTAAACAGGAATTTTTTTTTTATGCATTTTTTATTATTCTACGAAATGATATGAATTTCTGATTAATTTTAGTCTTAAATAATTGTTATTAAAACCAAGAATGTAATTATAATACGACTTTATTATAGCAAGTGCAACGATATAATGTGCCTTCCATCTGTTTAAATGCGCCACATTGGAATCAGTGAAGCAAAACAGTGCTGAAGAACACTAAAAGAAACGTACCAAGCGAAGCACCGATTTCTTCGAGCAACGCTACCTCTGCCGTCAATCCGCACCGTACAGAAATGGCCGAACAGAACGAAAATGCAGCGACGAAAAAGAGCGTCAAAATTCAGGACTACATTTCGCCGGGCATTTCGCGAGAACGAAGCTTCATACGCACATCGAACCAGCAGGTAATAGGAAAGGGGGTACATGATAGTTTTAACCCCTCTTGTTGCTAATTAGCAAAACCTGTTGCTAAACCTCCGCCCTATGCGTATTTCAAACTATCTGTTCAACGTGTTAACTTTTCTTCTACCTTCCTTTCCATAATCGGTAAACGTTCTGCAATGTTTGGCAAAAAACAAATCAAACGCAAAATTGGCTGCCTAGCAATTTTTTGAGGTAATCGTAAATTATTAATACAGTTTGATTTAGTTTTCGTACGGCTTGATTTATGTTTCGTACTATCCTTGGTGTGCTTTTGTTAACTCATTTTCGATTGTGTTTAATGTAGATCACTTCGTTACATTTCAGATGCTTACATTCATTTTTCATCAAGTAATCTTTCGACGTGCATGTAATTTTTTTTATTTATTTTATTTTACGTTCTATTTATGTTAAATATTAACAGTAGTTTTAAATATTTGAGTTAAGAAACTGAAATCACGAAGAACTATGGGAAATGCTTCGTGATGCCTCTTGTTTAAGTTTATTTTTTTCCAAAAAGTGTTTAATATGCGTTAATGCATTGCTTAGCCTTATCAATTCTAGAATATCGTTTTATTATTTTATTAAAAACATAAGTCAATCTATATAATATTTCGCTGTATTTATCATCAGATAGTTTGTGTCCACTTTAAATTCTCTTTGGTAACTTTAACCCCCGAGATACGACTGTATTTGGGACCGAACAAATGTCCCATAGCTAGGCGTAAGTCGAAAAAGTCGAATGTCAAATATCTGTCAATATAATGTTTATAACCAAAGTTGAAGAATCGAAATCTAGAATATCGTGTTTTTTTTTTGAAAACAATGTTCGATAATGTATTAATTTTACTCCAAAAGTCTATTACATGATATAAATATTCAAGATTGGGACGTTGGGGAATCTTTATAAATGTGTATGTAACGGTTATCAGTAAGAAACAAAAACAAAATTACATGAATTTCTTCTAAATGACAGTTTTCAACTGACAAAATCGTCGTAATTTAACGGGATCGTCTGTATAACAATTGTAACAATTTGAATAGCCATTAATCACTAAAACATTGGTAATACTTCAATATTTAATCATGATTGACTTGATCAACGTAGAATAGATCATACAGATTCAGACCCCTTATTAAACTTTCTGAATGAAAATATTGGCTTTGAAGCATATATTGATGTTGTAAAGGAACTATTTAAAACAACGTGGTAACAATCGGTTATTATCGACAAGTATTGGTAATTTAGAGGTAACATGAAGTAGCAATCCTGAGAAAGAAAATACAATCTCTAATCATCTTCCGAGTTTTTGCCTTTCTGTAAAGAAAAAATATTCATTGGAACACAAATACATTGTAGCATGAGTTTAACAAACCTGTCGAAGAAGTAAAACGCAAACAGCAATTTAGCATTTACGCATTTACTCCCAAGGTTTGCCCGAATTTTGAAACGCTTAGCTTGCAGCTCAAATCTCGTCCTGCACCAATGCTTAACACTGCTACTCATACGTACATTTCCATGGCACGCTTATTAGTAACAAATGAATAAGGTCATATATCTCATGCTAATTACAACGATCTTAAATCATCCTCTAATTCTGTAAATCTCTGAATTAACTTAAAACAACAACTTTAAAACTTACTTACTGTCAGCAACGTTTGTTTGGATTGCCAGTGAAATAGCCCAGTATAAAGTAAACTCAAAAATGTACTCCATACACATTTCGCAGATGAATAATAGCAACAAGCGGCGCAGTTTGGCATTCACCCAAAGTCAGGCCCATCAGCACGCCCAACAGCAACTGCGCGGTAAGTTTCAGTATGCATACGAAAAGTCAGGGTTTCAGCAAACATCTTACCCTCTTTTGCTTTTCTTTCGTGCCCTTTCCCTGCCCAGAGGGCCGCCTGGATGGATTGGGGGCCATGAACAACAAGCTGAACGTGCACGCGCAGGAATTTCAAATGAATAATTTACCCCTAAACGATCATCGGTTTCCACTGCAAAGCTCAAGGTAAGGGTGGTGCCAGTTATCGTCGAAAATGTTTTCCACCTTTGCTCACCCTGTTCATTCACTCGCGCCCTTTCAATGCAGATCTCTCAACATCTACAGCAGCTCCCTGCAGCACTCGAAGTCCAGCGTCACGATGCCGTTGGGCAGCATGCCCGGCCGGCATCACGCACTGCAGCTGGGCAGCATCGGTAGTCCCGTCCCGAGGGGATCACTTATGATGCCCGCCCATGCGCCGCTCCATCACGTCGGGGTGCAGCTGCAACCGTCCCACATGCCGCTGGTAAATTCACCCTCTAGCAGCAACATACTGCACGTAAGTCCGCCGGGTGGAAGGTACGACGGGACGCATCCTTCCGGCCCCCGGGGAGCCAACGCTCGCATTAGCTATCATTATTACCTGTGCCATCGCTTACTGTAAACGTATCCGTGTCTGGTGTCCTCTGCCTCGTTTCATGCACCGTCGCACCGTACCGTTACCCATCCCATCCCATCTGCGACAGTCCAGCGGACCACGCGTCAAGTTCGCGCCGGAACCGATGCTTCACGCACACGCACACAGCAGCAACACGCCTCATGCTGCCAACAGCAACAACGGTGCCGTTGGTGGCGGTGCCAACAATAACAACACGCAACTGAATCTGGCCCCTTTGCAGCGCTCGAAATCACTCTCGTCGGCAGACACGCTAACGCGCGGGTTGGCCAGTCTTGGGCTGGGCATCGGGTCGGAAGCGAACGATATCGGTATGTTCTCGCCGGAAGTGCAGACCGCCATTACCAAGGCCATCGAGGATCCGAACCAGCTGAATGCACGCTGCCTGATGGATCTGGCAGCACAGTTGCTGCATCGTGCCGTTGAAGGGCGCCGGTAAGTCTAGCGATGGGTTACGGACAAACGACGTGAATACAATTACAACGTAGGAAGGCATAAGGGTTGAAGCGGATTAGTATGTTAGTGAGAGTACTACGCGATGATATGAGTATGCTTACTTTAATCTTTACTATTTCTATTCTTATTTTTTAGGATGGACCTTTCAAGCTTTGATGTGTTATGAATGGTTCTTTAATTAATTGGCATAATGATTGTAACATATCAGTATTATAACATTGTTGTTATAAAATCAGTATACTCCTGTATGAAGCTTCAGGAAGATTTTTTAAATAACTTACTTACTAACTCATCCGGCGCTACCACCGCTTTGCGGTCTTGGCCTACCTCCGAGTGTCCTAAATCGCTCACGGTCTCACCCCTTCGTCTACCAATCTATTCTCCTGGCCTTAATGGCGGACGCCTCCACGCCATCTTGCCACCTCAATTTGGGCCTACCACGTCTCTCCTGTCCTTGTGGACGGCATAAAAAGATATATAACAACAGCAACAATCCAAGACCAAGATCTAGAAACTTCTAACAAGATCTAGAATACCAAGATCTAGAAACTTCTAGCAAACCTTTATAAAACGTGAATACATAAAAATTAAGAATCTTGAATCGAAAATGAAGTTTTAGTTTCTACATATTTCAATAATGCTCTTTGACATAGTATTAACCTAACGATTTGGGAGTCTTTGTTACATTTTAAAGAATATTTTTTATCTTACTCACAAAATATACAGAAATTAACAAATTAGGAAGATTTAGCTCGGGATCTGCAAGGTCTCAATGTAGAGAATAAATCATTCTTAGGACAAATCAAACATGAAAAACGTTTTTCTATATATTCTAAAATATTTGTTTCTTGATATTTGAAGGATAATGTATAAATTTTGCAATCTAAATAATCAATAAGTTTCCAATGGTTCACAAGTTTTCTAAATCTTTTGAATATTACGAATGCAGTATCTTTGCTGTTCTTTAACACTCCATGCTCCATGAATCATGAAGAAATATGTAGGGTCTATACGCAGTTTCAAGCCAACTAACTCAATCTTATTTAGAGGTGCGTAGTTTCATACTTTTCGCAATAAAATGTATCCTGAATCATGAATACTTCCAGAGTTTCAGTTGTTTTCGTTCTGAAATACTTGATTTTATTGATTCTTTAAGGATCATTCATCGTCTAATCTGATTTTCGGATTTATTGCTTAATCTGGAGAATTTCTTTTGTATGTTCTTATTCTTCTGATTTGGTATGACAATCTTTGACGATTTGAATCTACTCTAGTCAATAATAGTCATATCCCTGTGTTTGGTTTTCTTATAGTAGAAATATCGGTCAGTTGATGCTTGACCTATACGGAACCTAAACCTACACCGAACATGTTGTTAGGTTGTACGATTTGAGCTCCTTTCCCAGAGAATGACCACCAACCAATATGCAATGGAACCATTCTAAATCCCTACAGGACCCTTGGTCATAATATCCCCTTTTATCCTTTCAGCTACTCCCTACCGATATCGCGTCTCTGCATTTCGATCATCGCGAAAGAGAAAAAGGAAACATTTCTGGAGGCACTGCTCAACACCTGCCGCCAGTGGTACCAGGAGCGGGACAAGGTACTGGGCGCGATGCAAAACTCAAAGAACCCATCCCGGCCCCGGTTCACCTCGTTCATGGCGTTCCTCACCGAGATGTTCTGCCAGCTGAAGCGGCGTCAGCTGCAGCTCCGCACCGAGTGTGACGGTGTACCACCGCCACTGGTACTGCTTACCGTGCTCGGCAAGTGCTGTGAGGATTGCGTTCAGCCTCCGGTTCGATCACTCTCAGAGGTAATGCTCGAGATCAAGAAGAAACTTCAGTGTATTTAATTTAAACCTTGCACTTTATCCCTAGATCGAATGTTTGTTCTTCGTGCTGACCTGCATTGGGCGCGATCTGGAGACTCATCTGCCCCAGCAGCTCGAGTCGCTGCTGGCCGGGGTACGCGATGCGTTCCTGAACTCGGCCGCTTCAGCACCGGCCATCCGGCGCACACTGTTGCAACTGATCGAGCTGCAGGCCTCCCATTGGCAGCTACCCGGAAACACGGTTCTGTATTACTATCCCTCTTCCAAGTAGCAACCACCAACCAACACCATACCATACCACGGCCAAAACAGAAGCCACCACGGTTCGGAGAGGATCGACCGACAACTGACGACCCAATGGCCCAACGGGTAAACGGGCTGATATATACACTTCTTCTTTTTTTGTGTTCATTTTGATTCTTTTTTTTTTAATTTATTGATGGACTGCAAGTCTGGTAGCGCCACCTCACGGGGTGTAGGGCACGGCCGCTCGCCGTCGCCGAACGAACAATACGAATCGAACGGAACCAAGCATCGATGGTACATTTCATTTGGAAACGGACGCTAAACAGGCACCACCGTGTGCCGTGTGCATGCGATCACTTTATTCGAAAACGTTCGAGCGAAAGATGGACAGAGAAGAAAAACAAAACCTAACGAAGCGATCAGACTACATTCCATCAAAGCTGGTGAAAAAGTCACTGTAAAAGGAGTTCAAGTCATGCTGATTTAACTAGATACACGCAAAAAAAATGAAGAAAAAAATGAAATTTTTAACGCTAGCGACAAAAAAAAACGCTAAACGACGATCAGGGACGATCCCTTTTATTAGTTTAATACTATTGCAAGCTTGTTTTGCTAAATTTCACAAAGTTTTTTTTGCTGTTTCTCTCATTTAATCATCATCACCTTACTCTGTAACCTTTGAGATTCTTTCTTTCTATTACTTTCTGCACACGAAATGATTCTGTAATCAGCAACATTACGAAACGATTGGTTATAAAATGCCATTTTTATTTAGTGGCCTTTCATACATGAAGGAGCTGTGGTTTAGTGTGAAAGGAATTTTGATTTTGCAATCGCTGCATATATCCATCATCCGTGCCATTTGCCGCTTCTGTTCTGTGGTCACACACACAAAAAAAAACACTCACATCTAACTCATTGCCATAGTTGGAAGCGTTTATGCAAACCACACTTAAGGAAAGGCTCGAAAAGCAATGCGAGTCATTAACGCAAAACAAAAGCAATGGCACAAGCATAGATCCTAGTCACTAACGGTGGCAGTGAGGTGTATAGGTAGGTTGCGCATCTTTTACGCATAACTCCTGCACTGCTATTCGTACAAGCTACCATCATCACCAGTAGCTCACAACCAGCGCAGTGGAAAGTGATTATTTATTCAAGCAAAATGTTTCAATGAGAAGTCTGGTTTTTTTTTCATTTAATTTTTTCGATACGATTCAGTTATTCTTACCGCACTTAATCGTTAGCAAGATTGTATGTTTGTTTTATATACGTGAAAAGTTGTCAGTCAACCGATAGTTTATTACCAGTTGTATCAACCAAAATAATTGAGAAATATATCCATCTGCAACCAAAAAAAAACACTAAGTAATCGTGTGTTTCGTTGTTAAGCGTGCAGTAAAAAAACCATTAAATACTTATCACAATTAATATCTAACATCCATTTACTTAATGTACTGTGATATACACGATATACATTAAAAATAAACTTGTAAATCGCTTTATCACATAACAATGCAACTCAAAGCAAGTGTAAACTGTAGTACTGAGTTTGAGCGTTGCAATTAACGTTGCAATTTTGTGTTTACTTTATACTGCAATTGAAAGGCAATTGAAATACCTGAGAAAATATTAACTTAAGCTGTCGAAAAAAAGCTCCACAAAATCGTACATTAATTAGTGCCACAGATCCGGATTAGCTTACACACACACACATCATTAAAGCCACTTCTTCAAACACAAACGCTTTACTCTACGCGGTTAATGAGCTAAAACGTGTAGGAAATAGGAACAATGTACACCGATTTTTCTCTCTCTCTCTCTCTCATTCCACATTTTAATGGCACCGAGGAAATTGATGGTTAAATTGAGGCACCCAACGGGCCCCCCGGTAGCAGGGGAAATAAAATAAACACACTAACAATTATGTGCAGACATATTTATTTGCCCACCCTCCCCCTTGGGAGGCAGAACACGTGCAGTGCATTTCCCCGACAAGGTTGCGCACTCGCACCAAATCCCATTGCGCAACACAGCAGCACCGACATGGGCCGCAACATGCGCAACATAAACGGGGGCAGGCAAGAAAGGGGAAAATCTCACCTATGCAAAAACCAACAAACAGCCAGTGTGCATGCATGCACGCACCGCGCAATGCGCACTGTCGATCGTAGCAAAAATCCATTCCAATTGTCTGGCCTGTCTCCAAAACGCACGCGTAAGATCGCCCGCTGTGGGTGGAGGAACCACCGGGCTGGCGTGAATCTGCACCACACGGTGCACCATAATGGAAATGGGAAGTGTAGCACAGCACGCCGCTAGGTAAACATGGTGATTACTAACCGAATACCGGCACCTCCGCCCGCCCAGCCGTGCAAGTGAGCTTTTTCCTTCTTCACGCACATGTAACGGTGTAGCGGGCGGTTAGGTAAATGCATTTCATTGTGCATCTGCAGATAGTGGTTTCGTTTTCGTTACCATTTCTTTGTTGGTCGAATGTTTTCTCCCACTCTTGTTCTCTCTCTATCTCTGTCTCACTTGTTACATACATAGGATGGATCATCTTGATTGTAATCGATCGTCGAGTCGAAGCTTTCGACGGTTCTGCTGGATGGAAAGAAGCGGTGCAGGATCGGGGATCAAAAAGAGCGACCGAATCTGATAAGCTACACGCAATTTTCTTCGTGTATGGGTAGAAAGAGCATAAACCAGCGCTGAATAATATGCAAGTGTGAGCAAAAGGCGTCGAACAGGTGCTGATTAAAGCCGCCTCCCTTCTGATAACGCCACGATCGCTGTTACTTAATCGGGTTTCGTCCATAGCTTTCTGCTGTCTGCGGTACTTCACAATGCTTTCGGAAATTGTAATTGATGGTGTTTACTACTGGGAATGGAAAATCCAGGAAGCAGACGACTGATCGTGTGAGATAAAATGAAACCCACAGTGTGAACATTGCGCGCGTCCCTTATCTGAGGCTTTTCTTAAGGCATGATTGATGTTGTCGTTGCTACGGCAAGTTATCGTATCAAACCAAACAGTCTTTAAAATATGTCTAATTGGTATTTAAGACATCTAATGGAAGCTATAAATCTCTCTATTAAATAAGACTACCAGTCCGGCCATTGCGTTTGCTTCCAAGTGATCGTTCTGACAAGTAATATTTCAGAAAATAAATTAAATAAATAGCAATCGGGAAGTAATAAATGCATCAATATGTTTCATTCTCGCACTGCAACATTTAAAGTCCCAGACTTGGAACAGTATTTGAAGCCACTATATATCAACCAACCACTTTTAATATGTTTGTTATGAAAACCTAAATATAAATTAAATTAAAAAAATCTTATTTACTCTTGCAAAACTCAAATATAATGTGGAGAAGGAAGTACTCTAATGCTCTCCAATAAATTTATCTTAGACAGAAATGTTTTAAGATCTTCCAATTCCCGACTAGCTTGTAGTCTTTACGCTTTAACAACGGAAAGCCTTTTAATCACGTCTTCTATCTTATTGATCTCTATTTCTCCTTTGGGTTCCTGAGTCCTTTGGGTTCCTCTCTTTACGTCTTACTTGCGGTTTATTCTTCCCCCTTGGCAAGGCTGGCTCTGTTAGCTATTTTTGTTAGCTTCATATAACTCTGTACGTTTGTTTGAGTAGGTTGTCTTGTACGATGGCTAGAGCGCTGCCTAATTCTATCTAGGTACAGTCACAAACTGCAACGACTCAATAAAATGCTCGTCATGGGCTCAAGCCTAGAATGACCCGTCCGCCCGAAGCAAGAACTGACTATACGGTTGCTTCTTACTGAATAAGTCTCGATAGCCTGTATAGTAGAAATCATTTAAATACTCTTCCAATGCTACATACTTTAGAGCTGGTTTGTCCTGAAGGCTAAATATATGCCCGCAGTGATGGGCATTTCAAAGCGCACCAACGGCTCCGGAGCCGGCTCCGACATTTGCCTGGGTCACCAACGGCTCTGCACCAACGGCCCCGCACCTACGGCACCCATGTTGGAGCGGAGTCAACTTCGGAGCCGTTGGAGTGGAGTCGGCTCCGAAGCCGTTTCACCCATCACTACACGAAATAATTCTGCAAATTGTGTTAAGGAACATGCTGAATAGACCTTATAAGCCCCCATGCTTTGTAAGGTGTAACTCAGGACCAATTCCTACAAGGAACTTCGTTGTCAGCTGGCTTAAAGATCTTCACAGTAGTGTTTCGGGTCCTCCAGGCAAATGTCATGATGAGTAGCTATGATGACAATAATTGTTCTTAAAACATAGCTGGTGAAGATACTATCACTCTGGTTGACCGACTGTTCGACTAATGTGGTATGAGATCAATTAGAGCCAGCGATATTACTGACTCCTACATTATGTCTTCTTCTCTAATTTAAAGTCCAAATTAACTATGTCTGTTTCATAGAAGAAGAAAAAACATTACGCCATCTTTCTTTATGGTTACTATTGCAACTTCACTGACCACAAGGTTTTTTTGGACACCTGGCATGATTTGATATACGAACCTACGACCATGGAGTGTTGAAAATGTAAAGCTATTTTCAATCTACACGTTTACAAGGATATTTAATTGATTATGCCTTTTGAACACGCTACGACTGCGAACAAATTTCCCATTACCATTCGTCCAAATTTTTCTCCCGCCCGTTTTCGTTCACCTTCCTCAGCACGGCGAAAGTTGAGCGAACTTTCAAGCCGCTACACCGCGGGGGGGGGGGGTCTGCATCTAGTTATGCACCGCCCGCGGACGCATCCTAAACGATGCGCGCCACCAGTAAAGCGGTGTGCGCGATGCAATTTAACTATGACAGCTCGTCCGGCCGTCCGCACGCTGATCGTGGCCGCTGTCACGAAACCGTGCCCGCACGAAGGAAAGTTCACGCGTGCGGGCAAACGAACGGCTGAAATGTACGTCGGGTGGATGGGAGTACAAACGAACGAAGAAAACGAAAAAAAACACACACACACAGTGCAAACCGCGTTCACCGTGGTTTTGCAGACATGCAGCCTGGCGTTCGGGTGATTTGTAAGGCTTGAGGCCGACACAGCGTTTGCATCGGTTAAATACGGATAATTTCGATGTTTCGCCGGTGGAGAGCAGTCAACGAGGATAAATGATGTTATTGTTTCTGTTGTTTATTTCAGGAAATCGATTTAAATGTTAACAAACACGAAAGAAACTCCATTTAACTAACATTCTCTTAAACATAACAAATGCTAAAATTATAAAACAAGTATAAACCATTTGTCAAACCAAAGGGGATCATAAAAAGGCAATGAGTTTATAATATGCAATAACATTGTTCATTATTTCAACACAATAAGTGTATGTTCTTGTCTTGATATTAGGGATAGTGACGTGAAACTCATTTATTTATTCATTTGTATCTCTTTCTCAATATCAGTTTAATATATTGATCAATTTAATCTACAACTTCTTTCTTAATTATTTACGGTTTTATTTATTGTATTATTTAATTTAATATTGTTTTCTTTTATTACTCTTTTCTTTATCTTTTTTTTAATATTCTTCACATATTAATTATAATTTTGTATATCTACATGTTTACTAGATTTACTTATGTTTTAAGCAATGTGTCTTCTTCTACTTAGAAATTTGAAATAAATGAAATTGTTAAAATTTTCCCGAAATAATAGTAATTTAGCTTTACATGCCCCTCACTTTTACCACTAACACTCTAACCCTTTATGTAGAATTTGACAAATACAGTAACTAGGTCACGATGCTCCAGTTGTCTATCACTCCCATAAACTACGCCAATCCGAACCCCGTTCGATTTTGCTGGAAGCTTCTTCGGACTCTGTGCACAATCACGTTCAAAAGTTCCCGGGGCTAGGCTTTAAGCCACCCATCCACCCCCTCGGTCGGCATTCGTACCTTCGTGAGCAGCGGTCATAATCCATATTTTTCCTACCCATATTTCCTCCACCAAACAACCACGCCACGCTATTTGCTGGAAATGTTTTTGTGCTTTTGCATTGCGCGTGCATTTCCTCCTTGCAGGCTGCAGCGCAACAAACACACGAACATCATCAGCGTTGCATCTTTTGCATGCGCGGAAAACCCATCGCCCGCAATCGCCGCTGCCACTTCCCGTTCGCCCTCCCCCAGCAACTGGTGCTGAAAACTGAAAACAAAAGAAAGTAGCTGCGTGTGTGGGAGACCCGCGCCCGTTCCGCAAAGCGTCGTCGCCCGCGGTACACCTGTACCAGTGCGCCCCCTACCCGTGCACTCCGCATGTAACGACGGTGGAAGAAATAGGAAAAGAAAAGCGAAAGTACTAACCTTACCAGCGTGCCGAGAGTGGGACAGCAGGGGAGAGGGGAGGAACAAGCACGAATGGTTCGCTTTTAATTGGCGCTAAAAATGGGAGCCCTTTTACTTGAGCGTGATGGCAACAACAATTTCCCTTACACCCTCCGGTAGCAGAGTTTGCAGTGCTGCGTTCCTCTCTTCCTCGCCGTTCGGCGCACGGGCGGGGCCCTTGGCATGGAAAACGAGTGCGGAAAACATTGCACGACGATCCGGACACGGCTCGCAACATAGACACAAACACAAGCGCATGCACACACACACACACACACACACACCTAATGCAAACGAACCTGACCGTCTCGCGGTTGTTCGTTCGTCTAATTTTTCCACTTGCAGATTTTCCACTTCATCCCCACTCTTGCGCCGTTTTTGTTTTTTTTTTGTTTTTTTGGAGGGCTGGAAAACTCGCTTATCTTTCGGAGTGGGGCTACCATGCCGTGGAGGGCAGAAAACCCACCGCCACTGATACGGTTGGGTTGGTTAATTAATATATAAATAGGCTGGCACCGACGGAACATTCAACCAGTAAACTTTGTACTCTCCGTCCATCCATAAGTGTATCGAAATGAAGTTTACGGTAAGGATTCAACAGCGCACGCTGGTGTGTTTAGTTTAAGCGTGGTGGTGTGCCTTGGGAACGGTGATTTTTGTGAGCCATTACTTCAAGGAATATCATCGAAAATGTGAACTGTTTGTGTGACCTATTGCATTGTGATAAGCAAACACTGTGAATAACTTCTTCAGTGGCCCTGAACTACTACAAACTACGAGATTACTATGAACTGTCACGAGAGCATTGTGTATATTGTGTGAAATCTCATAAGTTTGTGCAACGACCGCGACATTTGGATTAAGTGATAAAATACTGTTTCTAGAAATTCGTTAAAACTGTGCCTATAACGTGAAAATGCAGATGCATCTCATGAACCTGACGATAGAAAAGAACGAAGAAGATTGATGTTGAACATATGAAATGAAGATATTATCAAAATTGAAGATCATAAGATGTGAATAATAACAAAAACTGAAGATCACATCAAGGGATTGGAGACAATAGAGATCTCGATAAAGATTGAGGATCAGGTGAAGATCAGGCAATTCTAACGAAGAAAACCTCCAATTGGAATCAATGGACTCCTAAAGTAGTGTGTTTATGTACTTCTGCTAAAAACTAGCACTGCTTAATTCTTTGCGAAGCTCAACTTCAGGAGTTTCTAAAGTGACTTTCAATAACAACTTATCGTATCATGTTATATCTACAAGCCGGAGCTTTACATCTATCTAAATTATTTAATCCTTATTATCGACTCTGGTTGTCCTATGTCATTCTAATAATAGAACCAACAGCTCCAATATCTGACAATTCCTCTTAATTGTCAAAATGGATCTGATCAAGCCAGGCTATTTGTAATTTCAATCGAGATTTCTTAGTATGAGAGCCTTAGTTTGAGAACAGTCTGATAAATAAGGGCAATAACTTCTTTAACACAATTCTCCACAGTTATTCCACGAAAATATTCCGAACTTGGACTTTGGAGCCTTCTTCCTGATATAATGCTATGCAAAAATAGTCCATAAGATCAAGTGCATAACATTCTTAACAATCGATTTCATACACTCTCTTTCTCACTTCTGCTCTCTCGCTCAACACCGTACAGATACTGGTGGCATCGGTGGCTGTCGTCATCACGGCAACACTGGCGCTGGAGTTCGAAAGCAGGAAGCTGCACCCGGACGCTGGCGTGCACGATGACGGAGGGCTGTCGATGCTGGAGCAAACGCCGGCCGAAGATCGCCAGTGGCAGGCGGTGAAGAAGCACGAGAAGCGCCAGACGGGCAAAAAGATCCACATCTTTCTCGGCAAGCCGAAGGGCAAAAAGTCCAAGAAGCATGCCGCCGGTGCCGACGGTGAGCCGGAAACGCAGACACGCAAAACGCCCGAGCTGACGACCCGCTCGGACAAGGGCGTGATCGACACGACGTCGGACGCGCCGGATGCGGCGGTGGGCGAAAGCCAACACTACGACATCGGCGAGCATAACATCGTGAAGGAGAAGATCAAGATCAAGCACCATCACCATCACCATCATCACAATCACGTCAAGACGGTGGTCAAGAAGGAACCCTACCCGGTGGAAAAGGTCGTCCAGGTACCGGTCGAGAAGATTGTGCACGTGCCGAAGCCCTACCCGGTGGAGAAGATCGTCGAGAAGGTGGTGCACGTGCCGGTGGAGAAGATCGTGCACGTCCCGAAACCGTACCCGGTGGAGAAGATCGTCGAGAAGGTGGTGCACGTGCCGAAGCCCTATCCGGTGGAGAAGATCGTCGAGAAGCCGATTCACGTGCCGAAACCGTACCCGGTGGAGGTGAAGGTACCGTACCCGGTCGAGAAGATCGTGCACGTGGACAAACCCTATCCGGTGGAGAAGATCGTCGAGAAGGTGGTGCACGTACCGAAGCCCTATCCGGTGTACAAGCAGGTGCAGGTCCCCGTCCCTGTTGAGGTGAAGGTCCCGTACGAAGTTCCGAAGCCCGTACCCTACCCAGTGGAGAAGAAGGTCCCGTATCCGGTCGAGGTGAAGGTCCCGGTTGAGGTCGAGAAGAAGGTCCCGGTGCCGGTAAAGGTGGAGGTGGAAAAGAAGGTCCCCTATCCGGTCAAAGTGTACGTGCCGCAGCCCTACCCGGTGGAGAAGAAGGTCCCCTACCCGGTGCCGGTGAAGTCGGGCTCCTTCCCATTCCCCTTCGACAAGGACATTTCGAGCAGCTACGCGAACAGCTACGCGAACAGCTACTCGAACAGCTACTCCAACACGAAGCTGCATCCGTTCGAGTCGCAGCACCACGAAGAGTACGCCGGCTCGGATGATAGCTACCGGCGCACCACCAAGACCGGCTACAAGAAGGGCAAGGGCAAGAAGTCGAAAAAGACGGAGCAGCAAACGCAGCAGCAGCAGCAGCAGCAGGAGCATGCCTCGAGTGCACCGGTGACGGAGGATAACAGCGAGACGGGCCAGACGGGCATGGGCGCATCGTACTCGGCACTGAGCACCGGCACGGATCATGGCGCACACTACACGCAGACCACGATCTATCACGGAGGTTCCGGCCATCAGGCACAGCAGGAACAGCAGCAGCATCAGCAGCAGCAGCAGCAACAGCAGCACCAGCAGCAGCAACACCAAGCTCTTCTTCAGCAGCACCATGACCAACTCCAGCAGTATCACCAGCAACAGCAGCAACAGCAACAACTACAGCAGCAGCAGCAGCAGCAGCAGCAACAACAGTACGGTAGTCAAGATGCCACTACCTTCTTTAACCAGCAGCTCATCCATTACGGCCAACAGGCAAAGTACGGTCCATCTACCTTCCCGAGCCAGTCGTCGCAGGGTGCCGACTACGGTACGGCTCCACAATCGACCGGTCAGGACGGTAGCAGCCAGCAGCAGTACGGTCAGTACGGTGGATCGGACCATTACGGTTCCGGCTCGAACCATCAGGAGGTGATGGTTTCTCCTCCGTCCGGATCTGCCGCTTCCGGATACGGCCAACAGCAACAACAGCAGGCAACTTACGCCCTGACGGCTCCATCCAACCCGGGCGGTAGCTTCCAGCTCGAGTCTCAGCCACAGCCGTTCCAGCTGCTACAGTTTGCACCGTTCCAGTACCAGACGCCGACCGGTTTCTCGCTGCCAACGGCTCGATAAAGTGTGGGATCATGATCATCGTTCCCATCATCGTGAGACTGACACCCTTCAAAAGCAAAGCCAAAGACACCCTTCTGTAGCCTGCGCGCACATCCATGGCTAGAATCGGAGTTCGCCCGGACCGATGCCGTTTGGAGGATTCGTTAACTTATGTAGCCCACCGTGCGCGGGGCTAGGGCGCAGTGAATGGTTTGTTTTGTTGTTGTTGTTTTTTTATAATGATTCTTGTGTACTTTTTGTGTTTAGTATTATGAAAACGTTTTGTTTCTGTTTTTGTTTATTTGCCAATTTTAATGCCCGGTCAACAACCGGTGGCTGGGAGGTGATCGTACGGGCGAAAGGGCGTACTTGAGACGACCCACGGATGGGCTGTTTTTGTGAAACAGTCTGCATCCGTGATTCGATCGTAGAGAGTCGCTTTCGCCCCCATTTCGATCCTCCTGTACACCGTTGCAGACATACACACACACACATACACATACGCCTGGCGATCGCATGATAAAAAGATCGCAGAAAATCGAAATTTAAAAATGAAGGTGCATCGCTTCGATGCGACCTTTGTTTGCTAGAGGCTAAGATGGCTGCTAAGTAGTAGGATCAAAATGTTAACAGACTCCTTTTCCGATGGCTGGCAGATAACAGACGCGCCGCGTGCTTGTAATGAGTACTGTTCTCGTCCGCAAGCACGAGCTGGTCGGTCTCGCTCAGGAATGGCGGAAAGGGAATTTTAACGTTTGGACTTTTACCGTATTATTGTACATATTATTCTTCCTTCTGTTGAAGACACCACTGTGGCTGACGCTGAGCCGTAGAATTGATGCTATTGTTGCATAATAAAAGTTGAAAAAATCATACATTTTAAGGTGTTTGCACTTAACGGTCAAAAAGGAAAGATATGTTGTGTGCCAAAGGTTGGAAGTTGTAATGTTAATATTGGTATTAGGTTCATTTAGAAAATTTGTAAAACACATACGGTTTCAGAAAAGAAGTTCTGAAGACAGTGTTCATTTCTTTGCTGATCTGATGCTTGGAAAGGGTCTGTTGTAACATTGAAGCGACTTCATTTCAGAACCAAGAGCCATGGTAAGCAATCACTATGCAAATTCGAGTTAAAATTCTTACGCTTTTTCCCTCAGAACAATAACTGTATCGGTCCCAGGACCGACAAACACCAACGTTTCCTTCCAGATCCGGAACAAGTACGAGTTTAGAAATGAATAAAGCCGAAAACTTCTTCAGACCCAGGATCAGTTTAATATCAATTCCAGGACTGGTATGAATTCAGCATAAGTTCCAAGACCGGTATTGATTCGGTATCAGTTTGAACACCAGTATAAGCTCAGTATCAGTTCAAGGACCGGTAAGGGCTTGTGTTCGTTTCAAGAACCGATATTAGTACGTGACTGGTTGCAGGACCAGTATGAGTCCAATATCAGTTTTAGAACCGGTATGGGCACAATATCAATTCCAGTACCGGTATGGTTTCGATGATCGGTTTGAGTCAACTATCGGATCCAGAACCAGTGATCGATTCTAGGACTGAAATCGGTTCGTGATCAATTCCGATATAGGTTCAATATCATTCTCAGCATCGCTACGGGTTCAGTATCAGCACCAGGACCTGCAGTAGTTGTTCCAGAACTGGCATGAGCTCATATTCGAATCCAGGACCGATATTGTGCGATCTCCTCGGAGTAACGGGCTTCCTTAAAGGCCGGGCTACATTGATCGTACTCGCAAGTGTAATTTCGATTTTCACTGGCGCATCTGGCGGCGGCTGGTGGAAGCTTTTTTTGGTCGTCGAGGGAATGGTCGTGTCGGATCTCAAATTTAAGTTGTTTTTCTATCGTTTTTTGCCATGAAAATGGATGCAATGCTTATAGGACATGTGCGTCTACCTTTTACAAAACTTTTCTGGTCCAAATTAGGTTAATAACATGGAAAAATTACATATTTTCTAAAGCGGCTCCAAATTGTTTGGAAAAATGCTTCGGTCAGCCGCCGCCAGGTGCGCTAGTGAAAATTAAAATTACACCAGAGAGTACGATCAATGTAGCCCGGCCTTAATATTTCATTGTGTACCCCTGTAACCGGGCCAAATCAATTAATATCACAAATTAGGTGACAAATATTCTATCAGAACCAGGACAGGACCAACGTGAAGTGCCAGTACTAGAATAGATTCAAAACTAGATTCAGACTAAACAAGTTGGAGGTCAGTAGCAAAAAGATAGTTTATCGGCCAGGTTGAGTTTTACAACCAGAAAATACAAGGGGATAAGATCAAGCCTCAATTCTGGATCACATGAAAAGTCGGATACTGGGTATATAACTGGAACAGCTTGGAGGTCAGATTTAGTCCGTTACAGACTCTGGACCACGTTTTGGACAAGGTTGAGCGATATCTTGGGTAAAGTTTATAAAGTTAACGTAACGCCCAATGCTGGGTAGATCACTTGCTCTGCTAGGCTTGCCTCGGTTCCCATTCCGGATTCTCAGCATAAACATTGACTATGCAGCTCCGTGTTACTAATTAGTCAAGGCAAAAAGAAATTAATAAAAATATACTTTTTTGATAATTGTGAGTTTGCACCTTAAAAAAACTTGTAATTCCAAACACGAGGGGCGCTGTAAAAGAAAGCGCCATCTAGTGGATGGTAGGCAAATTATTTTACGAAACATTCAAAACATGTAACCGACGAAGTTGTTTTTAAATTTTGATCGTACTTTAATGATTTAATGCTTTGTTAATTTCTTTCCACCAAGAATCTAAAGAAAGTCGCTCGCTTTAATGAATGAAATAAAATAACATCCAACAAAACTGGCACCCAGTGCAAGTGCGCAAAAGTGTGGTTAGAAGGAAGTGTTTTCTTTATTAGTAGAATTCACAAATATATCGTACAAAAATATTGTTTTTCTGGTTCTCTCGCGTACAAAAAAGCAAACAATTCCTCGCAAAACTAATCCTTCGTCATCTTAAGATGCAGGAGACAATAAAAAACGTGCAATTATTACACCTCTTTCCCGGGGGGGCCACCGCAACGCGGAGCCGCAAAAACAGGAATGAAAGTTGTTCGCAATTTCAAACGAATGCTGCCCTCGCAGCACTTGGGCGCAGCAACCAAATTTAACGGCCGCTTTCGATGTGAGCTCGTTTTTTTTAGTGTGTTTATTTCGTACAGAGTAAAACCTAACACAATGAGTCCTGTAATAATAATCTTAACCTGCCTAATATATGTAACGTGTTTGCTCCTCACCCACTACTACCATGCAGGCCATTCGAAACCTATGTGTTTTGCGTATTTTGTTTGTTTGCTTTGTACCATCCTATTACATAAAACTAACTGATAATATACACACATACACTGAAGAGTTTGTGTATTTGGGGGTTACATGTAGTGTTCTTCACCATCCCTTAAACAGAGGTAATCGCTTTCCTCCCTTCTCTATCTCTCTATTGGATTCTACTGTCTTTAAGTCATGTATTAACCGCTGCAGATTGGTTGTATCTCTCCTCCTTGTTTTTTTTTTATATCTTTACTTTTACTTTTTCCGTTTTTTATGTATTTTTTCTTCACCTTCCTATTCCTCGCGCACTGGGGCGCGGAGGCTCATTCTTTTTATGGCAAAATGCTCAACGAACAGAAATACTCAAACGTAACTATGGAAACGAAAAACGAAGGACAAAAAAAAGGAACACTTGTGCAACACACACGAACTGAGCGCTATCGCGGTGAACGACGATCACGGTTCGATCTCGACGAACACAACAGCTCTCTCTCTCTCTCTCTCTCTACGTGCACCCAGAGAGATCAACACCAAACTTATTACTCAAGAAAGGAAGCAACAGTGATTCACTTTTTTGTTTTGTTTAACTTAAACACAACCAAGGCAGACGCGATTAGGGCGTGGTGAGTTTGTATGCGTGCACTACCGGCACTACTCCTGCTTCATGGCGCCCAGCTCCTCGAGCAGCTCCTGCAAACCGTCCGGGCAGCGGCCCGCGTCCACCTCCAGCGCCCAGTTGTACAGCTTCTCGAGCTCTCGGCGCAGCTCCACCACGGCCTTCTCGCGATCGGTCACCAGCTCCTCCAGGTATTGGTAGCGCAGCTTCTTCCGGGCACGACACTCGCGAGCACTCTGCCGGCTGCGTTCTGCTTGGTAGGTCGGACACAGGACGGAAGAAAAGGGGCAAACGTTAGTATCGTTAGTATCATATATCGTCGTCTAAATCAAGCGCCAATTGTGCACACGCTCATTGTGTACCTACCGAGTTTTGCTTTCATATCGATCTTCTCGATGGACACTTTACGTCCCGGTTTGCGGCCTCGCTTACCACCTTCCTTGCGCTCCTGAATGAGGGAAATGGGGGGAAAAATGCGTTAGTTGATACAAACATCACCACGAGATCATTAAATACAGTACAAAAAGGGGTAATATGTTCTTAAGAAAGCCATAAATGAAAGGAACTACAGACTCCACAAAAAGGGCCTTTCCACCTGTACCTTCTTTGTAACGCTTGTTGCGCATTGAAAGGGATAGTACCAGCATCAGTTCCGTTCATCCTGCTGCATGGGCACCCACCCACACAGGCAAAATTCGTCACGTTTAAAAAAGGTCATGTAACACGACGCAAATCTAGTGAACGATAACGACGTCATAAACACCCGGCATGGACAGCCGAGACAGAGTGACACCACTTCCACTTCCCAGCCCAAGTTTGCCCAACCGAGACGCAGGTTTGGCTCGTCTCTCGAACTGGTGACGGTGAGTTACTACGCATCATCGGTGATGCGTTTGACCCGGGGGGGACCTCTCTCTTTCTCACGCTCCAGAAAGTCACCTCAGCTCATCCAACACCAGCGTTAAAGTGTGCGGTAGAATCCTTAGCCGAAAATATTCATTATTTTTTCGCTTATTCAATCTTCAATTGGCCTAAGCTAAGTAATGGCCTTAACAGCCTATAAGGCGTTATTGCGACGTAATTTAGCACAACATGGCAATATATCTTCAAAACCTTAAAACAACCTGCAAGAACCTGGTGATGCCAGAAGAGACCCATTTTCAAGCGGGATTGATGAGAGTGAGCTCATTAAAGGATATCACCACCAGCGGAGAAGTATGGAAATGGAACAGAATTTGGACCCTTTTTTATGCTACTGCGATCCCCCTTCACGGCATCCAAACTGTTCAGTGCGTCAGGTTGGGGATAGGGCAAGAAAAACGGGCTACGACGCAAAAATCCACTTCTCCCGGAGGTCTTTCTAGCTAGCTGGGACCTGTGTTACCTGTGCTCTCGGTTAACCAGTGCCGGTGGTCGAAAATGCAAACTTTCAACTATGGTGAAACTAAGGATGGTGCTCTGGTTCCGGTTCCGTGCTGTCTTTTGTTCCGAAACCCCGGGAAGGCCACTCCACTTGCCAACTGGAAGGATGTTGTGGCAGTGTTGTGTCACAACGATGTTCCACTTTTTACCGATTGTCCGATCCCGGTCAAACGGATTAGTCCACTGCCACTACACAGACGGTCAGACGACGACGACGACGAAACACTCGCACAACGCGCACACACCACGGTGAACCCGCGAAACGACCATCCCCGTGAGGCGGACCAACGGCAACAGAACGATGCTGCGCCATTCAGGTTGCGAATCGGCGGTAAACCCCCCCCCCCCCCGCCTCCTTCCTACCCCCAAACCCGCCGTCTCCTTGTGTCTGTGCATGCACCCGACCACCCCCGCATACACCCCTTTTGCAGCCCAGCCCTCCCCCCCCCCGGACCACAACGGCTTCACAGCGCGCGCTCTCGGTTAAGGCCAACGACGTAATTTGCGTTTCGAATCGCAGCAATTTTTTCGCTCTCGCAGAATGGGCAAAGGGAAGAGAGCGAGCGAAAGGGGCCGAGTAGAAAAGAGCGCGCGCGCTATTACACGGCGAGCCGGCAAGATGTATTACGCATTGGAAATTGCTGTTTGGCTAAAGGGAGCGAGATAGAGGGTGAGTGAGAGAAAGAGAGAAAGAGAGAGAGAGAGAGCGGAGAGAGGTGCCGTCGTGGTTCGCGTATCGATTGCGTAGCAAGGGCAGGGCAGCACAACTCTTTTGCTGCGCAAGGGGGGATTTTGGAAGAAAGGTTTCAATAATTACGCTTTAAAATGATTTTTTTTTGTAAATACAGTAGAACGTCGATTATCCGGGGGCGGATTAACCGGCGGGCGGCTTAACCGTGCGCATAAATGTGACAGCGGTTTAAACGTACAGCGAACATTTGTAGCGATAGTCAAGTGGGCAACCAGATTTTTGTGTAGCTCTGAGGTGTCTAAGGATATTTTCGAAATTCACTTTTGTTCATGAACAATTGTTAAACCTGTAGTTTTGGATTAAAATAATATTTTAATAACGATTAATCGATTTATTCAAGTTGGATTAATCATAAAACTAATCAAAAACTAGTAATATAATAATTTTTATATGAAAATGACATTTCTTGGACCATTATCCGTGCAAATCGATTAACCGGCAACCGTCCGGTCCCGAGCTGCCCGGATAATCGACGTTCTACTGTACATGCTTTTAACAAATTAATTTCCTCACAAAAATCTTAAAGCTTGATTAAGCAAAAATTACTGGTGGAATTTTTTTTTTTGGTCAACGAGGGAATGGTCGTGCCGGATCTCAAATTTAAGTAGTTTTTTTACCGTTTTCTTATGCCAATATGGATATAATACGTGCAGAACATATCTATCGATCAATTACAAAACTTTTCCAATCCATTTTTAATAAAAAAAAAACTTAGAAAAATAACATATATTCTGAAGCGGCTTCAAATTGTTTGGCAAAATGCTTCGGTCAGCCGCCGCTAGATGCTCTAGTGAAAATCGAAATTACACTAGCTAGTACGGACAATGTACCCCGGCCTTAAGAGGCTGATGTAGGATTTCATTCTTGCGGAGGAGAAAATGAGCAGTTTTTTCATAAACAATTGTTCATAAAGAATTTCCCACAGCATATTCAAATATAATCTTTTTTTGTGGCAAAAACTAAATGTGTAGACTCTTCTTCTTCTTCTTCTTCTTCTTTGGACACAACAACCGTTGTCGATCAAGGCTCGGCTTTCAGTGACTTATTTAAAGGGGTTTCCAAGTCCACTTTCAAATGTGCACATTATTATTCACCGCATCCAAGATGTTTTTCAACAGCTTTCAAATGGTTTATTTGCTTCAAAATGAAATTTCACTTTCAACACATGATTTTCAACACATAACAAAGAACTGTCAAACTCAATCCAACTTCAGTCGTGTTGAAAATCATGCTGAAGAAATAAAAAATTATTATGATGGAAATGAAATGTCAGATCTATGTGAAATAACATTTTGCACGCGGTGAATAACAATGTTTACATTCGAAAGTGACACGGAAAACCCTGTATCGACAGGTGGAGTAAGTGAAGTAGTGTCTTCAGTTTAATTGGTCCAATTCATTCCTTCTTATTTGACAATATTGGAGTGGATTTTAGTGTGTAGTGTACCGAGCAGCGTGAATTTCGCAAGTGTGAGGTTTATTGCTGAGTGTGTTCTTGCATGCATTCTTGATCTACTTGCTCATGAAGACAAACATTTCGATACTAAGAATTGATCACTGGACTACTGTTGCCACTTGGAGGTGTAATAAATAAATGAATAAATAAATATACCAGCACTTTTCTTGACCTGGAACCAATTATTTCTCTTTTCATACTTTTCAATTGTATGAACAATATCCTCTCGCATAACGAGTGAGTCATTGGAACGGAATAAACTCGTTATAGAGGGGTTCTACTGTTTATCTTTTCAAAAACAGAATTATAGTTTTCCTTCAGTTTGTTTGCCTTTCTTTTCCAAAAATTTCAAAAAAATCTGAGCTAAAACATAAAACAACTTTCTGTATTAAAAAAAAAGAAAAAAAAGATAATGTAAAATAAATAATAAATAGATATTTAAGTGTTTTTTTACAAACATAACAGTAATAGAGACAAATATCTTCATTGCCACCGAAATATATTAAATTTATAAATCTCCATTTATAGAGTTGAAATTATCAGTAATTTAATTATAATCACAACAACCTATAATGATTGTTGATTTACTCGCGCGTATCTTAAAAATCGATCAGAAACTGTTCTCAAAATTATTCGAGCTGACATAATTGAATATCTTCGATCATGTTCAACAGGTTTTGAAATAAAACAACAATTTTATGAAATATTGTGTTTCAATTTTTAAAATTATTCTTGTCAATCATCAAAATCCATGAACAATTTTAAACTAATCTCGTAACACACGATATCCTCCGACTAATGTGCCCTATTTTAAAAATAATGATAAAGAAAACTCGCTTCGAAGCAACTCTCTTCCCCCTCACTGTTTTCCACACAAACAATTCCTACAACAACAAAACAACAGCTACAAAAACCCAAGCCACGCTAGCCGAAATTGCGTCGTAGTTAATATTGCACCCTTCTTGCTAGAATATGCTTGCGCAAAAGCTGGTCATCGAACCCTTCTCAAGAGAGTTCCTACCGGCCCTTTGGCAAAGCGGAGCTTGCGTGTGTGTTTTTCTGTTACACGCACGGGGCCCACACACACGCTTACACTGCCGATGCGAGGAAAAGAGCAGAGTGTGTTTTGTTGCCTTCGTCAACTGATCTATGACGTCATGGAGCACGCGAGCGAGTCCCAATGGGGCAGTGTGGTGGTGTTGGTGGTAGTGGTGACTGTGTGGTTTTATTATTGTAATCGTATTGAAATTGATTGTAAATTTGTGCAATCATTTGGGTGGCTAGGATTGATATGACTAACTTCTAGAACTAGATCACGCTTCACACACACACACACACACACACACACACACACACACACACACACACACACACACACAAAACACACATTCACCTTGGATAAATAATATATGCAACGTTCAAGGTCCATCGAAACCACAAATCAAAACAAACAACCACCACCACCGCGCAGCACGGCAGCAGGCTATGGTGGACGCCATCTTTGTTTTTATCGTCATTTCCGTCCCCACTTCCAAAACACAGAACCCTTCCTAGATGGGAAACACGTTTTGCATCCGCAGGTTTTTTATCGACACAAATGTTACGCTTACCGATTGATTTTGCTCCTCTACCATCGTGGTAAGCTCCTCGTAATCCATGTTGGACGGGATTCGCCTTTTTGGTCTTCCCACACACCACTGGCACTTCGAGGAGAGTGTCACACACGCACACAGAAAGTTCTTTTGCAAGTGACCTTTTTTCACTTTTTAACTTGCAATTATTGTTCGTGTTTCGTTGAAGGCTAGTGTTATCGACCAACTTTAATCACTTTAAACTGTAATTTCGTATGAAAAACCCGTGCAAAAACACACTGTCTTGGCAAGCGCACTGTTTTCACGTTGTTGTTCCGTCTGCGTAATGTTGTGAAGTGTGTGCTTTGTTTTGAAAACGTCCCATGACGTCACGTAGCTGTCGTGGCGTTTGGTGGTGTGTGTGTGAGTGTGTGTGTGAGCAGCTTTTTCATCGAAAGTGGTCGATCAACAGCACTTAGGCTATGGTCTCTGCTTTGTCTGCCGTGCTGTGTGAAATGGGTTTCTCACATAAATTTAGCATTTTAATTTACTTATGAGAAAAAAATTTACTTTAAAAAAAGTAAGATTTCTTTGCTGTTTTCCCTTTTTCATCTCTATAGAACTACTAAACTAATATATTAACTACTAATCCCATTCAAAAACATTATGCTTCCCTTGCGGTGCGGTTGTTTCCATCCCCTAAACGTACGCTGACACGTTTCCGATAAAAATTATGTTTCTCATTCCTGTTTTCGGATCAAACATTGAAGCGGACACACAACTACACACTTAATTGTAGTAACTTAATCTTTACTGAGCGATGCATCGAATGATTATTAATTAGCCGACCGGAAGAAATAGCCGTACGGCGTACAAATAGCAGCAGTGAATGAATGTCTCAGTTCGTAATAACGAATAAACGAAAAAGTATGCACCCCCCCACCACGGGGCACAATCGCACACAGTCGCAAGTTTAAACTATTTTGTGTGAGTCTTGTTGTTTGTTGTTTTTGTGTTGTGCTGTGTGAGTGTGTTTGCGGGATGAGAACTCCCGTACGCCCGGCAGTGCTCCAATCACTGTCCTAACATCCTAATGCCAAAAAAGTCACCAAGATGGTAGGATTAAGAAGTGAGCGCCATGCGTACGGACACACGGTCGCACAGAGACGGCTACAATCCCCCCCGCTCGCACATCACCCTATGCCACCCCTTGCCCACCATTTACGTCGATTTGCCCGTCGACAGCAGGGCCAGCAGTCCACCGGCACCGACCATGGAGAAGATGTAGTTGAAGGTCGGGGTGAACGATCGCAGCAGGTAGAAGCTGGCAAAGATGACCACGGCCAGGAAGAGGGCGTTGTTGTAGAAGATAGAGAAGGTGGTCGCCTCGTACTCGGCGACGTCGATCTTCTTCCACAGCACCCGCTCGTCGCGCTCCTTGCGGCTCATCTTCTTGTCGTCGGCGAGCTGGGCGGTCATCTCGCGCGAGACCGCGTCCTCCCGCTTGATGGCAATCTTGTGCTTCATCGTGAACTTGGTGTTACGGTACGCCATCGCCAGCAGGTACGTGCACAGGCCGGTCACAATCACGAAGAACACGACCGACGGCAGCAGGTCCATTTGGTGAACCCTCCAGAACAGCCCTGTTGGTGGTTTGGGGGATGAAACATTCTTTAGTGAAAACATTGCCTCCTGGTGCCCGGGTGGTAGGGTGCCACCGCACTGTACTTACAGATGGGGACCGCGGACACGATGAAGGCACTGCCATAGAACAGAACGTTCGATTTGGTGCTCACGTTCCGGCTAAAGTCCTGCAGCAGCAGCTCCTCCTCCTTGGTGAAGCCGAGATCCTTCGTGTTGTCCACCATTTTGCTGGCTGGTTTAGCTTGGGCAGTTTACGGACAAAAACTAAAATATTGCTTGCGACACTGGTACAGCGTACGTTCCGAAATTTGCTGGAACACGAATGCACACAATTGTGAAGCTGCGTCGACGACGGAGACCGCTACGCGAAGTGGCCGAGGCACACAAAAAATAGGTAAACGTAACGATACGTGTCAACTTTCTTGGCGATGTGGAATCGGTGCTGTCACTTTCGTGGCCCAAACATGACAGTTCGAGCAGGGTTGCCAGATTGAGTTTCAAATTCAAATTGCAACAATAAAAATAATCTTTTTCTCATATTTCATGTAATAAAATGGATGATGTTTTCGCAAAATGTATTCTCATAACTATAAAATGTATATTTTTGTTATTTTTAAAACAAAATACTTATTTCCCAGCTTTTTGTTATGGCCTAAATTGTAATGGCCCAAAGTGTTCTGCCACTTGTCAAACATGTTCGGATCATCTGTCAAACAGGCTGCAAAACAAAACAAACTCCAAACATCCGCGATCCGTGCGGATACGCTTGTATTGATTGAATATTCCCCGAAAAAAGTGACCAAAAATGGGTGGCGGTGATCTGGTAAGTAAAAATCTTACATGTAACTCCACATAATCTTCTCACTGTTTCCCTGTTTGCCCTTTACAGAACACGAAAAAGTCATGGCATCCGAACACGATGAAAAACCAGGAGCGCGTCTGGAAGGCGGAACAGCAGGAGGCGGCGGAAAAGAAGCGCCTGACCGAGCTGCGCCGCGAAATAGACGAGGAGCGCAACCGGGAGGAGCTGAAAAGCATCGGCCAAAAGTCGGGCATCCTGCCGGGCGACGAGGGCGACAAGAAGCTAGAATGGATGTACCGCGGCCCGGCGCAGCTGGTCAACCGGGAGGAGTACCTGCTCGGGCGCACCATCGACAAAACGTTCGAAGAGCTGGACGCGCAGGAAAAGACGGCCAACTCGACGTTCGGGGTGGCGCAGCCGAAAAATCACGTCGAACATGAGTGCATTCCATTTTCGATCCGTCAGCACAAGGATGTGCTCAGCAGCGATCAGGTCGATCTCGCCCGGAAGATGATGGAGGACCCGCTGATGCTGATCAAGCAGCGGGAGATGGAATCGCGCCAAAAGATACTGCAAAATCCGGTCAAGCTGAAGGAGCTGCACCGGCTGCTAAAGGGCGACCGGAGCCTGAAAGCATCCGATGGGAAGAAAAGCAAAAAGAAGGACAAAAAGAAAGATGGGAAGAAAAGCAAAAAGAGCCACAAGAAGAAGAGCAAGAAAAGCAAACGCCGGAGCGATAGCAGCGCGTCCGGGAGCGACAGTGAGGGAAGCGCGGATTTGGACAAGCTGCTGGCGGAGAAGTACAAAAAGGTAGCCGGAGAAGGGCAGGAAGGCGTGAGCATTGACAAGCTGCTAACCATGAAGTATGACAAGCTGACCAAAGAGCTGGACATGATGGGTAGCGGTGGATCGAAAGGGAAAAGGCAACGGGCGCGCGAGCAAAGTGTCGACTCGTCCGGATCAGACAGAAGAGGCACGCGCCGACGGCAGGATGATCGGTACGGCAGGCGGGAGGAACATGGTAGGCGTGATGATCGAGATAGAGGGAGAACAAATGCTAGCAAAGAGCGTTCACGGGATGTGAGGAACAGCCGAAGAGATTCTTCAGAGGAAAGTGTAAAAGATCGAAAGCGAGATAGAAAACAGACTCATTCAGAGAGAGATAGAAGTAGGGATAGGCAAAGAAACAGATCACCTGTTCGTTCGAGCCACCGGTCTCCAGTGCGTAAAGCGGCCCCATCGAAAGACAAACACAGTCGCGGTCGTTCCCGGTCAAGATCTCCCGAAAGGAAGCAGTCGCACAAGGAGACGAAACGTCGCTCACGATCGCGCAGCCACCGGCGACGTAGCCGAAGCCCCGCACCAGAACACAGCAAACCGAAAGCGAAACCCCGCAGAACGCCATCCAGCTCGTCATCCTCATCGTCCGGATCGGATTCGGACACTTCGAACCAACCAGCCCAAACACGCCCGGCTCCCGACGACTCGGACGATGAACGGCGCGTCCGGAAGGTGCGAAACTTTGGACTCGTCACAGCGTCCGGTGAAAAGTTGGACACCTCCACCCGGTCCGAGATACGGCTGTACAAGCGCGAAGAGATCAAAGCCGAACAGTCAAAGCAACGGCCAACGTGGAGCAAACCGCAGGAAAAGAAGCGACCGCTGTCCGAGAAGGAGCTGGAAGAGAAGCGGCTGGCCATGATGAGCAATGCCGAGTGGCGGGATAAGGAACGCGAATCGAACGTGAAGCGGTACGAATCGGAAGATCACCGGGAGGATGCGAAGGAAAGCCGAGAGTTCGATAAGGAGTTTCTCACGAAGCAGCTGAAACGGGCGGCAGCGAGCGAAACGGTCGAATCGCGCATTCGTTCGAATCGGAACAATATTCAGCGATCGAACGGTGCCATGGATAGGAATTTCGTGAAGCGATGAACGATTTTTAGGACTGATTGGTTGAATACTATGTGTGGAATGATAGAACAAGAGCGAGTGAAAGCGTTTGTTTTAGGAAGAAAGAAATTAACTTTAAATTGTAGATTCCAGAAGTACAGTAATGAGGACCAGAAATCGGGGATAGGACTATACCCGTTGCAGGTAGAAAAATACGTTACAGGTAAGTCCAAATTTAAATTGTTTTGAATAACCGATAACAAAGACTAAAATTAACAAATAAAACACTAAATTTAACATCACGCTAATTCCTACGCTGCTCATTTACTAGCGGGTATAGTTTGACGACTGGAACTAGAATTGAATCGTTGCCATAGCCAAACCAGGTCCGAGTATCGTTCCGAATTCGAATCCGGAACAGATCCAGGCACTGTTCAGGGAAATAAATGAAATCGTGAGCTATTTTTGGATCAGTATGGGTTCATGATCGATTCCAGATTGGTTCAGGTATGGGTTCATAATAGGTTCCAGGACCAGTATGACTTCATGATTGTTTACAGGACCAACACGGGTTCATAATCGGTTCCAGGACCGGAAAGGAGAATGATAGGTTCCAGAGCGGGTACGGGTTCATGTTCGGCTCCAAGATCGGTATGAATATCATTTCTTTGACCGGTGTAATTTTGTGTTTAATAAAATTCATTATTATTTTTTTTTCAGAAAGAACGGCTTCGGCCGTATTGCTTAATGTTAGGGTATAATCATACAATTCAAATGATTGCGAGACATTTCCTTCTCGCAATTATGGAAGGACACCTTATTCCGGGTGTGCTCGGACAGTGCAGATATTATCCAATCCAAGTCCTTCCATCGTGTTGTACGTTGTCATCCGGCGTACTTGTCCGGGTCATCATATGGATAGTCTTGGAAATATAATAAAATTTATTGATGATAGAACTTTCTTTAAATTATTTTTCCTAAAGATTTTAGTCTAATCTGGGAACAATTCATCTCAAATTTCCTATTGTTTATTGCCAACATCTAACAATTTGTCAACTAGCGTCTTTTAGCACTTTTTTCTATCAACAAATTGTTTTATTTCCCTTACAGAAGCATATAATACTAAAATCAAACGGTTACACTAACATAACATTTAAATTCATGTATTAAAGGCGGATATTATATAGAAATTACACTTCAAATTTCTGTTGAAATGTAGCAAAAGCTAAACAATATAGGTACAATGAACATAATAGAGTGCTTTTACCGTAAAGCTAGAACTTCTAAATTCAAATTAGGAATACTTTAACTTGAATTTAGAACTTACAGCTTTAATAATTCTAGCAAGCATTCTTAATAAGATTGAATCACAAATAGGAAACTAAAAAGCCAATGGGAAAAACCTTCCCCAACATTCTAATCTACACTTTCTACTTCCACTTTTTGCTTCGTAGTCAAATTGGAATTTGCACGGAACATCACCAGCTCCGCTACGAAAATAACGCTCGCCAGACTGAGCCCCACGAACAGTATGAAAAACACGCCGAGAAAATGTGCCATCCGTAGCTTGACCGGCTCGTGGTCGGAGTCCTGCACCCGTGCGTTCGCTAAATTGCGCTGAATCTCCAGCCCCATGTTCCGGATAACGCTCTGCAAAACAGACCGCAACTAGTAAAACTGGCAAAATGGTAAACTCCCTTCCACCACCCTGCTTACCCCCAGCTCCCAGTAGCGCAGGATGCCATTCTGCTGCACGCGCAGTATCAGATCGTCGTAGTGCCCCATCAGTGGCCACGTTTTGCTGCACGCCGTTACGATCTGCTCCCAAAACACGTCCTCCTTGAGCGGTTGCAGCAAGCGCGTCGCATTCAGATTGATGAACGACTCCAGCGCATAGCTCCCGTACTGCAACCGCTCGTGGACGTAGCCCATATCGCGCCGAGTGTGCGAGTAGCGGGCCAACGTATCACCACCGTGCACCTCGTACCGGTCGCGGATCGTTACCAGCTCCGGCTGTTCCGCCATCAGCAGCGAGTTCATCCACGCAACCGTCGGGCCGGACCATTTCATCCCGCTGGCGGCAAAGTCGGCCCGCGTGTCGATGGACTTTTCGTTCCGGGGTATCGTCATCACGCAGGCCAACGCACCCGCATAACTGTTACCGATCATGAACCCTCCGAAGAGGAGAAACGTAAGCAGCATCGAACCCGCCAGCAAACTGTTCGGCAGCGGGACGGACTGTTCCACGTACAAGCTCACCATGAAGAAGATGGAATCGATCAGCCTGTTGTTGTGACTGGTGGAACGGGAAAGCGGCCGTATGTGGTGGCGGGCGTGCTCGGTAAGGAACACGGCAACCGTTCCTACGCAGAATGAAACGGCCACCATTAGCCAGAGGCTTGGCGGGAATGATAGGAATGGTGTTTGCCAGTAGGGTAAGAGACGGGGCCGCGGTACAAGCGCGGAGACGCCCGATCGACCAGTGTAGGCCGACATTGTCATGTACTGGTACCAGTTGTACCTGTGTTGAAGGTTGAACCTTTGGAGTTAAGGGCATAACGAGGCTGGCTCATGCTTACCAACGGTATATTGCAGCCACGGCCACATCCGAACGACGATCGATCAATGATCCTATCAAACCATCGGCCGAACCATTCGGGTACACCTGGCCCCATTGCGAGTTGGCAACTGTGTGGGAAGAAACGAGGAGGCATTGCAGCATAGAGATGACGAAGAAGGCATCCCCTTCGTTTTCGACCTACCAAGCTCAATCTCCAACGTACAGTTGTGACGACGGCAGAGCTCCAGTACCATCAAAATTTCCGTCCCATCCGCCTGCAACGAGTAGTTGGCCGGAACCGTACTGCGAGCGTTTCCTTCACCCAGTGGCTATGGAAGAAATTTGAGCATTAGAATGTTTGGACTGTCCGCAGAGATCATCTCCGCAAATTACCACTTCATTCGCCACGCTGCAGGGAGGATACGGCAACGTGGACAGCCGAACGCGTCTTCCCTCCATGTCGATCAGCTTATCGGGAAACTTTCGGATCGATTCCGGCAGCCCTAACAACAACTCCTCGCCTAAACAGAACCGCTCCAGCAACATCAACTCTGCCACAATTCCTCTTGGTTCCTGCGGCGATAACTTCGTCGTGTAAAGACCTACCATTCCTTCCGATTCATTCACCTCCACCAGCAGCATGTTGGGTGTAACTTCCATCGTATCGTGCTGTAGCAACCGTTCCCGTTCCACTGGACCAAGCCCCACAGTGGCAATGATACGTTTGTTATGCGCTCGGAAGTAGGCTGCTTCGTGGGCCGACCGGAAATGGTCCAGAAATGGAAACAGTGCCCCTTCCAGCACCATAAACCCTTCACAGCCGGCATTGATGGAGCGCACCAAGCGATCGCCGAAGGTGGTGTCCGTGGTGTTGGCCGGTGCTTCCAGCGTAACGGTTACGATAGCGCGTGGAAACTCCAACCGAACATCGTCGTGAATGCTGCGCACCACACAAACACTATAGTGTCCGGACAGGTGCGTCAGGGCTAGTGTTTGCAGGAACAGTTGAAAAGCACTGGTAAAGTGTAGCAAATCTGTGCACAATTCCATACTGGTGTTGGGTTGTTGGGTAGAGTTCAAATTTGAAACTTGTTCCCACGTGTTGGTTGGACGTTGCATTTATAGGCTTGGCTTTTGGAAGGGAACAGAACCGTGTACGGTTGATGGTGTATTTGCTTTCGATTGAAAAATAATGATGTTATCGGTGTTGCATAATGCGAGCATATCGAACACATGTGTCCAGCTCGGTAAGAGTTTGGTAGCAGGTTTGGTTTCATGCTCAAAGCTCCTCTATTGTTTGTCCATCGTTCCTGCATTATCATTTGTTTATAATCTGCAAACATACGTTGCACAATCACGCAAATAATCCGAATGGGGGATTCTGACCCATCGTGGTACATCGCTAATGAGGGATTGCTGGGCTAGCCGAGATCAAGAAAGGGTTTTGCCGGATCAGTTTCTCTGATTGGATTTTATCGACGATGTCTTAGTTGGTTTGTGACATACAATTTCTAGTAAGAAGTAACGCTCATTCGGAATCTTGGCAACATACCTATTTCAAGTGCCAGATCATACAATAAAGCGCTAAATAACTATAGCAACCATGGGTTGTTAATCAGTTCCAGGGGCAGTAGCTCAATATAGGCTCGGGATCATTTCCAAAATCAGTAATTGTCCCAAATTGGTTTCTCTTGATGTAACTTTTAAATTTAAGAAGCTCCTGGAATTTGAATTTCTCAAAAAACTAGAAAGTGAAATATTTAGAGGTTTTATCCTAGTTTTTCTCTACGCTTTCCTTTAAGCTCTCTAAACAGAATCTTATTAGCCTCAATGCTGTCACTGCTCCAATGCATTCTATTTATTCTAGACAACACAGTTTCATTTTGTTTCCAGTAAGAAACCAAAAATGAAACAATTTCAAAGCCAAACAGATTTTCTATTAAATACGATTTTTACATTAAAGCTCATTTAAGAGGTGAAAAATCCGTTTGGCCTGTTGCCAACTTTTTCGGCATTGTACACTTGCGCCAGATGGATTGCACAAAACAAAGGCTACTAAGATCAAACTACGAACAATCATTCACGTTGTCGTTACTCAATACATTCGCACTACTTAGTGACGTGTGAGTGTGTGCGTGCGTGCATATAGTGAATACAGGGCCAGAATTCCATCATCCTCTCCTCTCTTCGCTCCACTCGATACATTAGATCCGTTGCTACTAGCAACCAGAGACTGTGGCTCCAGGCACTAGCCCTGTTGCCATGTTACCATTTTCTGTCATTACAACGGACAGCATCGGTGCAGAACGGTCACGTTGCTTCACAGCATTTTCTAGTAGCAAAATTCTCAATCCTCCTGCATCCTGCAGTTTTCTGTAACAAAACCATTTCCAGTTCAGTAAAAAGTGTTCAGCAACTAGCAAAACCAAAAAAATGGCACCCCAAAAAGAAAAACCTCAACAAGAGCAGCAAGTGGCGCTGCTGAACGATAATCTGTTCACGTGCGTGCTAACGGCCGGCACCAATGTGAAGAAATACACTCGGCTGGTAGAAAAGAACGAGCATCAGTTCGATCTCATGGAAGTGAGGTACCGTCGATAGCGTTGGAAGAGCGTCGCAATGACAATGCGTTACATTTCATTTTTATTTCTTTTCATTTTAAGCAAATTCGTTTTTGACCTCGTTCAAAGCCGTACCAAGCCGTTGGATGTAAACGCCAAAATCGTTTGCGGAATGTGTTACATTTTTCTGTTTAATGTACAGAAACTTCGTGGTATGTGGAGCAGTGGAATTTTTCAATTAAGTCGGTATGTGATAATTTATGTTATAATATTTTTTCTCCCACAGATCGCATACTAATTGTAGACCAGAAACATTTCAATGGACGCAAAATTGGTTACAAGGAAAAGAATGTGTAAGAATGTTTGTCGTTGTGTTGCCGTTTTGCCGTGTTGAAACACACACACACACACACACACACACACACACACACACACACACACACACACTTGCCATTGAGACTTCGTTTCCATTTTCAGTGTTCGACAGTTTGAGGTTGAGTGCCGGCCCGGCAAAGATGGTCGCCCCAAAGTGCCGATAACCTTGGACGAATTGTTAACCATGGACATCGACATGCATATGGAAGCTGGCAGCGAGAAGGATGTGATTGATGCGCTGTTGGCTAGCCAGCAAAGCACAACGGTACAAAACGTGGACGATATTACGCTGCGCGAGCTGCCGCCTTCGCTGCGCCACGATGAAGAGTATCATACGGTGGATAATGATTTCGGGGAGGCGAGGTCTAATGAGTTGTTGGATTTTTTCAACGACTCAGCGCAGGAAGCGGAAACGGAACCGGCGTCCATGATACATTCGGGCTTGCCCGTTACGCAGGACGACCTGATGGATATCGATCCTTCGCTAGAGCCAGAATTAGATGCAGTGGATAGTATTCGGTAAGCCGAAGTATTTTGTAACGAGTAATTTATTGTAATTTGTAATTTTGTAATTTATTTGTAACGAGTTTATGGTTCATGTTCCGTTCATTTTATTTTCTCTTTTTTGGTAGGGATAGTGATATCCTTCCATTAGAAGAAGACACCTTGCAGCCAGTACCGATGTATGTTTCCGACGAGGAAGACAATAAGGACGAAATAGAACTAATTTCTTTAAATGCTGCATTTTATGCGTAAGCAACGAAAACTAGAAAAATAGATAAAATTACCTCGAATTCATATTTAACTCCTATTTTTCCTCCACAGAGCAAAAGAGGGAGAGAACAGCGCTGACGAGACTGAACAAAACCCACCGATCGAAAACAATCTTATGGGGATGAAGAGACACGAAATTAGCCCAACAAACGTCGTCCCCAAAAAGCGATCGCGGCTAATTGTGGACGTTTTTACGCAGATCAGTACCAACTGCTTGGCACGACAGTTGGCAAAATGTGCCAAAACGACCGTCACCATGGTGAGTAGTTGAGGAGTGGCAATTTATCTAGTTTAATCATCACTGATCCCTACGTCCCTAGGAACAACCAAGGCAAGAGGTGCAAGCATTTTTGGCTGAGCAAAAGCTGAACCAACTATTCGCCGAACCATTGCGCCCTTGGCTTCATAGCTTCCTGTATAAGCGCCACCTCACCGTACGGAAGGAGAGAGCCACACCCCTCTCTAAGTTTGAGTTTAGCAAGAAAAAAGCAACAAAACGCGATAAAAACGGTAATTGCAAGAGCAATGCTCCGCATACGGAGGAGGTACAAACGGCCGAAATCGTTCCACCAATTGAAACGTTTGCGCCGATTGAACTACCTACCGAGTTGCCGGGTGTTCCTGCAATGGTTACAACGGCCGAACCTGCTCCGTGTGTTGAGCCAACGAGCATGCGTAGCTTCCTGACGCGCTTTACTGGTAATCCGGCGGAGTGGGACTATTTGAAAAGGACGGAAGATCCACACAGCGAAAAGCGGAAGGATAAGAAGGACGAAGGCGTAGTGACGAGCCATGCGCTGCAGGTAGTGCTGCGCTCCCTGTTCGATGAGGTGGGGGACGAATCCATTCCGTTCGAGATGATACAGGCCAAGATGGGCACCCGGCAAATTGCTGCGTCGTTGTTTGCTAAGCTGTTAGGTAAAGTTAATCATCTTTTGCTGTTATCCTTTACAATTATCCTAACAAATAGAGGTTTACTTTTTACAGAACTCTCCGCTACTAAAATCATACGTATTGCAACGAATGAATATGGATTGCCAGTAATGGTGCAAAAGTTTCAAAACTGGCCACTTCATTAACAAAACGATAAGGTCGTTGCCTAGTTTTATACCTTCTTTTGTAGCGATAGTGTAGCTGCTGTACGTCTGAATGTGGTGTATCGAGGGTAGAATTGTACAAAATTGAAGACTGAACTCAACTGTATGTTTAACCACCGTATTGTTATTGATGAATTTATTTACCCGATGCAACAACACGAACTTAAATAAAACGAAACTATAAACGATCAAAGTGTCCACCAGTTTTCCAAAACAAACACCACTAGAGACAATGAAAGTAAGAGTAGCTACTACTGCTAACTCGATAGTTGTACACTATTGAGCAGAGAACGGGGGCACCACACCACGCCCCTACAGGCCGATCTGTTGCGCCAGCCCCGAGTAGATGTGCAACGTACCGACGCCCATGCAGCTCGTGATGAGGGCTTTCAGTGCCAAGCTTAGCCACGGCCCGGCGGACATGGCGTGCAGCGTTCCCTCCAACCATACGCCCCGGTACGAGGTGGCCACGAGCAGCAGCACCACCAGCGGCACCAGCTTCCTGTCCAGATCGTGGCGCGAGAACAACCACAGCAGGGTAGCGGTCGACAGGTGCTGCACGAGCAGCACGTTCGACTCGAGACACTTTTGGATGTAGAGCCAGGAAAACTCGGCCCCGCGTGCGCCGACCCACAGCATCAGGCCGCGGGACAGTATCACTTCCGCCGTTGCCCAGCCCAACCCGGCGGTGATCAGTTTGCTGTGCCCCTTGCCCGGAATTCGAGACAGCACGAAGGCAAGCCCAAGGAAGTCGACCAGATCGACACTGCAGCGGAGAAATTCCTGTAATGGAAGGGCAGGGTTAGGGTGATTAGAGACAGTGAGTCGGAACCCGTGTGTGTGTGTGTGCATGATGGGGGGTACACTTACGGCAATGAAGTTAAATGGTGCCCCTTCCGTGAAGGTGTCGGTGTCGGGGAAGAACGTTGCAAGGACAAGCATTTTGCAGAGCTGCGTAAACACGTAAATTCCGCCCGCCTGAACGCATTTCCAGAACGCACCATATTCGGAGCTGCATGAATCGATTCGAGTTGGGGTAAGGAAAAATGGTACATAATTTAATTAAAAGATAAAATTACAGCACGGACGCAATCCACATTCGGGACGCGAAGGAGGAGACTATAGCCACTTACAGTCCAGAATATTTGTAGGTGAAATAGTACGGCACGTACACCAACGCGGCACAGTTACCAAAGTGGTAGAGCGTCATTTTCAGTCACGAACAGCTCGTTTTCTATTTTAATTAAGTTTTAAGTGGAAGCAATCGTGCTCCAAAATACCACCGGGTCGTGTGTCTGATAAAAAAATTGACAACTCTCTTATTTGTGCAAAGATACCTAGATACACACTGAAGGTGAGATCAATTTGACAGTTGGTATGACAGCGTAGCGTTCAAAAAGGCTTTAAAAAAAGGTTAATTATCTGCAAATTATAATGAAATATTATGTTATAGAAAATGTCCATATTTTAAGGTGGTTCTTGTGCGAAATTAAATAATTATTGAAAAAATAAAACGAAAAGGAAAAAAATCCAAATGAGCTACCATACATTACTCACCTTGGTGCCTTCTGACAAACAGTCTGTCAAAAACAGCAGAGAAAAAAATAAGCCAAAATTTGTAACTTTTTCATTCCACGTCATTTTGTAGGAAATCGTACAAAAACAATTGATTTCACTCATTCCAATGGGCGCAAATACTAACTAATTGTGTTACCCTTAAATTGTCCCATGTGCCTACGTTAGAGGAAAATCCTGTCCTACCCGTCTGCAGGATCCCTCTCGTTCGTCAGTCCCCCGCTGCAGACGCAACGCAAACGACAACAACATCCAACAAAAGAGGAGCCCTTCCTTTGGGGGGAGGCGTTTAATGGGTGTTTCGGTTGGTGTGGTGCTACGGTAGCGCGATTATGCGATGCAATCAAGGGCAAGACGTCGTTACGGTGCTGACGATACGGGTGACTCATTCGCTGTAATAACGATCGGCTCGGACGGAGCAGCAACTTCCGCCTCGTCATCGGGCACTAGCCAGCACCACCACCAGCGAGTGGAAGACGACATCCCCGAGAAGCCCAAATATCCGGCCCCTAGTTCGGCCACCAGCTGGTTACCAGCGCTGTCGCAGCGAATCTTTGCCTCTGTTGCACCCGCACCGACCAATCCCGCGCCACGGAACGCTTGGAACGAGCCACCACCGAAGCAACAGCAACAGGGCTTTTGGGCGAGTGAAGGCCAACGGGAAGCGGAGGAGGACGACGACGACGATCTTCTCGGTAAGAACAGTGCACTGCCGGAGTTCACGATGACGGCACGGGACCGTTCCGGTGAGTTTGCGAGCGCAATCCGGTCGCTCCAGGGCCGCAACATCCAGCGGGCAGTGAACCTGAAAGACCCGCGCAAGGCCAAGCACATGCAGAGCTACGCGGAGTTTATGATGATTGCCAAGCACATTGGCAAAAACATTGCCAGCACGTACACCAAGCTGGAAAAGTTGACGCTACGTAAGTGTTTGCTGCACTTTTTCCGTTGCATACCAGATTAATTTAAATTCAAACCCCATTTTTCCCATTTTTCCAGTGGCTAAGAAGAAGACGCTTTTCGACGACCGGCCAGCCGAGATACAGGAGCTGACGTACATCATCAAGGGCGACCTGAACTCGCTCAACCAACAGATCGCCCGCCTGCAGGAGGTCTCGAAATCGCAACGAAGGTCCACCAGCAACGGCAAGCATTTGCTTTCACATTCCTCCAACATGGTGGTGGCGCTGCAGGCCAAGCTCGCCAACATGAGCTCCGACTTCAAGCAGGTGCTGGAGGTGCGGACGGAAAACTTGAAGCAGCAGAAAACGCGACGGGATCAGGTAAGGCCGGGCAAAAATGGCAGCTTCCAGCTTCACCAGACACTTTATTTTCACCATTGCGCCATTTTACAGTTCAGCCAAGGTCCGATGGCCGGTGGATTGCCACCGTCGACGATGCGCGGCTCAACGCAGGGCAGCTTGCTGCTACAGGAGCAGCAGGATCAGGTGTGCATCGATATGGGTGGTGCCGCCACGTCTGGTGGATCGTCCTCCGAACGAGCGCCGTTGCTACAGCAACAGCAGCAGCAGCAGCTGGTGCTGTACGATGAGTCCGATAGCTACGTGCAGGAGCGGGCCGAAACGATGCAAAACATCGAAAGCACGATCGTGGAGCTGGGTGGCATCTTTCAGCAGCTGGCCCACATGGTGAAGGAGCAGGAGGAGATGGTCGAACGGATCGATAGCAATCTGCAGGACGTGGAGCTGAACGTGGAGGCGGCCCACGGGGAAATTCTCAAATACTTCCAATCGGTCACGAAGAACCGTTGGCTGATGATCAAGATCTTTGGCGTGCTGATACTGTTTTTCATCTTTTTCGTTATCTTCCTAGCGTAGTGTGGGTCTGAAGGGGGGGTGATGGTTTTGGTCGATTTTTGCGCTCACGGGAGCACACACACACCATTGTATAGTTGAATTTTGTTCTATTTTTAGTAACAATTTTTATCCCATTGTCCCCACACGTTGGCTTGATGGATGTGAATCCCGGGGAGCGACTGCAGGCGTCCTTCTGTTTTATTCTGGCTTATTATATCCTAGAACCTAGTGGCTTTTTGGCTTAGCGAATACGAATACGAAGTGCTAACGAATCCGGGGCTGGGCAGAAGTAAGTGTGGAGCTGTTACATTTGGGGGGCGAGTGGACGGACGAAGATTGTGTATTACAGAAATCAATTGTTTGTATATAGGAAGTGGTGAGGTACGGCCGGGCGGAACATGTAACACACGTTGTCCTACGGGAGCAAAACAATATAATATATAAATTAAATCATTTTAAACACAAGCCTTAACAAGTATTTCGGTAGCATTTTTTTTTTCTAATCAGAAAATTATAGTTAAATGAGAAAAACGCGTGCAAGGTTATTTGATTTTAGTCCATTTATTTAAACTTTAATAAATTTAATGTCATTTACCCCGCCAGCATTACTCCCCTGCTGGTGTTGCTGCTACTGTTGTCCTGTCATCCTGTCGTGTTCCTGCGCTTTCTGTTTCCTGCACTTTTCTTATTAGATTTCAAACAAACGTGTTTTCAAACGAGATTTACTCGTCTTACGTTCTTTACTTTCTTCTTTCTTCTTTGTCTCTGTTTCGGACACCGTGGACATCTCGGTTTAGTTTTCTCCCCTTCTATTTGTTTTACCTTTCCTGTTTCATAGTTGTTTCTTGCATTTGTTCAAATCATTTACGCTTATTTAAATGCGGTCTGGCCTGCTTCTTTTGTAATCGTTTGTGTTTTTCTTCTTTCTTCTCTCGTTTGCTACGTGATTATTCTGTCGTTTCCGGCGCTTTATTGCATGTTTCCTTTTTCTTCGCTTTCTTTTCTCCATTCTCATTCTCGTTTTAAAGTCCCACCCATTGACTTGAGTGTGACATCATCATCATCACGTTCAATTGTTCACTTTTGTTTCACACTTTCCAACTTTTGTTTGTTCTTTCCCCGTTCGTGTTTCTTTGTTAATCGCGTTTAAGATTAAATTCTATTTGTTCTCTACTTTGTTGTGTTTTTGTGTTTTATGAGTGTTTTCTTGCTCTTTTTTTATACGTTTATCATCATTGTTCAATTATTAGTACATGTTTTCATTTAAATACAATATATTACAAGGTAAAACACAATATGATCCAGTTTTTGTTTCTTTCTTTTTCTTCGGTACTGTTGTGTGTTTATGTGTGTGTTTAGTAGTTAGTACTAGTAGTAGTAATAGTAGTAGTAGTATTAGTAGTAATAGTTCGTCCCCCGCCAGTTTCATCAACGTTATCATTATCATCGTCATCAGGCAAAAAGGACATCTCGCGGTAGGTAGCTGGCAATGAAACGGCCAGGCAACCAGTGTGTGTGTGTGTGTGTGTGTGCCTTTTCTTCCCGTTTTCTTTTAAATTCTTTTTCAAAGCGATTTTACACAGCAACTAACACATTCGAGAACGTTAGCGTGTATTTGCTATACTTTTTTTTGTTTTATTTTGTTTTATTTTTTATTATTCGTATTTGTCCTTTTCGGGTTATTTTCTCTCTCTCTGTTTTCTTGTTTCATTTTCTTTATTTTACTTCCCCGCTTCTCTCCTCTTCTCTTCTGCTTTTCAGTGCTACTAGCTAGCTAACTTCCAGAAAAAAAGGGTCCGTGCTTTGCAGGACACTTACTATTAGCTTTGTCGGGCGCGCGCGTGCATATTGCCTAAATTGTTTGCGCGCATATTGCCTATCATAGTGTGTAATGCCATATATGGTATGTTTTGTATGTTTTGCATGGTGTGTGTGTGTGTGTGTGTGTGAATGTACGTGTCTCTATTGGATGGCTATAGTGAGTTGAGGTGAGTATGAACGGTTCTAAATGGTACGAATGGTGGCTATATTTGCATCGTTAAACATTGCGCACTTCGAATAGTGATAGTGAGTGTATTTTGCTTATTTTCAAATGAGTTTTGCTTCCTTCACCTCCCTATTGTTTGGTTTCTCTCTTTCTTTCTTTGTTAGTTTCCGGTTTACCCCAAGGGTTTCATTTTTTTATGATTTATAAGGATTATTTACCATTCGCGAGACCGGTATTGCCACATTATTCATGGTCCGTTTGTTATTTTTTTCTGTTCAGCTGTGTCTGTTTTGCTTCTTTTCGAAACGTTTGTTGCGTTTCTTCTTTTCGGCTTCTTTCCAAGTTTTATTTCATTCTATTTTCCTTGCTTGTTTGTTATTTCCCTTTTTGTTCGTCTTCGCTTCTTCTCATCCTGCCTTGTTTACTTCTTTTGTCCTTTTTACTTTTTACTTGTATATTCTATTAAAATAAACTACAATTCAGCGATGCATTGAATTTTATTCATATCAAAGGTTTTATAACTACTTATTATCATTAACGACTGTTTTTTGTTGTTTTTTTTTTGGGTTAGAGAGTGGTCGCGCGTGTGTGTATTATTTTGCCATGCGCTTGTGATGCATTAGCCAGTTGCTTTGCTTGCTTTTGTTTTCTTGTTGTCTGCTCAACTTTACTTCTATGCAGTTTTGCGCAAGTGTGTATCGTTTAAGTAGAGTGGTAATTGGAAATAAAACTGTTTTTATTAATTCGCAATTGCTGCTTCTGCTAGCAGTGGAGAGTGCTTTAAAAATTAGAAGAAAAACAAAACAAGAAACGTTAACAGTTAAAAGAAACATGGCTTTAAAGTTCTATTGCTTTTCATTTCACCTCTTTACGTGTAACAACACACTAGAAAAAAACGGATACAAAAAAAAGAAACTTTCTAGTTTGTTGTCCATTTTTTACTTCTTTCTTTTGCTTATTATTGTGTTTGAGTGTTTACTGCACAATACTTGTGTAACGTTTTTCATGTGTTTTTTTTGTTTCATTTTCCATGTTGTTTCCATTACTATTATATTACTATTACGCTACGCATGAAATGCTACATTTCGAGTACGAGTTGCTACGTTTAAGGGTTTTTTTTGTTGTTTGTTTTCCTTCTTTCTATCCACTTTTCGCTTCGGTTTTAATGTGTTATGTTTCCTGTCATGTGGCTTCTTCATTTTTGTTCATTTTTTTTTGGTTCAGTATCTACAAACACGCACAGAGAGTCAGGCGGGGAACCGGAAGCCTGGCGAGAAGAATCTCCATTATCATACGGGTTGCGTGCGTTTCGCTTGGGATTAAGTTAAAAAAAAAATTCAAAGGAAACTCCGAAAAAGGAAGAGGCAGCATTCGCTTTTCCATTGGCATGAACAAAAAAAATAGAAGAAAGAAAAAAACAGAATTTGCAGTTGTATTGCCCTATAAACTGGCGTCGTCGTAAATGTAAGCTCCTCTCTCTCTCTTAAGTTATATTTGCGCTTTGTCGCATATTGTTACTGTACTGTGTTACTTTAACAATGGAAACCATAGGTTTTTGGCCAGTGTTGCATATTGAACAGAAAGTTACATACTTGTTTTATATTTGTCCATTCAAAATTAGATCAACTCTAACTGCATCGCCTCGTTTGCAGCACGAGCATGCCGCCGCCGGGGGTGATTAAGATGCTGTCTGTAAGGTGTTTTTTATGATTAATAATTTCAGCTCATTTTCAGCTTCAATTATCTGCTCTGCTTTGCTCCACTCTCTAGCTCTCTCACTGTTCCTTTAGTTTACGCGTTTATATAAAATTTGTATTGCTATTAATAGTGTGTTGTGCGCGCTATACTCCTCTTCCTTAAATTCTTGCTGTGGTGCTTTTCGCAGATTAGCGTTGTGGAGAGTGCGTTGCTTTTCCGGTTCCCCGTTAAGCTACGTGAAGAAGCTGCTACCACTACGACACACACACACGAGGTTTAGAATTTATTGTACAGCAAAACTGTAACGCTCTTGCCGGACTCGTTAGATAACTCCCAGATTATGGCTTCCTAAGTATCCCTGTGTGTTCTCAAACTTAAAGTGCGCATTTCCATCTTCCATCTGTACGCGAAACGCGCATTTCAACGGCCAGCGTTGATAGAGTATTGTTCTCCACGTACATTTCGAATTAGCAACGGCCGTCGGATGTATAGCCGGCTGTAAGTAAAACCGAAAAAAACATAAGAATTTAATAGAAAAAAAGGGGCGAAAAAACGTAAAACCAAAATCAAAACATCAATACTACTAAAAAACATAAAAAAAGGCAAACAAATAACGAACGATCGATGTGAAATCATAATTACTCTACACTTTATTAATAAATCAAAATCTTTAACAACATATTTTCGCGTTTTTTCTTTGCATTTTGCGGAGAGTGGTGGTGTTGGGAGAGTTGGGGAGAGAGTTTGAGTAAAATAAATACAATTTCCCATATCATATCATAATGCGCGCAACGTGTGCGTGCGTGTGTGTGTGTGTGTGTGGGTTATTATAATTTGTTGTTTCGTTCTACTTACTTCCTTGCTTCTATTACTGCCTCTTCCCACCGCTGCTTCTTTCTATTTCTTTCAGTCACAATCACACCACACACACACACACACACACACACACACACACACACACACACACACACACACACACACACACACACGTACCGATCTCGTGCTCTCCTCGTCTGCTGATTGCTGTTGCACACTATGCACTCCCATCGTTCAGTATCCCACCATTCCGCATTCCTAACTCTTATCATATATAGTATAATCGTGTCTGTTTGCTGCTGTTTTCCGCTTTTGCCTTAGCTCTTTGCCTCCTTGAACTCCTTTTTGGGTGTATTATAGTGCAATTTACTATTAGCATCCAGAGCGTGGTGCGTGGTGGTGGTGGTGCAGCACTGGCGTAAGTTGTAAGTAGTGCCGCACAGACGATGCTGTCTACCACCATCCGGCCTCTACGATCCACAGCACACAACAGGGCTACTAAATATGATCCTTTTTGCTTGTATTTGCTCTAACACATATTCGATACCATTGTTTACGGCGCGCGCCTTAAAATTCGGGGGGTAAGATTTAATATTTTCTATGAGTTATGAGGACGACTTTTATCCGCCCTTGCGTGCAAGGAGGGCGCGTCTTCATAACCAAGCTATTGTTAGCTTGCAAACGTGCCACTCTATAGCTTTCCTTGGGAGCTTTCCTTCCCCCCATTTGTTACCCCTCTTACATGCACAGGTGCATACATGCGCATACGCAGTAAAACGAAATATCAAATCAAACAGCATGTTGTTATCTGTATGTATGGGTGTGTGTGTTTGTGGGGGTGAGTGTGAACTACCTAAGCTTTACCCTCTGTTTTCCTCATTTTATAAGAAAATGTAATAGTGCTTGCATCAGGTTGTATCTCAATGATCCACCCCCCCCCCCCCCCCCCCCCCCCTTTATACGATCAACCGATCCTTGAACCGAACCTCGATCGAGCAGTGTTGTCATTTGTCCACTGTTGTACTCTTTCCACTACCAACCCACTACTACACCTCGTTTCGCAGCTTTCCCGTAAGTGCTTCCTGTCAATACCCGCACACTCGTATATTCTCGTTCTCGTGGTATGCCGGTATGCCGGGTAAATTATGTCGAGGTGCATGTAATGTTTTACCACCATCATCCATCCCCACCAAATTCTGATTCGTTTGCGTATTTTTTTTACTATTTACTGTTTGTTTATTCTAATTTTCGCTTGTATGAGAGAGTAAGGAGGAAGTGTGAGATGTGTGTGAATGTGTGTGTGTGTGTGTGTGTGTGTGTGTGTGTGTGTGTGTGTGCATATATTTTTTTGTTTGAATTATTGCAACTACATCGGTCTGATCGGAAGTAGGAAAAGCAGCACAATCAACTAAAATGAGAATGGGTTGCGCACATTGTTCTGAACCGTTTTCAGCTTCGTTTCATTAAAACAAACGTCAAAAAAAGGGGGACAGTGAGATAATTAACCATCGTCACGATGAGCAGCTTAATTATCATAGTACTGATGATTTGGGGTGCGGTGATAAGTGATCATTTTGAAATGATTTTTAAAAAATAAACCATTTACACACACGGTTGTGTTTTGCAGGCCAAATTAGTCCATTTGCAACAGTGATTAGCTGGACACAGTCCAAGCAAGGGTAAAATAAAAGGCGTCTTTACACGAGTTACATTTGCCAGCATTTGCCCACATTTTTTGTTTGTTTAGGGGGTTTTTGAAATGCAAAGTTACACAGAGAAAAAAAACACACGAAAGACTATTGTGTTATTTACACATTCCAAGGTCGAAAATCATAAAAGTTATGAGAAAATAGGAAATAATCTCACACCAAGCGGATGCAGCAAGTGCAACTTTTGCTAATTATGCATCCCCCTCACGCATGTCATTCCATGACTGATTTCCCGAAAACAAAAAATTCACGTAATACTCGCAAACCCCGCCCAAACAAATTCATACTTGCATGTCGGGATCGGGACTGCGTCTGCTGTCTGTCTGTGTGTTTGTGAGTATGAAATTGCTAAATGTATCGTTACTAGAATTACTCGTCTATCATCCTTTCCGCGTCATTCGTTCGATACAAAACGCTTTTAGTGCGCCTCTCAAGGCGTATATAGAGTAGGATTTAACGTGCGCATCTCTCTTATCAATTTACGTGCCACAAGCGTTATACAAACATACACGCACGCACACACACGTACACTCATAACATTATCTAACTGTTCGTCTGTTACTTCTGCTCGTATTTGATTAGCTGTAATAGTTTGTTTCGACTTTTCGATACTATTTAACAACGTAGCGTAGAACCTTCTCTACTTTTACCGTTTGTCCACACCGTTGTTAGCAGTTAGTGTTGTAAATGTGTATATATGTATGTGTGTATGTGTGTGTGTGCCTGTCTGTATGTGTTTTTCGCTCGTCCGTTGTCTAATTTGGGATAAAACAAACATTTTTTTAGTACTGTGTATATAACTATATCAGAAGTATGATTTTAAAAACTAAACATACACGCACACACATAAAGCGACCGCACGGGCGCGCGCTAGTCTTACGGATTTGCCCATCCCCCTCCTTTGAACGCTCCCCCAGGCTCTAATAATACCACCGCCGCACACGCGCCTCTGGCTTTGCTCACAATGACGACGACGACGACAATACGCGTCCGGGTGGTGGTGGTGGTGGTGCTGGTCCCCAGGTGAGTGTGCAGGGGAGATATTAAACGAACACCTTCGCTATGGCGTCAGCGCCAGCACTGGCAATGAACGGTTTCGACGGATGAAAGGCGACGTCCAGTATGCTTTCGTCGAACTTTTTCCGATGCGCCGTGATCTCCTGCACGCACGTTTTGTTGTCCATGTGCCACAGCCGGATCGAGCAGTCGTGCGAGCCGGACAGCAGGTACAGCCCGTGCGCATCGATCGCCAGGCTGGTGACCGCGTCCAGGTGGGCCACCATCGAGTGCACCAGCGAGCCGGTCCCATTGTCCCAGAACCGGATGTGCCGGTCCTCGTGCGCGGTAATCGTAACCGGCAGCGTCGGGTGGCTGATCACCTTGTTGATGTGCTTGCCGAGATTGCCGGTCATCTCCTGGCTCGCCTCGAGCTTCACCACCTGCTTGCCCGTCTCCGTGTCGTAGATGATGCAGTGCGTGCTGCTGTACGCGACCACGATGCGGTCGATCTGGTCCTTCACGAAGTCGACCGACGTCGGGACGCCCTCCGTTTCCGACGTGAAGGTGGTGCTGTTGGTCGGTATCTTGCCCGACGGTGACCACAGCTTCACCGTCCCGTCGGCCGAGCAGGAGACGAGCGTGTTCTTCGCGTGGTTCACCGCCAGCCCCCAGACCGCGTCCGTGTGGCCGTCGATCGTGCAGCGCATCACCTCCGGATCGTAGCTGTCGTACGGGTCGATGTTCGAGCTCGGCAGATTCCAGCAGTTGATCGCACCGTCCAGCCCGCCCGAGTAGCACTGTTCGCCGGTGGCGGACATGGCCAGACACAGCACCGGGCCGCTGTGCGAGCGGAACGTGTACAGGGGCTCCACGTCGAGACTAGCAGACTTTTTCGCTGGCACCGTTTTCTGCAGATTCCACAGCTTGAGCGTGTGGTCCTCGGAGGCAGTGATCAGGACCGGTTCCTGCGGGTGGAACGCGAGCGCCCGCACGCCGTCAAAGTGCGAGCGGAGCGTGTACTTGGCGTTCCACGTTTTGCGGTATGGCTCCTTCGAGTTGGACACGTCGTACCCGGACTCCGTCTCGTTGTTCACCGTCAGCTGGGCCAGCTCGCCGAGCGACGAGTCGACCTCCTCGTCGTTGCCGATGCCCGGTATCGTCGGATGGCGCGGCATGCCCGTTTTATTGTATCCTGTAGCAAAAGTAAATGGGCGTGGGCAAGAGAGGTTAGTGAGAGCATTTCGTGCGAGCTTCCGTCTACATGCAATTGATCTATGTGATTCCTGATATTTTATGTTGCTGTTGTGACAATCGCAGAAGATGATCAATATGTCGTCGGTGACCGCGCAAATGAGTAATGCTGATTGCCCATTGCCTTCTGTGGTGGTTGTTGTACAGGAAGATAATTGAAGCACACGTAAATGAAAGTAATGAGATCCGAAAATCGAAAAGAAAGCATAAGCGTGACCGATGATATAAGAAAACACTTGAAACGGAACAACACAAATGAATGAAAATTGATTTTTGTTTCGTAGATAAAGCCATGATTATAAAAAAAAACCAAAACAAAACAACGTCCGCACCACATGTAGAGAGGGTTGGTTGACTGAAGTATATAAAGCATCACTTTTGCTCAGCACTTCCCATACGCAGCAAGAAACGGACTCTTCACTCACCGCCATAAAGATCATCTCCGGCGACGTCCACCTCGCTAATGCTACCTTTGTCCTGCGCCATAATAACATCCTCACCTTCTGTTAATGGATTTAACTCATTGATTACTTCATCCGCCTCCGCATCCATATCTGAGATTCGCATCGGTAGGTAAAGCGTCAAAAGCGTTCAAATGCCAAAGCAGTAGAGCGAGAGGTACGCCAAAACGAACGTAAATTTCGATCGTTCGTACGGTAACATTACCACCAGAAGAGGTTGTCCCATGGGGAAAAAGATTAAAGAGAATAAAATTTAGTACAACTATCACTAGACACTCTAGGGAACGGGGAGCCAAAAATTAAAAAAAAAAAGGATAATAATATCCACAGCGCACGATTGTGCCCTGCGAGTGTCGAAAGGTACGACGACGACGTCTTCCAGAGAAACTTAACTAGAAAAAAACGCGATATTCAGCTTCTCACGCTACTCACCGTCATTCAAAGTGCTTCCTTTGGCTTTCCGTTTGGTCGTTTTCATGTCCGTGTCCTCGCTGTCCCCAACCACATCGATCTCGTCCGACACGTCGTCGTCGTCCGACATCTCCACATCCTCCCGGGCCAGAAACTCGAAGTTCGCGATGACCGCCGCCTCCGAGTCGAGTATCATCGCTTCCGTGACGGAGGATGGTTTTTTGGCCGGAGTTCGGCGTCCTACGGGGGAAAGACCGATTAGTTTCCGCGTTCATCATTCCTATTGGCGTAAGCATGGCGCGTCACAGGCGTACCACAAGCATGCAAGCATACCACCACCCTTACCTTGCGACTCGCTGGCACGCTTGTTCGATTCCGTACCGCCGTTCACGTTCGGATTGACATTCTCCTCCTGCTCGCTGTTGTTGTTCAGCCCCAGCAGCGACCGCACCCGGTTCGAGCGTATGTCCAGGATTGTGTCGGTGTAGCCAATCTCCTGCAGATACTGGCGCAGCAGCAGCCGGCCCTGCCGCCAGGTAATGTTCGACACGGAACTGTACGGTACCTCCGGATCTGCAAACACAGAAAGACACAAAAAAGGATTATTAATTGCGCGTCTTTAAATGAGTAACAGGTGGCGTTCGTTTACACAACGTACCGGGAGCTACTTCTGTTCCAATGCCCGGCTCATCGGTTGGCGGTTTGATATCGTTCATCGGTGGGTCGACGCCGTACTTTAGTCGATGAAACTTGGCGCGCTCCTGCTTCAGTGCGTACTCCAGCATCTTGATGCGCCGGATCAGGTCGGATTTGAGGGATTCCTGACCCTTGCGTTCGCCCACCAGTACAGCAATCTTTGCCTAAAGAGAGGAAGATGGTAAAGAGAAGAAAAAAATAACTGTTAGATACTAGTTCTTATATATGTTAAACATTCCCCAAGGCGACACAGTGAGAATAATGCGCCAAGCGTTGCTCGTGGTGAGCGCATAAGGGCTCTCACGCCCGTTACGCTACTTTTGGTGTGGAAGAAAAGCTTTTCTCGCCAACCCACCCACCCACCCAGTGAAAGTAATCAGCGTTGTTCACAGGAAAAAAAACTGATAATAATGTGTGGATACATACACACGCGTGCAATCTTGTACGCCCTCTGCCCTAATATTATTAAGGCAGGCGCACGCACAGGTTGAACGACCTTTAAGCCTTCTAACATGAGGCAAAACAACCCCGTTTCCTTCTGGCAAGCTCCATCGTCGTCGTGTTTTGTGTATCTCCGGGGGGCACACACACATTAAAAAGGGACTGATGTCTTTTGCTGTCTTATTGTTTTGCCATTTCTTCCAACTCCAGCTCAAAAACAGCTAATTGTGGTGCCCCAAGAGAGATAGACAAACCTTGAAATGTGTTATATGGCGTGAGAAGCAAAGAGCAAATGGTTCCAATGCGTGGGAAAGACGAGATGTTTTACAAAATGATCTACAAAAAGCATATCATGTCATGCTGAATGCTGAGATGAAGCCTTATCAAGAGATGAGCCGTAACCGTTCATAATTAAAGGCGAAGCATTCTTCTACTAATTTAATGCTAAGCGTTTTACATTTAATCAATAAAATAGATGTTCGTAACAGCAGTGTTAGCGTAGTCTCACATATTATTCATTTTATTTTTATAACAACAATTTCCTTCTCTCAATTTTGCACCACACAAAGCTATAAAAACGGACACAAAAAGACCCAAAGGAGTAAACAGAGCAAACGTGTCTCTCCCCACCTATCGGGCATACGGTCATGTCATGAAACTATTTTCCTTTTGCCACTTGGTTGGTTTGCGCTTCTGTCCACTGCCATGCCATATAAACGGTCCTGGACCGAATGAAGCTCTACTCCAGGGGTGGACCACCGACCCTCGGCCGCCGTCCCTTGGCCACTTTGGTGTCTATTTTTGTCTCACCACGGCCGCAAATGGATGATATGTGTGTCTGTGTCCGCCCTGCTGCTAAATCCCATTTGTGGTTGGGATTTTTGCTTCCTTTTTTTTGCGAAATACACACACACACACAACGACATCATAATCGAGAATATGGGCAGTATATCTATTTATTACGATAATTAAATTTCAGCTCCATTATACACCGAGCAGGGGCATAAAGGGTGTTCGGGCGGGGTAAATGCGCTTGCTGGGGACGTTTAGTTGGAAGGCAGAAGGCACACAGTGGCTGTTTTGATAGAGAAAAATCCATTTTCTTCCAAAGGTTGTTATTAAAGCGTCTCTAACATCACAGAGTGAGCACTTAAAGGTTGGTTACAGTTTTGTGTGTTCATTTGCTATATTATGTTGCTATATATCTCTTCATGACTGTTGATTCAACCAACTACGTCCATGTTACGTGTGGGACACAGCAGGCTACAGAGCAGGTACACCACGTCTTACAACAAACGTTTCATTTCCGCTTCGTAGGATAAAAACACACACACACGCGTATAACAGAAGGACGACACGTAACAGCACGGCAAGCGCAACGGCGCAAGTACAGAAGACAGTATATTCCAAGTGTTGTAGATCCTTCCTTTACAGCACGTCGTGCGTCGTCACTCACAGCCCCAAGGAAAACAGACCAAACACGATTTACACACAAAAACAACGAAAAACACAACAGCAACACCGACATGAACAACAACAAAAGCTCGCAACAGAGTAATAGTTGTTGCACGGAAAACAATACCGTAATGCCAACAGCACAACACAACAAACAAACCTCGCTGTGTGGGGTAGGTGGTTCGGACGGTTATGCCCATCCCAAACACGACGCAACGATATGCTGACCGCGATCTGCCATCTGAAAAGTGCTTTGGGGAGTGAATTTTCCGTCAGCACCACGCGGAAGATGGGG